>NC_136794.1:32291811-32891811 GCF_951216825.1 Electrona antarctica
CAAAATGGTTTAAGGTTATTGTAGCAGTCAATTTATATTGGGGGTCGGGAGGGGGCGGGGCGGGGGTCCCGAGACATTGCCAAAGCATTTCCGGGGGTCCCCGGCCAAAAACGTTGAGAACCCTTGGTCTACAGCATGTATTATACTACGTAGTGTAGTGGAATATAAGCACTGGAAGGTTTGTTTTTTGTATGCATAATTCTTGATCTTGCATCAATACAGAAAAGCAATAGATTTTTCATTGCACTTTTCAAGGCGTTTGAAGCATGTGGCTACACCGGTAGACGTAATGTAGCCAAAGGCCATGGAAGAGGCAGTGAAGAGTGAACACATACAGGCCCGATGAAGACATCATTACCAGCGACCTGCAGTGTGTTCTCTATGACGTGGGCAGTGGGCGCCTGTGTACATTAGCATGAAAGCATGTTCCGTTTAGTGCAGATCAATCCTCCTCTCTGGTCAGGATTCTCATACAGTAAGTTGACCGCCCCGTGTCTCACTCTCCAATCATTCCACAAACGTGAGTCAAACCTGGACGCTGTAAATCTGCCGTTGTCATATAGATGTATTATTTTTTGTATGAATGCTGATTCATTGAATACGTACGTCCCTAAGACCACAATCAGAACTGCAGATTCACTCCCAATGTTCCGCACCTCTTCAGACTCCATCTTAGCCCACACCACTTGCCGCAGTACTTGCCCTAGCCTCGACCTCCTACAGGCGTATGCATAGGATCAACTTATGTAACTCAAATAGCACTTCATGTAGATATGGCAGTCTATAGTGTATAGTATTCCTTATTCCTTCTTTTAGGTTCTTAAGCTTACGTAGGATTCATGATGACCATAAACCCTACCATGTTTTTTGTTCTTGCTTACTGTAAATCGCTCTGGATTAAGAGCGTCTGCTAAATGCCTAAATTGTAAATTGTAAACAATGGAAACAGGTCGTCATGCTGTTTACATTTCTGACTAATAAAGTATTCAATCAATCCAAAATCCTTGCTGCCGGGTGGAAACTCTGAATGTCGCGATGTGACGCCTTGTGAGTTTGTATATCGGATTCGGATATATCATTTAGTTGTATCTCCATTGAAATATGGAGATACAAGGTTTCTGCCCGACAGCAACGATATCTCATGTTACTGATTTACTAAAGATACTGTTTAACCTCATGAACCTATAATATCCCTATTCAGGACAAGTCATATTTGTGAATCAGCAAAAGATGTGATGTAGAGGGATAAGATGAGGGGCCCTTGGGGGCCCCGGTCAATGAAGTACACAAAGCCTTTTTAAGTGGTTAAACGAGTAGGCAAAGCCAAGTGTTTCAATTTCGCATGCAGACAAATTATAGACAGAATGTGAACAGCATTAATACCTGGAAAATAATATAAGTTCCCTATCTGTGAATCTGTGGATTTCTTACCTATTTCGCCTATTTAGCGTTATCTGCCATATACATCAAGCTTGATTTATTGATAAGTGTTTATGGTTTTAATTGTATTATAATATGTTTCAAGGGAACCCCACATGAAAACAGTCATTAAATGCCATGTAGTATTCAGACATGCTCCATTTCCGAGAGTGGCGGTGCATGATATTCCTGGTGAGACATTGGCAGCACACACACACACACACACACACACACACACACACACACACACACACACACACACACACACACACACACACACACACACACACACACACACACACACACACACACACACACACACACACACACACACACACACACACACACACACACACACACACACACACACACACACACACACACACACACAGGTAGTGAAAGGAAGTTCAATGCCTTACCTTTGGAGAGCCACAGCATTCACAGCAAGGAAGACAGGAAAGAGGAGGGAGGGAGAGAGGGAGGGGGCAAGAGAGGGAGAGATAGAGAAGGGGGGGAGAAAAAAAGACCCAAATTAGTACAATCTTGAATAAGAGGCCCCATTGCTCCCAGAAAGCCATAGTAATTAAGACTTTGCATGGGAATTAGGTGAATTATTGCTATCAAGTGGATGGCACATTATTGAAATACATTATTTTATACAATGTTCCATCAGCCTGCATTTTTCACTCTAACAGTTCTTGAAGTAATTTACCAATTTGATAACCAGCAGTGGTTCCCTATGGAGACAAAAAAGAGTCCCCTGTGTCTCCATAGGGAACCACTGCTTGCCATCAAATTAATGGCTTATGCTTGCAAGAAAAACAAAAGAATATCCATGAATTCAAATCTCCATGGAGTAATGACCCAGAAACAACAGAAAAAAATGATTTGTTTTGGAGGGGGTTGAACTATCCCTTAAGTTGATGAGATGAGTTTTATCAAGCTAGAGATACATTTAAAAAATGCATTATTTTCATCCCTAGTGGATGGAACACACACACACACAGAAAATCTCTCTCTCTCCCTCTCTCTCTGTGTCGGTCTGTCTTGCGCACACACTTATGTGGGATGTTGAGTCAATGTCATACATCATTAGCCAACGTTCACCACTATGACATAAGAAAATGACACCTCAGTTCTGTTTCGCGTTGCACGCGCACACACGCACGCACGCACGCACGCACGCACGCACGCACACACACACACACACACACACACACACACACACACACACACACACACACACACACACACACACACACACACACACACACACACACACACACACACACACACACACACACACACACACACACACACACACACACACACACACACACACACACACACACACACACAATCCTCAAGAGAGTTTAAAAATTGACCCAAAGTGTTTGTACTGTATGCTCTCTTGAGGATTTATAGGCACATTCAATGTGTATTCCCTCCCCTGTAATGGACTGGACAGAGACACGGAGAGCATTGGCCCTTAGAGGCCAACTATCAAACAGACACACGCATGCATGCACACACGCACACACCAAACCAAGGACATTTCCATTTTGATCCGAGAATGACATTAGAGACAGCTGGCTTCATTTCTCCAAATTCTCCTGTCAACAGAAGAGCATCACACTGGATTAAGTCTCCTGTCAGTTGAGAAGGACGAGGCAGGCACAGCTGGAAGTGAGCAACTCCTTCTCACTAACCATCAGGTCAACTCCGCTTACCCCCCACACCCAACACACACACACACACACACACACACACACACACACACACACACACACACACACACACACACACACACACACACACACACACACACACACACACACACACACACACACACACACACACACACACACACACACACACACACACACACACACACACACACACACACACACACAGCGCTAGCAGGGAACAGCTGGAGCAGAAAGTCGCTTGGAAGTCAAACTACAGAAGTTGGCAGCAGACCAAAGCAGAGGGGGACAGACACATGATGCAGTCAAAGCCATCTCAACCGCACCACCACCAACCAACACCACCACCATGACAATGACTTTGAAGAAGGACTCGGGCATCATGCTGACTCTGAGCCTCCCGACCGACCACCCTTCCACCCACCCCTACCTCCTCCTACCCCACACACTAACATTCTCACTGTTCTGTCAACTCAGAGAGCCTACAAAATGTAGCCAAATTAAGACCTAAATTAAAGCTGTATTAGGCCTATGTAACTTCTTCTATGCAAATAAAAAGTTATTTTGTCCAATCTGTATCATGCAGTACCCTTGCGGGTCCAATTGGTTACAGTTGTACGCTCTCTGAGTTACTATTCTGTGTCTAGGTTAGACACGACCGTTGACGCAATCCTGTTTCTGAGAGTCAAAATTGCAGGTCAAAACTCTGCTCAGTGGTTAAACTTTCAGCAAGAAACCCGGGTTCAAATCTGGGGTAGAACAGGAAAAGTTACAAAGTGCAGCTTTTAATAATGAATTAAGAATTATAAATGAAGACCTGGGGATTTGTACACCGAGTTACAAATAGACAAAATTAGGATTAGGATTTCACATGTGCGTCTCCGGTTTGGGTCACAGTCCACCAGTGGCATCAATGATTTAAACTCTGCCAGAAGTGTGGAACTTGTGGAAACCTTTTCCACTTGCCTACACCCACAGTGATACATAATACAACAGAATAGAGTCTCCTCTCAAAACTAAAATGTTCTGCTTCCACCTTAGGAAACGGAACACTTCCACATTTATGAGAATGTTGAAAGTCTGAAAGTAACACAGGTACTTTTTAACCTTGTGTTTTTCTTGTTTTTGTTTTTTTGTTCGTTTTCTCTCGGTCTCGTTAGCTCTTCAAGCATAAGCCAACTTCACATTAATAATATTAATACTAGTGTAGGTGCGTGCTCCCCTCACACTTCGGAGACCGTCTTCTACGCTTGGCCACCTTAAGATAATATCCATCCATCATTTTCGATGCTGCTGATTTACAACACAACATGCTGTGCCAATAGTTTTTACAGCTTTGTCCAGGTATACAGTATGTGGGGCACGGAGGCAAAAAAAGCCAGTCATGCATCCTAGAGCTGTGGTTCTCAACATGGTGCGCCGTATAATTGGCAAAACACTATAATTTAATGATAAGAGTAACAATATTATATATTCTTTATAAAACTTAGGTTTTTTATATTATTTTATAAAAAGTGAGATCAAATCTGATCGAATGGGTACCACTCTGTCACGTGAAAGGTCAAGTTGCGTACCGCATCGGGACAGAATGTTGAAACATGTTGCCCTATGGTAAAATCGTTTTTTGATGGCACGGCCATTGGTTTGCGAGATTAGCCCCAGACTCGCACGCAGGCAGGCAGGCGCACACACACACACACACACACGGATGTGCATACCACACACGCACGCGCACGCAGGCGCACGCACACACAAGCGTGGCGCTTCACACCGTATTTCGAGCTTGTGGATATGCTACGTTTTGTGTGTGCCTTTGTGTGACTCCATGCTGTATGATCAAGTAGGCCAGTAGGGTGTTTATTTACAAAAAAGAAAAAAAAGAAAAGAAAAAAGAAAAGAAAAAGAGTTTTAATATGGAGACAGGAGGTTTCTGTCCGACAGCATCAAAGTGTAAGTGCAGAGAGTTACACAACAAAAAGGTTTAAGGGTGATAGTGGCTTTGTCTCTTAATTATATCTCCATAAGCTAAAAAAAGACTTGCTTTTCTGCAGAACCGGGAGTGGGAATTCTGAAAGTTATAAATTTGTCATCTATCCAAATGCCACAATATGACATTCACTATACTAATAATGATGTTCCATTCCACTTCCATGAGGCTCAACAGGCTTATGGTTACATACTGTATAGTGGCATTAAAGGCAGTGGAATTCTTATAAGTTTCTTATGAGTTGAAATTAATAAAATAACAATAAGTTGAAGAAGGGTAAAACAGACACTAATTGGCAATATGAACAAGTCAGTCTATAAAGTCTGCAATACTTGTGCGTGCGAGTGAGTGTGTGTGCATACAGGTACGTGCGGATGTGTGTGCCTTGCGTTTGTGTGCGCTCTGTGTGTGCCTGCGCTGGGAGATAAAGTATATTATGCATCAGTAAGCATCGGTTGAAAGTCTATCATTTAAAATCACTGCTAGGTGAGTCCTGGAGAATGCATCTGCACAGTCAGCTCATTCTGCCTGACATTTAATAGAGCTTTCTCAAGGAAAGGGCTGAGAGTTCTTTCCTGGAAGTCACACAAGAAGAGGTGCAGAGCCCATATGCGCACATATCGTCTCTGTTGGGCAGAAACCACTTATTTACATATTCTAACTTTTTGTGCCTTTTCATGAATGAACGCCCTACTTGATCATAAAAAGCATCATATGTAGCACATCCACAAGCTTGTAGATCTGCTACTTTTGGTACATTTGAATTTTAATTCTGAAAAGTTTTTAACAGTTTTGGACATATGAGGTTTGGTTTCGACCCGACCCGACAAACTCAGGAAAAACAGGAAATCAGGAAATCATAACTTACAAGGAACCCCACACACATAGTGAGTCCATTGTGTCCTGCACACTCTTGTGTGCATATGAATGAATACTACAGTATATATTGAACTGTAAACTATGCATTTAAGCAAATGTACTGAACAGTTCATTTAGAAATATATGCGTGGGAGTACAGTACGTATACATCACGCACGCACGCACGCACACACACACACACACCTCATTAGAGGTCTCTGACTATTGTGCTAGGAACGTATATATATGTGGCATTGGAGAAACCACAGTTAATGACTCCACATACTGTAGCTCTGGCTGGGTGATGTGGGGCCTATGGAGCTCTTAGCTGTTCATTATCATAACCATCATCAGCTTAGTTGTAACCGTTCTCATCATCAGCAACCAATAACTCATGAACACATTTAATAAACTACACTGTATGTGTGGGGAATGCAGAAAGGAGAGATGATGCTGCTGGGTGAAGTATAGAGTGCGATTAATGACACATTTGACAACAGATAACCAACCACTGCTAATCCATCAACCTGTATCACAAGGAGGGATTTCAAGGGGTGGCAATTGTTGAAGTGCAAC
Organism: Electrona antarctica; assembly: GCF_951216825.1. Lineage (NCBI taxonomy): Eukaryota > Metazoa > Chordata > Actinopteri > Myctophiformes > Myctophidae > Electrona > Electrona antarctica. The sequence continues at coordinate 32,298,358 of NC_136794.1, forward strand.
CGGAATTTGTTCCATCACATTTGGAACCGTTTCCAGAACCGGTTTATCACTGCACTGTCAGAGCTGGTATGTGGACTTCACGTCTGTGCTACTGTATATAATTACAATACCAGTGGTTCTCAAACTTGTTTTCATTTCAAGGACCACCATAACTCTGAGCAAGTACAAAATGGAACCTTGGAACCCACTCAAGTAACCCAGAGGGTCACTTTGAGAACCACTACAATATGTCTGCAATAGTGTATGAATATGATTGAATGTGTTGAATTTGGAAGGGGAGAAAATGTTTTTCTTTTGTCTTGAAGGGGCATGTTTTGCACAATAACAGTCTTTTCATTATGTCTGCCCACGATCTCTGTGATTCATACAGTAGGCTACGTTTGTTTACCTCAGTCACTGATACTAAAATCTGATATTTTATTTTAATTTTTTCTATGAACCTGTGACTTGACACCCATACTGTTATAAAACGGAAATAAAAAGATGTTGAAAAGAAAGAATGTGTTGAATTTGTGTTTATAAAAAAATATAATGCAGGTCTATATATATATAGCATCAAATATAGGAACCGTTAATTAATCAGACCGTTAATAGGGAATCGTTAAGGAAGCGGAATCCTGAAGGATCCCAACCCTAGTGGCTATTGAAATTGACAACAGTGACCAATTTACAAGAGTGAAAAGTGGCCATATGCCCTGAAAATGTGCATGATATTTCACACCAGGGAGAAGTGACCTTGAGAGTTGTTTGTGTGAATGCACAAACAGAAACAGTAGGTGACTGGCAGGTAGGCAGGGTGACAACGTTACGAGATAATAAATAGCACATTAGTTATTCTCTTTCAGGTGCCAGAAAGTGATGATATTAAGAAAGTGAGGGGCGCTAATATTATTAACACCCCGGGGTTACGGTCCCAGCCTGGGGAGTGATGCGATCGGTTTTGATATCAATAAACCTCTGTCCTTTTATCAATCTCCGTCCTGAGCGCTGGGCGTTACTAATTGATTGAATGGAGAACACTGTCCTTGCCGCTTGGGGTGTTAAAGTCTAACTCATGTTGCTATGATTAGGTGATGTAATGGTGATGTAAAACAAACGGTGATGTAATGGTGATGTAAAACAAACAGTGTCAAAACAAACATTAAATTCTCTTTATTGTTATGCATTTAATGTTTGTGTTAAGGGACAAGATGACGTACATTTTCCCTTCATTGTCAATGTCGTTTTTAAAACAAACATTGAACTAAAAACAATCACACCAGTGTGAAGTGAGGGGCGCTAATATATTAAAGTCTAACTCATGTTGATTAGGTGATGCAACTAGATGTGAAAACAAACGGTGCAAACACAAACATTAAACGCCATTAACAATAAAGAGACAATATGACGTAAATGACATTACATTTTCCCTTCATTGTCAATGCGTTTACAAAACAAACATTGAACTAAAGACAAACATTAAACCTGTGTATAGGAGGGGCTAGGGCCCCTCAACAAACATTAAACCTGTATATAGGAGGGGCTAGCGCCCCTCAACAAACATTAAACTAAAGACAAACATTAAACCTGTATATAGAAGGGGCTTGCGCCCCTCAACAAACATTAAACTAAAGACAAACATTAAACCTGTGTATAGGAGGGGCTAGCACCCCTCAAAAATATCCATTGCCAAGTCAGGAGGACAAATAAGAATATAGGCCTAGAATGGATAATTACCCTATCCTATTCTTACTTTAAAATGTCTAATGTGATCCTGGGCACTATACCCTCTGCCAACCTGGGGAGAGCAACAAACTGACCTCATGCTTCCTTCAATGCATGAGGAGTACAATCCGCTTCTTTTCAGAAGCGGATTGTAATATTTTGGCTTTGTGTGACCCTATGTGTCTATGGGTCTACTACTGTGTGTATGTCTGTCTGTTTGGGGTATATTGAACAGCTGCAATTCCGCTGGGTGACCTAAAGTGGCACTGTTGAGCAGCCTACAGGCCCATTCACACTTACCACAATAACTATAACAATGAAAGAACTAACGATAAAACTGTGCCGTACAGTACAGTACAGTACAGTACAGTACAGTACAGTGACTTTTTGAGTGGTGTAAACCACTCCTACAACTGGCTTTTGTGTGCATAAAAAAATGACCATGGTTGCTATGTTCAAAATAATTTCTGACGTAATTAAATCACACCCGGGTGAACTGGATGACCGTAGCAACCGTGGTCATTTTTTCTGCACAAAAAAAGCCAGTTGTGAAATCACATCCGGGTGTGATTTCATTACGTCAGATCAGAGCTGATCAGGCTATATAATACCTTACCTTATATAATACCTCACATCGGACAAAAACTCCAGCTGAATCAACCTTACACCACTCAGTTCACACGGGTGTGATTTTTTATTTAGTAAGCAAAGTAGTAACGGAGTAGTAACTCCTATGCAGTGGTCTACATCAGATGGACAGAATTTGTAACCATGTCCATCATACTAAAGGTGGTTGCACACTGGACACGTTTTTCGGAAAACCGATGGAGAAACGCCGCTAAAAATCAGAAAAACGCGCTCGGTGGGTGGGGACCTTCACTGTATCAATTTATTCATGTACTATCACTTGTAAAACATTTTTGTATTGCATCTTCATCTTCACTTTATCACCCTTCAGGGTATAACCGCCATTGATTACCCATTGCATAAATGGCACATCACTTGGACTTTGGAGATTTGGCCCCTGGGTGTCGGGTAGGACATTTTTTCCAACTGAGTCAATAAAGTTATTTGAAGCAGACACACTGGATTGAACACCAGATGTGTTGCCGTCTGAATCATCGCAAAGCGTACGGATTGTAGCTTTAAGTGGGAGCCGATAGTAACTCAGGGGGCTCAACTAGAGCCCGCTGCGCTCCTTACATTTTAGCATATGTGGTAAAGTTGTAGCACAGTCATTAGCAGATCGCACGGGTCAAGAAAGAGAAAGAAAACAGGAAATACTGTGGATTTGTGGTTATAATGGTAATATGCTGTACAGTGGTTCTCATAAAATATCTACAGGCTCACAACGGGTCCCATCACATTGTGTAGATAAGCTAGATTCAACTTTTTCTGATGGGTTCCCAGATTGCTTGTGACCCATCACAGACAGAATGGGCCATTGATTGATTGAATTGTTTATTAGACATAAATGAAAAACCAGCAACAGTACAGTAAACACTTATTCCAAAAGTTATACAGTAGCACCAAAAAAAGTCCTTGCGGTCTTGTTTCCATTTAGGCCCTATGGAATCAATTCATAGTCTCAACCCAAAGCACGTGATGAGCCTCTTTGTGAGCCTCCCTGCCGGTGCCTGCTACCTACAGTCTACACTTCTGTTTCTCTCCTCTGGACCATGCTGATGAAATGTGTTTACATCTCTGCTGACAGCTCAACCACATCGCTATTTTCTACCGAGTCAGGGGCCAGAGCCGCTCTCTCAAGGTGTGTATCATTTGTTGGGATGATGAAGGGTGTTTTCTGTTTTATTTTTTTGTTTTGTTTTGTTCCCGCTTCCACATTGATTCAGTGGGCTGAAGGCTACCCATATAGCAAGCATCACCTTACCCCACCGGACTAGCATCTGATACAGTCATGCCCACACATTATCCCCTCTTGTGTTCTCTTCCCAAACAGAGAGAGGTGAGCACAGATATAGTGTCCTTGGAGGGAAAGGGAGAGAGAAATATTGAGAAACTCTCTCACTCTCTCTCTCGCAGCTCACAAAGGCAACAGATGAACGGGCAGGAATCAATTCCACGCAGCCTCCAGATGAAAGTGGGGAAGGGGGAGAGAATTCCGCGAGGCAGTGAGCAAAAATAACACAGGAGTCACAGCCAAAGTGCTGTAGCTGGCTAGCTGTCCGCATGGCCTTAGTCCACTGTTTGTACACAGACACGGGGGTGCTCGTGCGTGCGCACACACACAAACACACAAACACACACACATGTAGAAACAGTCAAACATAGACACGAGAGCATACAATGCACATAAACACAGACATTCATAAAATGTCTAAATGCACAAACCCAAGTGGGTGTTGGGATGTGTAACCTAGCTGTTATTCAACTGTTAACCCCCCCCCCCCCCCTCTCTCTCTCTGTAAAATGCCTTTTTTATTTGAAGCTTTGTATAAGGCTCATCATGAAGTATTTGAATCATACTTTGAATGTTGAGTGAGAAGTGAAGTGAAGTGTGATGACAAAGATTGGTTTTTTTAAGTAAACAAAAAAAGTCTCTCTCTCTTTCTCTCTATTTCCTCCACGACAATCATCATCACACATAGCCTCCGCCATAGGCCTCCGCTCTCAACGGCACTCAACTTCATCAAGTGAGACTTCAAAAAAACACACAAACACACAAACAAAAACTGAAGGGTAAGATAGAACAATTTCTTGCAGATACTTTGAGCTAATTAAGCAACTTAAGGCTATTGGGTTTAATTAGGGCTAAGTGGGAAACAGATCCAAACGAGGAGCTTGAGGTCTTATGCTCGTTGCCCTAAACTCTTGAGCAGATTGTTGTGTTAGATACGTGGTGGAAACAATATTTTTACTTAAGAAAAAGTATCAATTCTGCAATGCAGAAACACTCTCTGTTACAAGTAAAAGTCTGAAGTGGGCTGAAGTGGTTAATGTATGTTTTGTAAAAAACATAATCAAATGTATAAAGTAACTAGTACCTTTCAAATAATTGCAGTGGAGTAAAAAGTACAATATTGGCCTCTGAGATGAAGCAAAAGTACCTCAAAATTGTACTTAATCACAGTACTTGAGTAAATGTACTTAGTTACTTTCCACCACTGGGCAACAAACGGCACAACAAACAGTACACAATGGAGTTTCATTCTGCTGCCACTGGCTGTGTTGCCCAGCCTGTTGAGCAGGCTCCTGTCACTGATGTTCACATGTGCAGCGCAGGCAGCGTGTCTCAGGCTCCTGTCACTGATGTTCACATGTGCAGCGCAGGCAGCACGTCTTACCTTCTACCTGCACCGCGTCAACCAGTGGTGGAAAGCAACTTACTCAAGTACTATGGGGAACGGAACATAACCACCCTAAAGACTAATCATTGTGTATATTCCTGCACTATACCTGCATCCAGTGATCTTGGTACATAGAAATTGATCTATTGAAGATGCTGACTTTCAAATTCAATTTTTGTTTTGATTGTATTGCTGTATTGTTGTATTGTGCTCTCTGCTTTGGCAATGTAAACGTATGTTTTCTCATGCCAATAAAGCCCTTTGAATTGAATTGAATTGATGTCCCGACCAATCAAGTTGTTTTGTTCCTGATTCGATTCGGATCATTTGAAGCTACCGATACAGATATTTCTCGATCCGTTGTTTATATTTTTATAGAACATGTGTATGCCATATCACAATAGTACAATATCCAAAATCACAGACAATTATATCCAATCTAATATCATGATATGGATATAATATTGATACTAGGGATGTCCCGATCCGATTCTGATCATTTGAAAATGACGTGATCGCTGTTCGGCCGCAATTTCCGATCACGTGATTAGATGGGGACAACCCTATCAATTACTGTACTTAGGTATGTACAATTGTGAGATATTTCTACTTTACTTCTACTCCACAATATCTCAGAGAGAAATATTACTTTTTTTCTCCACTACAATTCTTTGAAATGACTAGTTACTAGTTCACTTTGAAGTAACTAACTAAACGTTAACGAGCCCTCTATATAGCCGATCCAGCCCTAATTTAGCCAATCTACAAGCTCACAATGCATCGCGACGCATTGTGAGCTTGTACATGTGCTATTTCCAAAATACTAAAATAAAATGGGACATTCTGCATAATAAGTACTTAAGTATTATTTTGATGCCAATACTTTTACTCAAGCAGACTTTTAATACTGTACTTTCACTTACTGTATAAGAGAGTGTTTCTACATTGCGGTATTGATACTTTAATGAAGTAAAACATTTGAGAACTTCTTCCACCACTGTTGTCAACATCAACAACATACAACATGGTCAAAATGGTCAACTGAGGACACAATCACAAGCGGACGCAAAACCTCTCACCGTATCTCCATATTTTAACTCGTCAGGTTTTTTTCTTAAAATAATGCCCTACGGTACTTTGTCATTCTACATTGTAACAAAAATAGTCGATCAACGAGCTAAAAATGTGTCACATTTTGATCTGGTAAATCAGCTATCCGTGCACACACGCACACAAGGCTAAATGTCCTCGGGTACTTTATTGGTTGTAAGGAAGAGACAAGGTTAATGTGGATGGACAGATAGGAAATCCATTAGCAGCTGCATGGCCTTGGATGTCCTGGGAGAGAAAGAAGGATAGACAATGTTGAGAGATTGTACTGAGATGTAGTAAGTAAAAGTATTGAAAATTGAAAATACTGAAAAAGTAACAAAATACATAAAAATTTTACTTATAAGTACAGTACTTGAATTACACCACTGATTATAACTAGACCAACTACAAGCGTGGGTGGGATTTTCTGGCACGGTGCTAAACTGGTTTGAATCCTATATACAGTACTTAAATGACAGGGACTACTTTGTGTCTATACTGTAGGTAATTACAAATCTTAGCAGACACAAATGACGTGCACGTTCCCCAAGGCTCCATTGTGGGGCCTCTTCTGTTCAACATCTGCTTGCTGCCACAGGCTCAGAATACAGATAATATAACACAATGTTACCATTATGCAGACGACGCAGATTTACATAACCGGGTCCCAGAGTTCGAAACTTTCAATCCCCCACTGAGTGATTGGGATTTTGTGTGTTTAAATATATTATTTGATTAATTATCATACTCGGATTTCTTATTGACTTAATGTTTAACGAGATTGGATATCAAAGTGAACCCAATACTGTGTTTTTGAGGGGCGCAAGCCCCTCCTATATTGAGATTAGTGTAGATTTCCGTCCTGCACAAACATTAAATTCCCATCGACAATGAATGGAGAATTTTACATCATAGTGTCTGAGCAAGCAAACCGGCTTCAAACAGGTGTGATTTTCTTTTACTACACAAAATCCAAATCTGATCCACTCGGATAGGACTTACTGCATGTAGAGCTCTGTATGCCTGTCAGAAAGCCTTTCTACCAGAAAGGCCTTTCAGTTAGAAAGCCCCTGAAGGAAAGGGGAAAGCTAGAAAGCCTTAAGGTCTTTTATTTGAACTTTTTATTATTTCATTATTTTTTTTAGAACGTGTTCCTTTAGCACTATTTTAATGTGTAAAGCCTTGTGTGATACATACATTTTTTTTAATAATTTTTTACCTTGCACATACTGTAACTGCTCTGTGAGAAAAATATACTCTGAGGTAATATACGATAACCTTATACATACAATATAGAAGCGCATACTATAAACCAGTGGTTCTCAAAGTGGGGTCCGGGGACGACCAGGGCTCCTTGAGGGAGTTCCAGGGGGTCCCCAGCTAAATGATAGTTGTAGTTAGGAACCAAGTGGACCCTTATGGGTCTGTAACTCGGAGAGCGTACACATTTTATACTCAAGAGTTAAATTAACATTCATTTTACTAGTGAAACATTCACTCACTACTGAAAACCTCGTACAATACTGACACACTGAATCCTGTGTAATATAAGTTGCATGGTCAGCTAGATAACATGCGGCAATTGCTCTTAATACTTTGGAAGATAATATTAATACTTTGGAAGATAATATTAAAGGGAGAGTTGGAAGATAATATTAAAGGGAGAGGGGGAAAAAGCTCATTACATGCTACGGTATCCATCATCTCCAGTGGGTCAAAAGTCTGTTGAATCACATTAGCAGTTATCTGTGTTTATCTCTGGAATAATAACATTATTTGTCTGAAATGCATCCACTCCACACAAAAGTCAAGCACTATACTTTGTTAATTGAACATCGTGGGCTCTTGACACGTGTCAAGAGCCCACGATGATTATTCCGTTCCGTTGTGTTAATGAACTCATTGGAAGCTCTTTCAATTCACAGCATTCAGATGGAGTGAAGAGCAAATAAACAGGTCTGATTTTCACCCTATTCACACATTCAAATATAGCCGATCTACAAGCTCACAACGTGCCACATCACAATGACACATACTCAGCTTGTTGGTTTTATAATTCACATGAATCTATTGGAAGCTCACAGATATTCATTTCTGAACTGCTTCTTGGTAGTCTACCCATCCCCACTGCTGTTGTATACTACTGGCTGACCTGCCAGTGAGGAGCCCCTACTGGGAGGATGTAAAGCCTTCGTCCTAGTCCTCCCACCCAACACCCCCTGCTGACAGGTGCCGCCCCATCCCCTAGGTGTATGCTCAATGACAATTATCACCCTCCCCACCAGGCTTCCTCCCGCAAACATGGACCAATTGTGTTCATATAGACTAGAGTATAGACACTTAAAAAGCCGGACCAACTATAGTGGATTTAAACCCACAACCTCTGCAGTGATAATTAAACCACTGCGCCACCTGAGTACCGGTGGTAATTATTTCGGTTGGTTTATTCCTTCTTTCATCCACATGCTCTTAGTACAGCGGATTACCAAAAAAAATTGCACTTTTTCAAAAAAGCATGAAACTTTTACCATAGTTAGATGATACCATGAGGTGTATTTTCAGATGTGGAGTCAAGTCTGATTTGACCTCTGAGGCCCGGGAGAGGTCAAATTCTAAATGGCTGCCGAAAATATTGAAAAATGCTTAACTTTGGAACCAAACACAGTAGAAGAACATTTAAGGTGTCATTTCCCACTAATTTTTGGGTGCCCAGTCAGTTGGTGATACTGAGATCAATAGAATTCAACACTCCTTGGGAGGAAAACGGCCACACAAACGTGTTGAGGTCAGCACATTTGGTCAAGTGGATATGGCCTAATTTAGCCCAAGGAGTGTTTTTTGTGCAAAACTAATGCTTGGAATGGATTCAGAATCATGAAATCACCCTAGTTTCATATGTCACATGCTACTTAAAGAATGATGAAATTTGGACTTTTTTGCCTTATATAGGATGTTATGGGTATTGGTCACATATTATGCTCTACCGGGCCTCAGGGGTCAAATCTGACTTGACTCCACATCTGAAAATACACCTCATGATATCATCTAACTATGGTAGAAGTTTCATGCTTTTTTGAAAAAGTGCACAATACCTCTTGTATTGGGGTATAAGCCGCTGTACTATCTCCATTATGGTTAAACATGAATACTGATAGAGGGTATGCGTGTGACATCATCATCAAACCCTGAAGTTATGCAGGAATGCCTACTGAGTGGCAAAAAACTACTTTCTGGCCTTGACAGCCCATACATCCAAACAGAAAAGTCCTATCTGATCGCATTAAACATTAAACAATGTTAAACTCACTTTGCCACTCGATTTCCCACTTGATGTGCCATTCACTTTAAGCATGCGCATACCCTCTATTACTTATTCAACCAGACAGTGCAGTAAGTAAACTCTTAAAGCCAAATTCAAGTATGCTAATGTAGGCCAGCCAAATGATTTCTGCTCAGGTCCAACCTTGAACAAACTATGGCGAGGAGCGAACTGAAACAAGTCGTCTCAGGATCCAAGATGACCCTGGCGTGCCAGCCGTTAATCAGAGCAAAAACGTCTTTGTTCATGTCAAAGGCGTTTGTGGCCTGCAACAGTAGGATAGTGCAACAGTTGAAACAATGACAGCATTTCAAAAGGAAATGCATCTAAGCGTGGTCCCAGTCCTTGGCTATAAAGAGAATGGTAGTATAGATTAAAATGTGCTAGTGTCTGAATGAAAGGACACAAGGCCGCAAGGGAAGAATAGATGATTACTATTATCAAGATTATTCATGAAGGAACGTTGCCGTGCGCTGGCAGGAAGAGCAGATTTAGGGTCATGCGAAATTCAGCAAGCAAGGCCAAATAATGCAAAGCGTTGTTTTTATTGTATTTTATTTTGTATAATTTTATTTGATCTTATATCTGACAGCGACTCAAATAAAGACAGGTGGGCATGGAGAGTGGGAAGGAGTGATTAAACTGTAAAGCTACATGTGTTTCCTGGGTGTTGAACCATGGTCAAAACTATGTGGAGGGTGTGGGAAGGAACAACTTTTGGGGGAGCGGGAACAAGGCCTTACACAGGTTCTGGGTCAAGGTCTATAATTGACAGTGTCGGTAACGTGGGGTGATGGATTGCCTTATTAGAGGCCCCTGGCAGGGCCACTCCTCACAGATGGTACATTAACCCCACCCCCTACCCACTGCCCTCATCCACTTAGCATCTCTCTGTCCCAGGGATCAGCTTTTGCCTCTTTTACATGGTCCATCTTTGAGCATTATACTGTACTAGCTCTCTCTCGCTCACTCTCTCTCTTGACTTTATCCACACCTTATCATTCCTCTAGTCTAGACTCTAGACAAGACAATTAGCAGAGCACCCCCCCCCCCCCCCCCAACCCCCTCTCATTAGCAGATTAGCGACTTGCCTCGGAGAGAGGTAGATCCAAGGGATTAGTTTTTGTCCACGGTTACAAGTGGGCGCAGGTGTATGTATGCTCCCCTACAGCTGTAAGTGTGTGCATGCGTGTGTGCAGTACATGTGTTTGGCCTTCATAATGTATAATGCATGCATTTTGCATGTTACATGCGTTGTGCATGCCCGTGTGTGTGTGTGTGTGTGTGTGTGTGTGTGTGTGTAAGAGAGAGAGAGAGAGAGAGAGAGAGAGAGAGAGAGGGAGGATATCCGTGTGTGTCTGACAAGCTCAGAGGGAGGCTGCAACAGCGGCCAGTATAGCACAGTGCATGATTAATATCGTCTCCCACAGATGTACCCCGGCAGTCCAGACAAATCACTGGGGCATGCCATCGGGAGCATCGCCGCCCCGGGCCCTGCTGCACGCCAGCCAACATGTGTACCGTGAAACAGAACACAAGTTTGCTCTCTCTCCGGAAGGCGAGGCCTGCTTCCTTATGCAGGCGCTAATCAACCTTTGATGCGTCTCGGTGCATCTCTCTCTTTGTCTCTTGTCGCGCGCAACCTGTTCACCCGCACTTATGCAGTTACCCATGCACATGTCTTGGAATTATCGCACTTGAGTGGGCGTGTTTTTATCTTCTCTCTTTTACATCTCAAGTAGAGGCACACACTCCCTCAGCACCCTCTCTCTCTCTCTCTCTCTCTCACGGCAGAGTGGTCTAAACAATGGATGAGTACGTGGGCGGGCGGTGAGCATCGCCCTGGCTCTTCGCCTCTCGCCATGGAAGCTAATGGCTTTCTAAGCCTACCTGGGCGTCCTGTGTCGCCCGCCTCGCTGCTAAAGGGGTCCTGTCGCTCCGCTGGCTCGGAAAGTGCCTGTTAACTTCAGTCCAAGGAGCAAATGCAGCGGAATGCAGATGGGAGTCGGGGCGGTAGGGGTGGCGGTGGTGGGCGCTGTGACGGTGCCCTTTTCCAAATGCCAGAGACAATGGCGGTGGGAGGGTACAAGTGGCGGCCCCATCTGCATGCCTAAGCGCTACTGGAGCGTGCGGGTGCACAGAAGGGCCAACCCTGAGTCAGGAGTCATGCTTTTACAGTCTTTTGTGATCAAGTGGTGTGATGTTAAGACGTTAATTTATATCAAGGTTTGATTATGCTTAGGAGAATGTGGGGGGGGGGGGGGGGGGGGGGGGAATTTATTCAAGATTGATTTATTTGTCATTCGTTTTCCATTTGCAAGCAGCTTCAGAAAAAACAATAGATTATTTTTCACGGATGCATATTATGTATCAATTTAAATAAATAAATACAAACTAGAAGATAGAATAATTCATGTCATAGATAAGCAGATAAAAACAACTGCTCAACTGCCTCTGCTTTTGATATTATTCCAGTCAGTGATGGCCGGCAGGGATAATGTTTCATCCCTGCTTCTGGTCAGACTGAATTAAATGTGGACAGTCTGATATGTTTGATATTTATGTTTCATCATAATTGAAACTTTAATTAAAAATGTATGTTAAACACATTATCCCATGGCGTCCCTATTTTGGAGATAATAGGCCTATTGTGAGCTTGTAGATCATTTGCTATTTGTGGTACGAAAACGCGAATACAGTTTACGTGGTAGTGGTTATAGGAAAATGTCCCCACTCCCCACCTCAATTTTTCTTCAAGAATCAAACTCTGGATATACTTTCGGGGTCACGCAATGAAAATAGTTAAAGTATGAAATGAGACGTCAGCCTGAGTCAGCCACTAAGAAGCGGTCTGTGAGGCTTCAGAGTGAGGATGCTGCTACACAGGGCTGGAGGAGATCAGGCTCGCTTGGTTCTGCTGGAACGGTAAAACGGGAGTGGGTGGGCAGCAAAACGTGGGCACAAAGACATCTACTGTACGGTGAGGTGTACAGTCCACACACACACACACACACACGCACACACACACACACACACACACACAAAACATTGGGTACATTGCTAGGGGGCTCATGTCTCCGCAATGAAGGAGGGATTGGATGGAGCTATAGTCCATCTGCTGCTATGAGTTTAACAGTGGGTGGTGTTAGAGAGAGAGAGTGTGTGTGTGTGTGTGTGTGTGGGGGGGGGGGGGGGGGGGGGGGCTGGCACACAATAGGGTGAGACATCACCCCCTCCTCACTTGTCAACTCTCCCTCTCCGCTCCACACTCCCCCCCCCCCCCCCTTTGTTTAATCTTCCTCTCTCTCTCTCTCTCTCTCTCTGTTCACCTCCCACGAATGCTTTCTCTCTCTCTCTCTCTCTCTCTCTCTCCTCCCACTCACCTCCTCCTCCTCCTGCCCGCTCTACCACCGCCCCCCTCCCTCCGCTGGCCTCCGTCTGTACTTAACATCGACGCGTCTCTTATGTCGGGCGGTGTTGGATGTTACTGCCATCGATCAGAAGGTTAATGTTGATACTGGTTGAGCTCGACATCCTCAAGTGATGTGAGGACACAGCCGCACTCATACGGCACAAACAAAGCCATGCAGACCCTCACCTCAAGAGCAGATGAAGCCTTCAGAGCAGATGAAGCCAGAGCCAGCTCACTTCAGAGAGAGTTTTGTTGTTGTTTGGGGTGTACCCACTCCACTCAAGGCAGCTCATAGTGAATGGGCAGAAACCTCTCATCTCCACATTTTAACTTTGTGTTGTTGTTTTTTTCATAAATTAATTTCATATACTTGATCATTTTACAGTGTCACACAAACGCATCAAAAGTAGCAGATCTACAAGCTCTACGAGCTCAGATACGGACATAATGAAATTTTCACCCGACATGTTTGTGTGTTTGTGCATATGAATCCCTGCTCTCCTCCTCCCATCTTCTTTAATAGATTATTATTAAATATTATCACAAGGCTCTCTTGCATGGCATACCACACTGAAACACTCAGTTTCAGTGAAACACAATACTGCAAAATCACTTTGAAACATGATCTTAAACACATATCACTTGCATTCGGTACTCTATCCAGAAAACAGTTACTGTGGGCAAAAAAGAAAGCTCTTTCGACCCAAACACAATTTCATTGTGTGCGTGCATGTGTGCGTTGTTTTTTTTGCAATGACAACAAACATCCATCGATCTATCAATTTATACAATATAAACCCGACAACAAGAACTCCAGACATTATTTCCACACAATAGTACACTATCCAACACAATTGAAGCCCATGCACCATGTGTCCTCGTTGCATCCTTTTACGGCTGTTAACCACTGCTAATTCCAAAGACCATCAGCTTAATTACTGAATGCCTTCAGGCGCTCTCCGATGCTGGTGAGTTAACGGTGCAGCAGAACTCGCTCATAGACAAAGGAAGAGGCTCAACAAAGCTAACCTTCTGTGTTGAATGAACCCAGGCAGTGAATAGGTGCTGCTATCCACCAAATCAATGTAGCAAAACACCAGAATGAATGACTGGCTGCTGACTGTCATTGTGTCGCCTCCAGCCTCTTGAGGGAAGAAGTGTAAAACACAGAGACTATGGCTGCCCATGGTCTCTGCCACGACCTATTCCACTCTGCTGCAGCTGCACACTTCACAGTGGCACTCCTCCAGTCCAAAATACCAACACCCAACTCCTGCCGCTTCCCAAAGTGGGCCCAAAGTGCATGGGCTCCTTACTAATGCTGTACAACTGTGTGAGACCGTTTGCTTGTTTTGAGTAACTGCAACAGATAGTCAAACTAATTGGTTTAGTGGATAATACAAAATAATTATTCAATAACATTTGCTCATTTATAGTATCGGATTGGTCATCCTTTAACCCCTTAAGGGGGAATACCACTCATTTTCAACATTGAGCGATGTCATTAAAGGACCACTTCACCACTTTTCAACCTATCTTCATATAATAGGTCCTCACTAATAATCATGAAAAAATGGCACGATTTCATTCTACTCGGTCTGTGTCTCATAGGAGGGCTGTGGGCAGTTCAGAAACCGTCCTCCAGTGACAACATCGATGGGGAATACAAGCTAATAGAAACTGCAGGCTTTCTAGTCCTGAAAAGTTGCAATGCGAAAATGGAAGCCATCGTTCTCACGATAATGAAAATCTTCTTGTTTAAAAAAAAATCTGCCTAATGATGATGTCACTGGAGGACGGTTTCTAAACTGCCCACAGCCCTCCTATGAGACAGACTGAGTAGAAAAAAATCGTGCCATTTTATCATGATTATTAGTGAGGACCTATTATATGAAGATAGGTTGAAAAGTGGTGAAGTGGTCCTTTAATATACCTTAGAGTTATTGTGTGGAATTTAAAAAAAAAAAGTCCTCCCCTTCTGTGTTGCCTAGAACTGAAAGTTTGAACTTGGGGTCATTTGATCAGTGACATCATAAAGGTGTACTTTTTGGACTGCAGAGTACACCTTTGTGATGCCACTACTAGTTCTAGACTTGTTTTTTTGTAGATTTGAGGGAAATTAATTTAACTGACTGACTTTTGAATATTTCATTTAAAATAAACTCACACTTATGCCAGTGTGCCAATGTTGACACCTGCCTAAGGTTGCCTACCGGCCTGGTGTAAGGGATTAGGATGACACATAAAGTGCGATCGGATAAAGAGAGCCCTCTTGGTGGTTTGTGTCAACAACAAAGTGCTAGGGTAAACTGGAAACCAAAACTGTTACTTAAACTGTTAACGCATCGCTTTGCACAGCGTTTCGAGCTGGCAGATCTGCTACATTTGATGCTTTTAGTATGATCAAGTAGGGCATTAATTTACAAAAAAAAACACAAAAAGGTTTCTGCCTGACAGCAACGACATACATCGCCCGACATAACTAAAATACAGTTACTGTATGTTTCTTGTCATGTTGAGCTTTCACTGCGACGTGGAGACAAGCGGTCTCAATGGAGGCTGACTAATAACATCACTGTACACAACAGACTCATCTGAATACCGAGGAAAGAGGGGGGGCTCCTGATTACAAGTTGAAAAGACTCGCTGTTCATTATACGAAGCTGCGAGACACGGCTCAGAGTGGTTATTGTGTGGCATTTCATGACATACATGTATTGCCTAAGTGTGTGACTCCTCTTGAGTATGCTGATGGGGACAGGAGGACAGACAGAATGGAGGAATACGGTGAGAGTGTCCTACACTTTCATATGTCGGACTGTAACCACTTTAACCCCATACGTTGCTGAGTGGGGACCCTCCAGAATATGGAGGTCGGGGTTTAAATAGTAGCAGAGTCATTCCACGAAACCGGTACGATTTGCAGTCCCTCTGACCTTTTAAGGTGTATTTTATCGATTGAGTCACCACAATTTAAATGTTCCCTTTCCCTTTATTATTGTGTAAAAAATTACATGGATTTTAACTTCATATCAGAAATGATCTTGCTTTCTTTCAGTAGACACCCCCTATTTTGTCAATTTTTTCATGTCCCCAATGGCCTTCGATGAAAGTGGACTTGAGATATGACTATTAAAAATGTACAAAAATCCATATATTATGCCATTCACATATACATCAATCTGTGCTTTATTGCTGGTCATGTTTAGTTTTTGAATAAATAGATAATTAACTCACTCAGTACGCCTTATGACACCTCCTCCTTATTCATTAAAATAGCATTATATAGCTCTGTCCCCCAGTCGCACTCAACCCCATTACACAAGTCATTCTCCCCTCCATAACAATTATTAACTGGCCCTTTAGTGACATCACCAACAGGAAGTGGCATTAAGTCTTCTGAACAACATGCTACAGAAAGAGGCAATGTCACATCTTATTGCGCACGCACGCACACACACACACACACACACACACACACACACACACACACACACACACACACACACACACACACACACACACACACACACACACACACACACACACACACACACACACACACACACACACACACACACACACACACACACACACACACACACACACACACACACACACCCACCTTGGAGCAGCAGATTAACCTAGAGGCAAGAAAACAGGCTAAGGCAGTCGGCCATACTCCAAGTAGTCTGGACGCTTTTTGTTCTCGCTTTTTGTTCTCTCTCTCTCTCTCTCTCTCTCTCTCTCTCTCTCTCTCTGCTTGGGGCAAAACGGCAGCCTAGAAAAAAGGGGGGGTAGAATGCAATCCAAATCTCATCTGGCACAAACAGCCTTGATACATGTAAGCCTAGGCATGTGTGGGCACGCTAAAGGCAGAAAGCCAATTAGATTGGGAAGAGAGCACGCACGCACACACTTGCGCGCGCGCACATGCACACACACATACACACCCGTATGTATGCACCCCCACACCTTTTGCACACAGACACACACATGCATGCATGCAGAGTCGCAGACATACGTGCACGCATGTACACTTACACTACACACACATTCTACAGAGATTAGATGGGGAAGGTATTGTACATTCTGCGTGCGTGCGTGCCGGGTTGAGAGGAGCAGGTGCATTTGCGAGGCGTGCTGTGCAGAGGGAAAGCACCAGCTCCAGCACCCGCACTCTCCCCAGCAGAGTGTCCTCTAGCAGACCTTTAGCATCTGTGGCACGGCTCTGCTGCCACCGCACTCTGCTGGCGCCATCACCGCCGCTGACACATGGCCTTCACAAACTGCGTCCAAAATTCATCTGAAATCTGTAGTGCCGGATGTAGCGTGCAGGCCATATAAATGAATGACCCCAAAAAAGTATACTTAGCTAATTAGTTGAGTCCCCTATAGAGCTAGTCCGATTATATAATCGGACATTTTTTTACTTTTTTGAAGACCGCTATTGGCAATTATGCAGCCCATGTGTCCTGATTTTTTTTTATCATTACACTGTAAAGGTGGAAATATTCAAAGATTTTCAAAGTTTCATTTTTTTCTGTCAATCAGTCCAAACTGGCCCCATTGGTGGGGCGCCCGCTGACCCCCTACCCGACCCCCCCAGCAATCTAGCAATCGTTCAGGCTCCAGACGATATCAATAATCAGGATGTTAGGATGCGTGATTTGTTCCTCGTTTCATCTGTACTTTCCTGGCACGTTGGCTCGTCGTAATCCGTAATAAAAGCGTATCATTCATCTATGGTGTCACCCTGATCCACGCTGAGGAACACATCGAGACAAAATATCATTCAAGTGTGATAAATATTTAATAAATGTCAATTATCAAGTACAGACGAGTGCACTCAACTGTTTTCATTACAGCAAAGTAATAGGCATTCTTCAAACAAAACAGCCCTTCCAGAGCAACGCTGTCAGTTCCAATCTTAGGGTAAGAGTTTTGACGAGTCCCTTGGGGATTTAATACACACTATATCTGTCCGTCTATCTTTTAATTCCGTTTTGTGCAACTAGATCTAAAATGTCACACCTTAAAACATGCAATAAATAAATACATACAACCTATAGACAGATTACCTTGCAGTCAATGGTCCATATTGTAATTCTCACTAATGACATAATGCAGATCCAAACAGTATGCCCTGAGGTGTTCCCATTGAATTGTAAATTACCATATATGGCGTGGCCATGAATAATTATTGTCGCTGAAGCATAGGATTATGTGTCAATGGAACCGTATGAGCTTTCTGTCAGAGTGCACTGCTCACCCACACTACATGTGTGTGCAAAGACGAAGGTCATATAGAGACGAACCCCTGTATTATTTATGTTGCACAATACACTTTAAAGGAGCATTCAGTGATTTGGGTGATTTGGAAAAAAACCTGGTCCGCCCCGGTAACAAGATGTGCACATGCACACGCTTTACAGGGGGGAAGTACAACAGACCAACAGCACGTGCACCAAGGCCCGCCCCACTCGATCATGATTGGAGGAAGGCCCCTCTCATCCTGATTGGATGAAGGCTTTGCCACCCAAAGCCCAAACCGAAACTAGGGTTTTTTGACCCCAGGGGCTCACTGGGGACAGGAGGAACTCCTTATATGGTCAGCACACTTTATAGTAGGGAGGATTATCCAAAAAATAAGAAAAAATAAGTGATATTTGAATTAAGTGAAATCACTGAATATACCTTTAAGATTTATCAAAACAATATATTTTAAAATGTAATAAATAAATAGCCAAATAATAAAATAGAGTTAAAGTGATTAAACTGATTTGGCTATATTAACAGATTTCTGCTGGGAACCCCCTGGAACCCCCTCTAGGACCACTTGGGGTCCCTCGGCCCCACTTTGAGAACCAATGCCATAGAGTATTCCTGACTGTGGCTTTTGGTCACTGAACTGAGGATCAGTGAACAGACAAAGAATGCTGAATGTCTCGTATATTCATTTGTGTATGTGTACTATTTACTATTCATTTATCTGTGACTATGTCGCGTCTGTGACTGTGTGTGTACGGCTGGATGAGTGTGCCAGCTTGCGTGTTTATGTGCGTGCGTGCGCCGTGCATGCGTGCATGCATGCAAAAGCGCACACAAGTACTGTCTCAAAGCACGACTGCACATTATCATGTGTGCACTGAGGTTAGCAGAAAGCGGAGTGTACGTGTTATTACGAAAAAGCACAAAGTGTAATGCTGCGTTCAGACTGACAGCTACAAAGCTATACATGTAGGCTACCATTCCTTTTCTAATGGAAGACGGCAAAATGAAGATAGGCAACAAAGCAATGACTGATGTTTGTAACTAGCTGCTAGTCTGCTTCAAAAGCTACACAACTACAATCCAAGTAGAGCTGGTTTCAACTGGAGCTACAAAACCACCAAGTGTTGTTTAACCATTTCCAGTCACCTTCTCTGTTCATACAAATCCTGCTTGCAATGGGGGGGAAGACAAATTGTTTTATGTTTTATATTTCATGTTTTCCACGCTTGTGAATGCAGTGCCATTCATGTTCTATTCTACCTGGAAGTCCATAAGGATGCTCCTACCACCTAGCTGCAAAAACACACACAAGCCATCAAAGCCCATCAAAGCAGAGCTCAAAAAAGTCATGTCCATGAAGGATGGTAACGCGGCTACAGGACTGGATGAAATACCAGCTAGAAGAAGCTATTACGGCTGACTTGAATACTGCTGTTGACATGCTCCACAGCCACTCCACTAAGATCTGGCAGGAAGAGAACACTCCAGAAGAACTCTTCAAACTCAAAAAGGGAGATCTTACCAACTGCAACAACTACAGAGGCAGCTTCTCTCAGTACCTGGTAAAGTTCTCAACAGAATCCTACTGGACAGGATGAGTTCAGCAGTTGGCCCCATCCTTCGAGACCAACAGGCAGGATTCCGGAGTAATAGATCATGTACGGACCAGATTGGCATCATTATAGAACAATCAATAGAATGGAATTCTCCCTTATACATACATTCCCTGAAAACTAACAGTTTTCACCCAACAGCGACAATGTTCATAGCACAGACAGACAGACAGACAGACACACAGACACACAGACACAGACACACACACACACACACACACACACACACACACACACACACACACACACACACACACACACACACACACACACACACACACACACACACACACACACACACACACACACACACACACACACACACACACACACACACACACACACACACACACACACAGTTTAGAATCAAGACCAGTGGTGCTGGGCATGGTACTCAACACCATGCTTGGTCAAAATAATGTTATGCAAGAAGTGAAAGTTGCTCAGAATAAATGTGTTCCTGAGCAACACTGGACACACACCACCCACATCCGAGAGCATCTCCCCCTCACTGCCTCGGCCACTGGACACACACCACCCACATCCGAGAGCATCTCCCCCTCACTGCAACACTGGACACACACCACCCACATCCGAGAGCATCTCCCCCTCACTGCCTCGGCCACTGGACACACACCACCCACATCCCAGAGCATCTCCCCCTCACTGCCTCGGCCACACGTGCATAAGTAGGCCATGAGAATCGACAGGCGACATTCAATATGATTTATCCTCATAAACAGAGAGAGGGAAGAGAGAGACAGAAAGAGAAGAATGGGGGCGGCTTCATCAATCACTGATAAATCAATATCCTGATGAAACGGAGGGGTTGGCTCACAACGCAATCAATCATTTCACCTCCAGTTGAATCGTCCTGAGAAAAAAAGAAAGACAGTTGTGGTTTTGGCAAGAACTCATATGACCTAAATGATGAAACTTTAATGTATTCGACAACACCAGCCCTGCTTGCTGTAGGGTTTTTATGCTCGGGTGGTTGCTTCAATCTACATGCAGCGGCATCAGTAAGTCCGAGCCAAAGACAACTCGTCTGCCCATGAATTATTAAGTGTTGCGACTTCACAAAGCTTTGTTTGCTCTCCATGTGATTACAGAAGGGACACTTGATGAAAAAGTAATTACTGGAGTGCAAAAAAATGCCATCTTGCACAAGCATCGTAAAGTGTTCAAAAGAGATATATTCCCCATTTCCAGGCCAGGCTGTCGGAATATCTTTCTCATATCTTCATATAAAATAGGTTGACATTTTGGGAATTGTATAGCAGCTTTGCCATCACCTGCGCTGATATGTATGACAGCCAAATCAATGAATGACACAATCCCTGCTGTCCATCTCGTAGCGAAGGTCAATATGTTCACTTCATTTTTCTTTATATTTCCTGAAGTATGCGTTTTGTTTTAGCGGATGCAAACACACACTGTGTGAGATGTTCTTCTGACAACATTCAACTGCAGCATATCTAATCATATTGATTCAGCCCCGTAATGATTGTTTTTTAAAGTCAGTCAGTCAGTCAATATCCATCCACTCACCCATCCATCCATCCATCCTTCCATCAGAGTGACAGACAAGCAGAGATAAACATGGACTGATACTGAGAGAGAGAGAGAGAGAGAGAGAGAGAGAGAGAGAGAGACCAGCAGAGCTTATACATTCCTGTCCTCTTTTTAAACCCTCAGAAGTGTCCAGACAAGACAGTGTATTGCAGTGGTAAACCCTCTTAATCTCACACATCAAAAAGCTCCTCCACTCTGTCTACCTCAGCCAATACCCGGCATAACTGCCACCTTTTCAGCGGAACAGCAAACGCTTTGGGGCCAATAAACCTGTGTCTCCTGGGGGAATACCTTCACAACCCGTTTTCTGTATTGTTTTATTGTCTGTCTCCCATACATCACAGGCCTTATTTTCTCCCCACGCACCTCAATAGAATATTTTCCATTTGTTTACATCTCCCGACAATGGATTTATTTTTGTTTTGTCACCGCGGTGGAGCGCTTCAGGGTTTTGTTTATTCCGTTTTCTCCCCACTATATAACAGCGCTTTTTGTCCCAGTCACATCAAAGTCCTTCTAACATCTAATATCCTCCCCGCAACCCCGCTCCCCCTCCCCACCCCCCTCTGCACGCAGAAAAATAAAGGTACCAGCTGGAAACAAACTTCAGAGTGATATAGCCATATACAGTAAGAGCCTTTTTTGGTTTCAAGAGTGAACGTTTCAGACTGATGTCTCCAAGGGTGCAGTTAATGAGTTAAAGGGGAGATCCGCACTAGCCGTGTTTTACTTAATTCTGTTGATAATGTGTATATTAACTACTGTTAATGGCAAAACAATTGATAATGTGTATTATTAACCATTGTTAATGGCAAAAAAAAGAAAGATTAGGAAAGGCCTTACAGGGCCTTACACCGGTTCTCCTTGATGCGGAAGGAATAGAACAACAACACTCCATGGAGGACTGTAGAACAGTCCAAAAAACGGCTTGTCCGGAATTCGCCTTTAAATTATAAACCTCAAAGAACTATATTTCTGGTTCCTCAGCAAATAACTTTACCCCCGCACCCCTCCCCCCTCCCCCCATTATAAAACCATGAGGCACACAAAGAACAACTCACTCAAATAAAACAACTCTTGTATAGGTGACGGTTCTTTGCGGAACCACACAGTATAGCCTTTTAAAGAACCATTTAAGAGACCATTACTTCTCTGTGTGTATCTCCCTCTGTTCACAGCGTATGGTAATGCAGGGAGTTGGGGAGGGGGGGAATAATAATACAGGGAGAGCTTTGTAATGCGAGGGAGTCAATGGAAGGGGATAAATTAGCGTCATGGTGTTTGTCCACATGGAGCTATCGCAGGCTATCTCCCCTCTGCCCCGTGCTGACATGCATCATCTTTGCTGCCGCTGCCTGCGAGCTACTGTGCATGTCAAATCACGGCAGTGCGCCGCAACCCTGGACTGTCCACAATCAATCATGCATGTGTGTGCAGAGTCGCACACACTCGTGCACAAAGACTGGTATGCACATGACAACACGCACAAAAGCAATGCACACACCGCACACTCCCAAGGCACACACGTACAGTACATACATACGTATAACAAACATGCCGGCAGTTGATGAGAAACACGTTTGTGTGTGCGTGTGTGTGTGTGCGTGCTAAAACAAACATTCTGTCAGAGATGTCACACATCTCAGCAGCCAATAAAGAGCATCCGTCAGCCAGCCATCAAATTAAAATGATGGAGGGAGAGACGGGAGCGCTCGGAGCCCTCCGTCAGATCAAGGAAGCAGGAAAGACAAACACGTCAGCAGGCATCCTGCAACGTTCAGCTGTGTAGCGCTGCATGCATCTCTCCGCTGAGGGGAAATGGAAGCAGCTTTTATTGTCGGACGCCGTTCGTGCGCGGCCTTATTACGAATAAAAACCAGAAGCACAAGAAGTGTAGTCTCTGTTCAAAGACTATGTAGACAACTGTTACTCACTGTCGGGCAGAAGCCTCTTATCTCCATATTTTAACATTGTGTTTTTCTCTAAATAAACGCCCTACTTGATAATACTAGAGTCACACAAAAGCATCCAAAGTAGCCAATGGTCAATGTCACCATCAAGGTCGAGGTAAATGTTGAGAAATGGAGGAGCACATTTTCATGAAACATGGTGGTAATGATCAGTAAGCTAAACCCAGAAGAGATGATTAACTTCTGGTTAAAAAAAAAAGGTCACAGTCAGAATGTTATAATCTATCTATAATCTATATACATATAGATTATGTATACTCTATCTAAGTACAACAGATGTTGGTACAGAAAGGGTCTTCACCTCCAGGGGCATTTCTTTTATTTACATTTTCTTTGTATATAGGGCTTCTGAACTTAATGCATAGATTCATGTGTCGCTTGGATGAGTCTGTCCATAGCATTATTGCCAGTACCGGTAACCCTGTGAAGAGCTGCACTAGATACTCATCTAGCCTTAGGAGACATTGGCTTAAAAGCCTGTATTTATAACTGTCACAAATGTCTAACATCTACTTTTTGGACTGTTTCTTATTGTATGTATGTATGTATGTATGTATGTATGTATGTATGTAATTGTGCTTTTATATAGACCTTGAGTCTGCAATAAAGACATTCATTCATTCATTCATTCATTCATTCATTCATGCATTCACAATCTAGGACCTCCAGATAACATGGCAACCTGGGACGTGCAGTGCAGAATACAGTGTAGTGTACACAGTGTACATTGCTCCAAGAAAATGTTGAAATTCTAAAAACTCTTGTAGTTGCCAGCACCGCCTGGTGTCACACAGAACATGTATTTTTTAAAGCTACCTACAAAAACTTTGTTATTGGAGGATGTATAATGTTCAAGAGCTACCCATCTAAAAGTCAGATTTTAGATCCACACTGGACAGATTTTCATATTTGTCTGATTTATTTCTGTTATGGACTGACTTTTGTAGGGATACATTTGGCACAGCAATATCTCATTACTCTTGCAATTTGAATTGTCTGTCTCTTTTTCCCTCACCTTGAGCGCCAGACTTTCAAATGCAATTTATTCTGTGATAGGGCTCTCTGACTATAAATTAGTAAGGACAGAACATATTTTTGTTACATTTGATTACTCTAAGAGCAGCTGTTTTAAAGTTTCGGAGACTGTGAATATCCATGTCAAACTTTGAGAAGCCTCAGACCTTCAGTTTTCAGGAAAAAGGAAAGAAAAAACGTCTATAATTTGTATACTTAAAACACAGTCGGATCGATCTAATTGCAACCCATGCACTAATTTTAAAATGTGAAATGGCATAGCCTACAGGCATCGTCTCTGTTGGGTGGAAACCTCATAATTATGTCCAAAACTGTTACTTTGCAGGATTGATGTTCAAAAATAGCTAAAGCAGCAGATCAACAAGCTCAAAGGTGGGTCTGCTACTTTTGTGTGAAGTAGCACATTAACTAAAAAATCACACCCGTGTGAACTGAGTGGTGTGAGGTCTTATATAGACTGATCAGCTGTGGTCTGACGTAATGTCTGACGTAATGAAATCACACCCGTGTGAACTGGGTGACCATAGCAACCATGCTCATTTTTTGGTACGAACAGACAGACAGACAAACAGACAGACAGACACGTAAACTAACAAAGCCAGTTGTAGGAGTGGTTTACACCACTCAAAAAAGAAAAAAATCAAATATGGAGATGAGAGGTTTCTGCCCGACAGCAACGGTATGCAGTTAGGTTTTGTAAAATACAGCGTACAGGGCCGTAAACCCTGTATATAATATGTTGATGCTGAACAGAAAAGGATGAGATAACGGGATGTTGTTACTTGGTTTCACTCTTCTTTTTAAGGGGGGGAGGGGGGTGGGGGTGAAGGCTAATGAGCATAAACACAAGCTGTCATGAATGGCACTTTGACTTTGTATCTCCCTCGCGCCTCGAAAGCGTTCGTTGGTGTTCTACCATTTCTGCTTCTGTGTGTATTGTCTATTTGTCTTTTCTTCTTTTTAATAAAACTCTCATTATATGAGAGCTTGATTCTTCCCTGACAGCAGATATTTTAGTCATTCATAATACATTTCCTCCAATACAGGATGATACAAAAATGAAATAAAAAATCTTAATACATGCTGTAGTGTAGAGAAATGATATATGTCTGTATTAAGTGAAATTAAATTGTAGCTTTGGCAACTCAATCGCCAAAGAAAAATGACACTGTATTTCTAATTTCTGTACTTGAGTCATTAATGAGAATATAACCAGGAGAAGGGCCCGACATCTCCCTATCCCTTTTTCAGGGACTTCAACAATTAACCTGCTTGTGAAACACCAAATGGATAGTCTGCTTTTGTTATGATTATCATGATTTACTGATCATTTTGAACGAATTGTATATATTTTTATTTTGTCCATTATCCGTCAATAAAACTGAACTGAACTAAGTGTTTAAGTAAGTAACAGTTTGACACTGGCAGAACTGTGTCAAGTAGTGTAGATGCTTCAATAATTTATATCTAACGGAGGTAAACGTTTCACTTTTCACTCCATTACAATTATTGTCTCCACCAGGCCTTAGGCATGGGGAGTATGTTTTGCACTCCGTCCGTGTGTCCGTGTGTGTCCATGTGTCTGTTACCAGCTAATCTCTGGCACCGCTAACCCGGTCGATGCCAAATTTTGCACACACACACTAACCTGGATGCCAAGGATGAACCTCTGCCCCAAATGTTCCAGAACGGCCTGTTATAGCGCCAACAGGAGACCGACTTTTGTAAAATACATTTTTTGATATTACTCCAGATTCTGTCCGAAAATCCCGCAAACCGTTACACACCATCTCTATAGTCATGTGTTCAAGACGGATCTGTCCGATATTTCAGATTCCATCCTAATTGGCTAACATTGGCTTTCAAAGTTTGCAGGATTGGCCCGTTTAGGAAAAAAGCCTCAAATCATGAACGCAGCATGCAATTTACGTGAAATCTTTCACAGACTTTCCTACTAGGCTGAGGAATATATCCCACCCTTTTCACATTGGCCTGTTATAGTGCCACCAACAGGTGGATTTTTAGCAAAACCCGTTTCTTTACATTACTCATGCTATACACTATCTCTACAGGAATTTACGTGAAATCTTTCACGCACTTTCCTACTAGGCTGAGGAATATATCCCACCCTTTTCACATTGGCCTGTTATAGCGCCACCAACAGGTGGATTTTTGCAAAACACATTTTTGGAACAAAATGCCCCAAATCATCCAATTGTCATCAAAGGCATAAGAACAAATGGCACCCTTTTAACATTGACCTATTATAGCACCGCCACAACCTGACCTGCCCTGGTATAGAGACCTGTGCCCCGGGGGGCACTTTTTCTAGTTCGAAGTTGCTTTACTTTGTAAATTTAGATGAGTACATACGACCAATTGAGCAATTCATTTTACAGTGTGTCTATTTGGAAATAGCCGATCAACAAGCTCACAGTAGTGCCAGACTCGATGCATCATTCAGAGAGCGTGGAATAGTTTCGTCTGGCTACACGCGAGACTGCTGCTCCCTGGGTAGTGCTCCTGGCCAGTGCCATTCTCTCCAAACACTGTCAGGGGTCATTAGAGGCTAATGAGAAAGGTGAAGGCAGAGGTAGGAGGTGACTCGGAGGGGCAGGGGGAGGAGGAGCCAGCGGTCACAGTGTTAGGCTGAACAGCGTCTTAATGAGGAGAGAGGACATGGGTGCTTCACCCTGGCAGGCCAAACTCCTCACCTTGTCAATCATTCACACACAGCAAGCAAGACTGGCACGCACGCGTGTGCGTATGCATGTGCATGTGTTGTATCCATATTGCCATTCGTTCTCACTTCATTACTGTCCGCCTGTGCATGTGTTGGTTATTGAGCTTGTAGATCGGCACGTTCTCGACTTGCGATACCACCTCGCCGTATACAGTAAAACAGAGCTTCGGTGGTAAACCATGTGTTTGCTTTGCTGCAATCGTGCGTGCGCGCGTGCGTGCATGCATGCGTGCGTGTGTGCGTGCTGCGTCTACATGCTTCTACATGAAGTGTTTCCCCAGTGGAAATGCATGCTGATCTTGCTAATGAGGCAGGAAATACTATTCCGGGAGGCTGGGTGGATGGAGCTTGGCTTGGGGAAGATCCTCTTCAGGGGGGACATAAGCCGGATATGGACTAGCGGGCGGCGGCCAACATTCAAATTTCTATATGTAACCACGGTTTGATTCATTTTAAAAACACGTAAGCACTACTGCACTAGTATATACTTATATAGCAAAGAGCAAAAATAGCAGCTATTTGCCTGAAAATTGAGACATAGTGTACATCTTTTAAGACATTATCAAACATAAAAACATATCAGACGGTCTAGATTTCCCAACGGTAAATAAATTCACTGCACACCTGTGGGCCATGACCCACAGGTTGAGAGAATCGTTGATGTATTGTATGTAGCTTAGATCAGCGCTTCTCTACCGGTTACATATACCACTGGGACCTGAATGTTTTGTATTGAATAAGAAAAGATGATATTTCGCAGCGATAGTTTGCAGTCATTTATGTCCCGAGATCCATTTAAAAGTGCCTCTGAAAGAAACTGATAGAGATGAGCAAAAAGATTGTCACTGGCTTCCACATGAAAGGAGGAAAGGTGACATACAGTAGAACCTGCCAACCGTCATACACTGTCCTGTGTGCACCGTTCTATGGTCTATCTGTCGACAATGTCACAAGGACTGTCACACACACACACACACACACACACACACACACACACACACACACACACACACACACACACACACACACACACACACACACACACACACACACACACACACACACACACACACACACACACACACACACACACACACACACACACACACACACACACACACACACACACACACACACACACACACACACACACACACAGGCTCAATGGAACTCATCAATCACCTCAGACAACCCAGTTACAGTGGGGAAATTATGGCTCGGCTATAATGAATTCAAATGATAAAAACATTGATGTCCCTGAGATAGGCTTGGCGTACATGCGCATTTCTAGTGTGTGTGTGCATGCGCGTGCACGCGGATATCGTTGCTGTTAGGTGGACATCTCATACGCAACGTCCAAAACAGTTACTTTTCAGGATTTTAAATTGAATAGGGCATTCATTCACGAAAATAGTAATACATTGAAAAATCACACCCGTGTGAAGTGAGTGGTGCAACTCCGTGTGGGGGTCCCCGGGGGGTCTCCGGAGGTTCCACCCACAGGAACGCGCCCAGAGTGCCGGCCTGGTTCCGGCGAGCCGCCCCGCATCTGAAACGGTTGACAAATGACAGAGTTACCGTGTGGGGGTCCCCGGAACATCCAGAACCCCAGGATTGCGGCGAGGTAAGGTAAGGTACATTTATTTATAAGCGACTTTCAAAACAAATGTTACAAGGTGCTGTACAATAAAATTAAATAAAACAAGAGCATCACATAGATCAACAATAAAATGACACAAAACAATAGTACAATGCATTAGAGTAGAGCAGTGAATAAAATACCTATAAATACACAGTACATATGTAGACAATATTACGAACCAAAATGCTTACAAAACAAGTGCGTTTTAGCAGCTTTTTAAAGGCATCGACAGATTCTGCCCTTCTTAGGGAGAGTGGTAGTTCGTTCCATAAGGATGGGGCTACGAACGCAAACGCCCTATCACCTTTTGTTCTTAATTTTGTTTTAGGAACAATGAGAATGTCTTTGCCTGAGGAGCTAACTGTTCTCACATTAACATTAGGGGTTAATAATTCAGTTAAATAAACTGGAGACAGTCCGTGCAGAGCTTTAAAGGTGATTAACGCAATCATAAACAATTCTACAGTCGATTGGAAGCCAATGTAAGCACTGGAGTGATATGAGATCTTCTAAAAGTATTATAGTTAAAAGTCTGGCAGTCGCATTCTGCACCAGCCGGAGGCGGTGAATTGAGGAGCGACTAAGAGTTGTGAATAATGAGTTACAATAATCTAACCGGGAGGAAATAAAAGCAAGTATAAATTTTTCCAAATCTCAAGGGGTTAAAAGTGACTTAATTTTGGCAATGTTTCTTAACTGAAAGAAGCAGGTTTGAACCCGTTTTTTAATGTGTGGTTCAAAGTTAATTTGATGGTCAAATAAAACTCCTATATAGAAACCTTTGTGAAGTGGGCTGATGAAGGACCCAAGGACTGCTTTATTTCATCATGTATCCTGTCAGGACCTATAATAAGGACTTCAGTTTGTCTGGATTCAATTGAGGATTTTTTTTTGCCATCCAGTCCTTAATGGAGGACAGACAATCGTTTAAAATAGACAAATTACAATGGTCGGGGGATTTAAAAGCAAAATACAGCTGGGTGTCATCTGCATAACAATGATAAGACATGATTAAAACGACTGATTAAAACACCAAGTGGAAGCATGTATAAAGAGAATAAAATAGGACCAAGAATCGAACCTTGGGGCACGCCATGTTTTAAAAGAGCAGAGGTGGAGACATGATCATTAACACCTTGCTTGCCCGGACTTATTTAATCAATTTAATCCATGTGCCCATCATTTATAGCGCCCGGACCACTTTTACCGGCACACCGGAAGTTGTTGTGCATGTCTGTGTAGCAGCTAACAATAGCCACACCACTCTAGAGTCGATCGACAACAACGGGAGGTAAGAATAAATCTATCACGACTAGCGACTGGACCGCGGAAGGCCGTCAAACACAGGATATTTTTTCAGAATTAGACGGGATGATTTAGATCGGGAGTTATGAACATTTTAAGATTTAAATTTTCGTCAGCTAAACAGGCAGGGAACATTTTCGATGACGTGTCACTGTTTGATATGTGATCGGATTGGGCAACAAGCGCTCCTAGGCTGTGGAGCGATGCGAACGGTTTTGATATCATTAATCTCCGTCCTATTTATCAATCTCCGGCTTGGGCACTTGACCATGACCTTGAACTTGACGGAGATCTCCGCCCCGGGCCTCCATGGTGTTAATGGCCACAGCAAACCACTTTCCAGGGGGCTGCCCCGGTTCCGGCAAGCCGCCCCGTGTCTGAAATGGTTGAGAATTTACAAAGTTATCATGTGGGGGTCCCCCGGGGGTCTGTCTACTGTACAATACTGTACTGTAACTGTACTGTCACAACCAAAATCATCATATATACAGTTAATATATGTGTGTGTGTGTGTGTGTTAGGCTGCACAACAGTGACACTCAAAAAAAGTTTCAGCCAGACAACAGTGACGATATGTAATCTGCATGCCCGTGCGAGGCGAGGCAGAAATGATCCTGAGCTAATAATGTGCCTTTGATTTCCCTTCTCTGCAGGTACAACGCTGCAACCTCACTGAAAGCAGTGGTGGAAAGAAACTAAATACATTTACTTAACTACTGTACTTACAATTTGGAGGTATTTGTAGCCTACTTTATTTGAGTATTTCCAATTCTCAATACTTTTATTTCTACTCCACTACATCTCAGCTCTAAATATTTGTTACTCCACTACAATTATTTGAAAACTTTAGTTACTAGTTACTTTGTAGATTTTGATTACTATTACAAAACATACAGTAACCACTTCAGCCCTATATACTGTACACATTTCGACCATTTGAAAATATATCTCCAACCAAAATAAGACGAAAATAAAATGGCATGAGTTTTCCTGATGTGATCAGCTTTTGTTGTGTTTGCTTATGTGCTAAAAGAGTGACTTTGAGAGCTGTTTCCCCGTTACAATGGAAGTCAATGAGAGTGTATTTTTATTTCTACTATTAAACTGCACAACGGAGCGAAATAATTCATGGAATGGACAAGTTTGCTCATAACAAGGTAAGAAAACAAACCCTCTTTCTGAGGTCCACACATACTACAGCAAATATATCCGCTTAACCCTTTTGACCCGCATTGAAAGCTTGACCAGGATCGTTAAAATACCACACTAGTAGTAAGTCACGGTTGTCTAGAGGAACACTGGCATTTATGTAGCCATGTGATTATTGATTGCATTGTGAATTCTTCTAAGTAAAATACCTTGGTGAAGTACAGCAAATAAACAACAGTTCACTTTCCAGCCTTGTTCATTCCCCTAGACTAAAGGAAATGTAACACAAACACTCAAAGCTGTACCTGGGGCGACAGGGCCTTCTCTGTGGCCGCCCCCACCCTCTGGAATGCTCTCCCCTAACACATATGAGACTCCCCCTCACTTCCTACCTTCAAATCTTCACTGAAAACCCACCTGTTCCGAATTGCATTTCCAAGCTGATGTGTTTTAAACTTGTTATGTGCATTGTTTTATTGGTTTTATTCTTTTAATTGGGTTTTTTTTCTAATAAAGTTGTCATTTTTTGTCCCCCCCCCCCTGGCCCCCACACATGTAAAGCGTCTTTGAGTGTTATGAAAAGCGCTATATAAATCCCAGATATTATTACCTTCATTGTCAATGGCATTTAATGTTTGTGTTGGAACAAACACTCAAAACTGGCCATTCATTATCAATGGCATGTAATTTTGAGTTAGGACAATGTTGGTGTTTACACACACCCTCTAAGCTGGACATAGGAATTCAAGCTTGAGTACTTTTTCCGCCACTGGCAGAAAGGAAAGGGACGGCGGTGCTTTACGTCCAGTTCATTCACTGCATCGCTCCTCTCACTTCACTGTCGTAATGAGTGGTCCTCCAGGAAAGGCTGCATGGCATGGCTCTCTTATGGCTATTGAACACCCCTGAAAGGCATTCAGGGCCAATGATTGTACTTGGAGGAGTAGAGTACTCTCTCTCCATAGAGAGATGTTCTTTTCCAGTGAGCGGAAGGGAGCCTTCACCCAGCCAACAGCACTGAATCCTTGAATCCTGAATCTGTCTGTGAGTCTGTATTTACTTCTTAAGTACAGCAAACCCCAGACTACTTATTATTGTTATTTCTGGTGTTATTTTATGGTTATGGTTCATTAAATATATATGTACTTATTCCTATTTCCATATATATATATTTATACTAACCAATAGTTAATTCTTTACAGTTGTGGAGCTAAGCTTATATCAGGACTGTCAGCAGCTTTGTTTACGCTGTGCCATTGCGGCCAGTGCTGTTGCTGTTATTATTGTTTCTGCTTTTCCAAATGCAGATGAAGAATGTCCCTTCTCGCTCGCCATCTCTCGCGAGAACCGGTGGAAGCCGCGTGAGGTCTTGATCCCCCCTCATTGGACAGACCGGTCATGTGACGGCCCGGTGACGGCCCCGTGCCCGGCTAACTTAGCTCTAGCTGTTCGCTATCATTCTGTTGGTTAACTTTTGCTTATCCTTTTGTTTTATGTTCAGCTCCCTTTGGGAAGGAGTTGTAGGTTAAGTTATAGTTTTCCCTTTTGTTGATGGTTAAGTTTTGGTTAAGTGAGTTTGTTTGTCTTCTCCTTTTTCTTTCGGGGAAACCCAACCACTGTAAGTTGAACTGCTCCGCTCATATACAGTATGTTACCCTATTTATAATATTGTCTACTAGTTATCCGCTATTATAAATGATTGCCAATATACTTGAAAGTCGATTAACTTCCATCATGTATTTATTCCGCGTGTGCATAATTATAATCCGCCCGTTATCCGACCGAAATTTATTAATTCATCCAATTTATTAATCCGCACCACCCGCAATCCGCTGCGCAGGGAAGCGCCCAGCGTATACAGTATAGCCAATCTACAAGCTCACAACGCGACGCTGCGACGCGTTGTGAGCTTGTAGATCGGCTATTTATACTACTTGTACAAACAATGTCACTCACCACTCGACAGTTCACCAATGTTACGTAGTGGTTGTATATATCTATTTCACCCGCGGTTTATCCAATATTAATTTATAATATATTGAATTGACCCTAATCCACCCTAAACTGCGGTTCACCCGCGGCAACCGCGGCTAAATCCACCACCCGCTGGTCTCTAATGCGTACCCATTACCCCTAGACACATTGGGGCGTAACACCACCTTGTCAGACATCAAAGCCTGTGTGGTACGCACCTTAACCACTTGGCCACCAACACCCTTGTATTTCCACTTTTTTGATACTTTAAAGTTTAAACTTCTACTTCACTAAATCTCAGTTTTATTATTACAAAAAAATCCCTTATCCCCTTGATTAGGCTATACAAAAATAGAAGGTCTACAAGCTCACAACATGTTGCATCGTGACCTGTTATGGTATTGCTGCCAACCAGTGACATCATCGGGAGGCAGAGGTTTGGATATTTCAAAACAAGTTTTCATTTTCTTTTTTTTGTAATTCAATGCAATGCTTCTATTTGAGCATGTGGACTTTGTTGTTGTTGCAGTTTCAGTTAGCTTGCCTTGGAATCCCCATCGATGTACTGTATGTGATTGGTAGACACTACTAGGCAGGTTTCTCATCTGTCCACAGGCCACCAATGAGGCACAGAATGAACAGGCAGAAATAGTTAAAACATCTTTTAATGAACATTTGTGAGGACCTATTATCGTTGCTGTCCGGCGGAAACCTCATAACTCCATTTTTGAGGGTTTTTTTCTTTCCATAAATCAGTGCTATTGAACACCCTTTACGTCTGTGTTGTTTCGAAAATATTGAACCAATGGAAAGTAGTAAAACGCATTCGACAAAACCTCTCAACTCCATTGAACCCTCAAACTGTCTGCTAAAACAGCTAACTCCACCACCTCTCTCCTTCTCTCGTAATTGACAATATCTGAAGTCACAACACCAACTTTGATGAGGCAGTATTGCATCGTTTAAAAAATACAAGGTTTTATTAATTTCCATAAAAATGTATATTTTGGAGTTATGAGGTTTCCTCTGGACAGCAGAGATATGACGATGAGGTTGACAATGGGCGAAATGTTCCTTTAAGTAAAAATCAGAGTAACAACACAGCTATGTCCTCTGGGGGGGGGGGGGGGGGGGGGGGGGGGAGGCATCTGATGAAGACGTCTTACAGACACTTTCAATAAGTCTCTCTCTCGTCCCCTGAGTGTGTAGGACCTGAGGCGCAGTCATATCCTATCTCGCGTCATGACAGAGTCGGGCGCACAGTGTTTTTATTCATTAAAAGGGGAACGTGGGAGCAGAGCGAGGCCTTGATGGCGCCGTGCTATCTGTCACCAAACGTAACACGTCTAAATGCATCTGTCCTTGTAGGGAACAGACAGAGCCTGAACGACAGGAAAAGCAGGCCGCCTCTATTTGGGCCAGTGGCTTTTATTGATTGCCATGTGAGCGGGAATCTGTGTGTGACCGTGTGATCAGGGTTGTTCGTCGAGTTGTGCTTCCATTCCTTTATTCCTTTTTTTTGACAGTGTACCGTAACTAAGTACTCGAGTACTGAAATTAAGTACAATTTTGTGGTATTGTTTAACTTTACTGGAGTATTTCCAATTTAAAATACTTTCAAGTCTGCATTACACCTCAAAAGCAAATGTATTGTATTTTTTACTCCACTACAATTACTTGCACACTTTAGTTAATAGTTACTTTCTAGATTTAGATTATTGTTACAAAACATTCATTAACCACTTCAACCCTATATATGTTTTTGCTCTTTGAAAATAGCCAATCTGCAAGCTCATATTGTGATGCGTTGAGAACTTGCAGATCGGCTATTTAACTATTTAGAAATTTGGGGAAATGGCACATTATGCATAATGACTTTTACTTTTGGTACTTTAAGTATATTTTGATACCAATACAGTTGTACTTTTACTCAAGTAAACTTTTAATACTGGACTTTTACTTGTAACAGAGCATTTCTACAATGTGGTATTGATACTTCTTCATACTTAAAGGGATATTTCACTGTCAAATAAACAAAGAAATATATATAAAAAGGTAATGGAAAATCACAGCCCCTCATGCATTAGCATGTCCTTTGAAGTAAAAAAAAAGGTGAATACTTCTTCCACCACTGCATGCATGTGTATTGTGTGACCGCGCACACACGTGCAAAAGAATAAGTGAGTGCACACTGTACCACACGAGTGGATACCACCACATTACACGTGTGTGGTCGAGGATTAGTGATCTGCATGTGCGTGGCTAATTCATTATTACACAAACAAGGCGAAAACATTAAAAGGCATGGATCACGGGAAACAAGTCCCGGGAGAGGCCCAGAATATACGCCTCACCGAGGTGTTCTGTTTACCCGTATTCTAATTCGCAGTATGCAGAAATGGATTTCATGGAGACGGCTATAAAAAATAATTAGGTCTTCCTCTCCAGCTGTTTCCCCCTCTTTCCTCCTCCATCTATAGAACACATTCAGTACTACTACACGCCACGGTAACAAAAAAAACACCAAAAATGGTCCATAAGGGTCGATTTGGTTCCATTTACTCTCTCAGAGATAAATGAACACTGAGGATTTTAGTACGTACACCCTTCACGCATGTCTTCTCTGTGACTATTATTGAAAATAACGATTTTCCTTGTTTATTCCTTTTCATGTCACGCTGATAATTCCGGGTCTCGCCGATCATACTCATTACCTCATTAGGTCATATTTCACTCCTGCTGTTGCTGCCCTTGCTGAAAGATATCTCACTACTGTATATATTTTTTTTGTTTCCCATTTCTCATTCAATGGAACAGAGGGGTAACATGTTGATTTGATTGTCTCTTGACCCCAGGTACATCATTACCAAAAGAAAAAGAGAGATATCAAAATACACCCATTTGCTTTTATTGAGTAGTGTTTCTTGCAACTCTCGCAAAGTGTTAAGAGTCTGAGAACATTGCTTGTAGCTGGAATTATTGTTCAGCCACAGCAGTGAGCAATATGTGTTCAATTCTGTATGCCTTTCGAATTCAAACTCTACACAGCAGCAGACTTCAACTACACCTCAGAGCTTAGGGGTTGGGCGTGTTATCACTTCAAATCAACATCACAATGACTTCAAACCTTTGCCTCGATTACGATAGCATGATGCGTTGTGAGCTTGTATATCTGCAAATTTCACGACAACATTGTACAACAAAGTATAATACAGGGTGAAGTAGTTAATCAGATTAATCTATTTAGTTTCATCTTTTCAGATGGAGTATGCATAGTGTCGCTTAGCCAGACGACTATTGCACAATCTCCAAATGCTATATAAAGTCTGGAAGTACACCTCCCGAAAGCCGGGATAGGAAGCTGGCATCCGTTTGTCATTTCCGTTCACGAAAATATATTTATTTATATCTTTACATTTTATTTTTCCATTTCCATTTCTGCTAAGCAGCAAGCTATATAATGCTTAGATGAATTTGATATACATTAGGAAAAATGTGTGTGACTGTAAAGACTAAATGGAATTGGGAAGGAGATCACTTCCACTTTATCACTTGATCATTTTCAGAGCTTCCTTTGATCCAGACCGTATGACGGAAGCATTTGAAAATTGTAGGAGACAACAGTCTGGCTAGCGAGACTCAGGGGTCCTTGAGGGTGTTCCAAAGGGACTCTTACAGGTCTGTAACTCTCAGAATTATGAAGGTCCCTGGAATTTAAAAGTTTAAGAACCACTGAGTACTAGAGTATGCAGCTACCTTGACTCTATACCAGCAGGAGGAAAGAGGCTGAGTGACTACAGATAAGGTACGTAATAGTGGACAACTTGTGGGCAGAATCAGCTTACTGTAACATCAGCCAATGTGTAGACCTACTGGTAACCTTTGTTTAAGCTTCCAGATTACATTTTTTGTCCATAATATATTTTTTTTTAGATGTTTTTGTTGTCGTATAGAAACGTTTTTGACTGTTCTCTTCTGTACTTAATTTGCACTTTATAATTACTTGCTTTATTAGTGTTCTTGGTAACTGCAACGGATAAATCAGGTTGAACCTGAATCTGAAAAAAGGTTGTTGGAATGGTTCTGACTGCTCTACCGTGTTGACATGTTGATGGGTGTCTGAATAAAATTGCAGCTGACAGTTGAATCAAAGCCTGTCTCTTATATGAAAAAAATATAGGGATGTGATGCGTTTCAAAGAGGATACATTTCATATGAGACAGAATCAATTACTTAGATCAATTCAAATAATTCAAAGGGGGCCGCTTCTTTTCAAGAGATTTTAAAGAAAACTAAAAGTTAACCACTATACTTCAATGGACGTCAGCAGTGGAAATAGCCAATCTACAAGCTCATAACATGTTGCAATGTAAGCATACAGTATGTTTGTCTATTTTTGCTTATTATGTCATGCCCAAAATAATGCCAGAGTGAAAGTGGTTACACCAGTTGCTTTCTTCCTCTAAGTTACTACATCAAATTGACTTGAAGGCCACCCTGCATCACATCCAGCTCCAGTTGAAACCGGTACTGTATTGGACACATCGAAGGTGGAAACGGCTCCCATTCTTCCTCGGTTGTCTTGAGGGAGACAAATGCAGCAGTAAATGCTGCACTAAGATGCCATCGATTGCCCGACTGATTGAGCGCAGGTTTGACACATGCTTGTTTTGGGCGGCGGGACCGAGTGGCCCCTGGCACTCTGCCATTTTAAACACACCCTTATAGAAGCAATGCCAGGGGACTGAATTTCACTGTTGGTACCTCTTTTGCGGAAACCACACACACAGAACCAAACACACAAACGAAGGCTTGTGAGTTGCGCCCGAGTGTGGCAAGATCCGAGCAAATGCCACGGTTAGTGAAGCAATGGCCTCAGCCCTTCAAGTTGCAGACGACATGGGGTGGGAAACTACTTTGAAATTGCAGACAGTACTGGACAATTCATTGATAAACAAAAGTTAGTTCAGATTTTTGTCCGACATTAAAAGCAAAAAAAAGTTCAACGGAATGTGACTGGATGACTCCATGCATGAGGACACTTGGCTCATTCATCATTCAAAAGTCTTCCACTGCCATCCTTGGAAAAAAAGTAGCCATAGCGCCCAGCCCAGCTAATAGAGCCAGGATGAGGATGAAGATCAAATCAGACAGAAGCAGCTGCTAGCTCAGTGGTTCTGGGTTTCCACACTTTTTTCCCTTGAAGTCGAGACCCCCCACATGTTGCGTGCACACAGGCACGAATCGTGACAACACCATGCCCAAAACAGACATGCCAGGTTGAAAGTGGTTACTGTCAGTTGTATTACTATGCTTCACAAAGAAGCATAGTAATAAACGAAAAACTACGACAAACTTCACGTTGTTCCACGCTATGATGGAAAATGACGAAAAATGCCACGTTGTGCCACGCTGCGAGCTTGTACAAGTACGTCACGACTTCAGCCAGTTCCGTCGTACGACACACACCGAGTAAATGAATTGCATTTTTATAGCGCTTTTCCAAGTGCTCAAAGCACTTTACAATGGTTCATTCATTCATACATTGGGAGGTGAAGCGGCGAACAGTCGACGCCAGCGTCCTCACTTCCCACATTCACACACCAATGTGTGTGGCAAGCTCACACCAACCGACTCATTGGAGGCAATGTAGGGTTCAGTGTCTTGCCCAAGGACACTTCGACATGTGGACAGGAGTAGCCGGGATTCGAACCGCCGACCCAAGGATCATTGGACGACCTGCTCTACCTCCTGAGCCACAGCCGCCCAAGAGTATAAATCAGCCTTTCTATTAGAAGGCGTGTACGACGCCGTGGGCTGAACCCACCCGCTTCCCTCCTGTCTCTGATATGTTTATTTAGCCCTGGCCCGTGACTGGCTATGGCAGAGGGCTGTCACGCCCCCCTCTGACACCCCCTACCCCTCTACCACCCCCCAACCCCCTCCTCCCACCCCTGCACGAGCCAACCATGGGTCAGCGCTAATGAGTGGCAGGCGAGGCGGGCCCCTGGGTCCTAATGCCTGTCCTTGCCAATGGGCAGACTCTGACTGTGCCTTTGATGTTCATGGCTGACTTTGAGAAAAAGGGGAGAAAAAAAGAAAAGAAAAGAAAAATAAATTTGGACTTTGGAGGAGAATGTGGGTGGGGGGGTGGATGGAGAGTGGATCTGAGAGAGGCGGCAAGAAACAGAGAGAGGATCTGAGAGTGCGTGCGTGCGTGCGTGCGTGCGTGCGTGCGTGCGTGCGTGCGTGCGTGCGTGCAAAGGAGAGATGGAGTCAGTACAGGATCTTAGATGCTAGGGGGAACTCAGTGGGAGAATCAAAGAAAATTAGAAAGAGTGAGAGCGTATATGGTGAGTATTGAGAGAGAGAAGGGGGGGGGGGGGGTACAGATCTTTAATCCATCAGTTCAATCAGTGGGATATGGGATAATAGGCAGACAGGCAAAGAGAAAGGCGATTATGGACTCTGGGGTTGGATTTGTGCCGTCTGAGATGCCTTTTTACAAAACACTATGAGAGACTCAGAGAGAGTGCTAAAGTTTGAATGAGTCAATGAGGATACATTATTCACCCTCTCTCTCTCTCTCTCTCTCTCTCTCCCTCTCTCCCTCTCTCTGGAGATGGACATCTCATCTCTACATGTCAGTGGTTCTCAAACATTTTCATGTCGAGGACGCCTGAATCTGTATGTAATTTGACCGCGGACTCCCATCTGTAGAGTCCCCACAGGAGAAGATTTGTGTTGTTAAACACATTATTCCGTATTTGCATAGAGCAACAAGTCATTCTGTGGTTCTATGTATACTAAGGTTTGAGATACAACTTGATACAAGTGCATCCCCCAGCCATGATGTAGGAAAACACCCCCAGGACATGACACTAGTATGTCGCAGGGACATACCCCTAATCCAATCATCGATTCTGAGTGCAAAGCTGTGAGGCATTGTTGGGTATCATTATTTATTTATAAGATTTTTTGGGGGCTTTTTCGCCTTTATTGATAGATATACAGTAACTTGACAATACATGGGGAGAGAGATGGGGTGGGAAGACACACAGCAAAGTTCGTCGGGATCGGGACTCGAACCACGATACACTGTCATGCTGGATTATGAGCCAAGGTGCATGGACTGCTAAACCGGCACATTATCTATAGTCTTTGGTATGACTTTGGTCTTTGGTATGACAATGCATCGTGATGCGACGCATATTGTGAGCTTGTAGATCAACTATTTTAAAATGATTTTTATACAATTGAAAACTTGACATGAGACATTCTGTATTCTAATTTTTTTTTCCATGTTTTTTTATATTGTGGTATATACTTTTTACTAAAACTAAAACAAAACAAATCTTCCACCGCTTCATAGAGGAATTACCACAAGGTAATCCTTTTATAATATAATAATCTCCCTGTCTGTCTCTTGGCACTCTCTGAGATGCTAGACTGGACTGTTCTGATTTTCATCTTGCTAAGCCGCAGGGCTTTGTGTACTGTTTACTTTGCTGCTCAGCAAACACACACTGCACACACGCACACACGCACGTAATATGCCTGGTAACCATGCCAACAGTCAACAATGTAAAGTAGTGGGGGAGTAGTGCAGCCAACTACAGTAGCTGAGATGATTGCTCTTGCTCTCTCTCTCAGAAAGAAATCTGACACACACACACACACACACACACACACACACACACACACACACACACACACACACACACACACACACACACACACACACACACACACACACACACACACACACACACACACACACACACACACACACACACACGCACCAACTGACTCGTGGAACAAGTTAGACAACAATCGGAACGTCTATGTGAGGTTGTGGGAGGGTGATTTCATGGGAGGCTGACAAGACCTACGTACAGTATGTGTTTTTGCACATGTGCATGTGTTTGGATGAAGGTACTGGGATGTGAGTGTATGTGTGTGTACACAGGCATGTGTTTGGATAAAGGTACTGAGGATGTGAGTGTATGGGTGACGTGACATGCTGTCCTTTGCTGTCCTCAGTGTCAAACGCGTATAAATAAAAAATATATTTGTCAAAAACCTTCTGAATATTGTGCAGGACATTATGCTTCATGTGAACATACTCAAGATTAAAACATTTCATTCCTCATTTCTTCAGAATTTTCAACCAAACATAGCAAAACTCATATGGTGCGACTGTCCTGGCCCTGTTTCTCAAAGTAGGAACTTGAATAAAACTAAGGGGAAAAAATGCTAAAATTATTTTAAAAATTCCATAAATATAATATAGATGTCTATTTGTGAGCCTTATCTTTTCAAAGTCCAAGCATAATGTTTTCAGTCATTTCTGATCAAAAATATTTTGTCCCCCAAACCAAAATCATATTGTGTGACACCATTTTGGGAAATTTCAACAGGCAATTGTTTGGACACCCATTGGGATAGAGAGGTCCTTCTTCAGTAAGGCTGCTCAGCACTTGCATTACAATAGCATGACAGGTGTCTGTGGTGAATTATCATTTTAACATTTCCATGAAATACGATCTTGTTGGAACGCTGACCAATGCGACTCATCCGAGTGTCTGTGGGTGTGACACCTTTTTCATTAAAAAAGCTAAAGTTATTAGATGTTTTGGTCATAATTACATGTAAATCTATGTTGCTTTGTTATAGCTAGCATGTTGTTAGCATGCTAATGTGTAGCCAGTAGCCTCAAGGTTATGTTAAGTGCAGAAAACATAATATGGTGTGACACTATATCATAATGGTGTGACTGTCTGCCTGTCACGCCATATGACTTTTTTGTCACACCATATGATGCAAACTGTATTTTCCTACAGATATAACAATAAATAACAAAGACCCATGTTTCTTTTGTCCATTTAAACATTTGTTTTAAACAGCTTCACCTAAACCCTGCAACTATCCACAATAAAATGTGTTTAATTTTGTTTTATTCAGTCATTGCATGTTATTCAATGTTAAAGCAATTTTCCTGTTGCTGTTTTTCCTGAGTAATTGTTTAATCAATCTGTAACGTTCAGTACTCACTAATAGGTAGGTTAAAACTCAGTTTGCTTTGAAAAATGAAGATATGATCATACGGTGTCGTCGGTGTGACACTAAATCATTTGGTGTGACGTTCCAAATAGTGAAAAAATCATACCTTTATTAATGATGAAACCATTAATGTTCATGGATTACATAGCAAATAGTATCAGGAAGAGTCACAAATATTTGTGTAATTTTAGAGAGAGTTTTGTCACAATAAATACAAAATATGTTGAAAGACCGACAACATGGGCCTCACATTGAGTGTTGATTACGAAAATAATATACAGATTTAATACATTTTCACAAAACTATAGTGGATTACAGGTTAGTTATGATAAAGGACTTTGATAAAGTGAGTAACTTAAGAAAGGTGTACTCCATTTTCATTTTATAAACAATTATTGTCATGTCACACCATATGATGATTTTAGGCACAAGTACAACAAAATGCTGAATAAATTCTGATTCCAATAAAATATCTAAAAACAAAATATGTTTCCATAAAGATGAGAGTGAGTAGAACAAAAGTAAATCATTTTTATTCCTGTTATTTAAAGGTTTTTAAAAAACACTTTTTTAGGGGTGTCACGTCACTGACCCACGTGTGTGTACGTGTGCATGTGCACAAGCATGCTTTGCAGGACAGGTGCTTATAGTTTTTTGATCACTGCAGTGAACCCCAGTTGAGATGTCTGCCACCGTGGCTAATGTGTAGTGTGCATGCATGCATGCGTTTGTGCATAAGTGTGTGTGTGTGTGTGTGTGCGTGTGCATGTGAGTGAGTGTGATACGTGGGAGTGTTACAAAGCATGCATCAGCATTTGACTGACAGTGGAGGATGTGTGGGCAGAATCCGACCGTAACATCAGTGCGACAAGAGTGACTAAATTATTTTCACCGTCGCTGGCTGACAAGACAGCTTCCCCTCCTCCTCCCCTCTGTCTCTCTCTCACTTTCTCTTTCCTCTCCCTCATTTGTCCCCCACTGATTTATCTCTGTCTTCCTCTTTTTGTTCTTCCTCACTTCTCCCTCTCTGTGTGTGTGTGTGTGACGTGTGTGTGTGTGTGTGTGTGTGTGTGTGTGTGTGTGTGTGTGTGTGTGTGTGTCTTTCTCTCATCCTCTCTCTCGGACTCTTTCCCTGGTTCTACTTCTTTTGTAGGGATGTGGGTTCTGAGTCACACGCCCTGTGCAAATTTTGACTGACAAGTATAATCTGTCGCCTCGAAAGACGCCCTCGCCCTATAAGCATCCTATAAGAGACATGAAAACACGGGCTGTCATCGCCTCGTATAGCTTGATCACGTAATCGAGTGGGACAGGTGTCAGAGAGGACTCGCCTTCCTGGATAGCAAACTATTACGCAACATCTGGCTTTGTTTTATAAGCGCATGGTGTTTCACCTGGGAAGATATCCTTGTACTTTACTTATATGATTGTTGTTTTTTGTTTTGTTTTTCTGCTGTGGAAAATGGGCAGTTGACACTAGACAAACAATTATCACAACGTGTTGCGGGCTTGTAGATTTTCTATTTTGGGCTAATGGTCGCCCCCCAGAATATGGATGCTGAGATTCAAGTTTAAGAAGGTGACATTTTAGAGGAGTCATAGAGTGAAGGTTGTGAGTAGAGCCAGACGGATATAGGCCTACAGGTAGCGGCTATTATTTAAACCTTTTTTTATGGCATTATTATCTGCAATTATGTAGCCGATTGATTTTAAATACTGCAAGTATAATTAAGCGCTATTCAAGACACGTCGCACAATATAAGCTTGTAGATCAGCTATTTTTTTTAAACTTTTGTGAAAATCTCCTATGATGACATACCCAAAATAGGGATGCCAGGTCGGAATTGATTAAAACATTTAGCAAAATATCACTCAAAACGTCATTAATCATTAATCATTAATCGGTGATCCAAATTCAGGATCGGCATCAGATCCAAAAACCTGTCATTGTTCTGGCTTTAATTCTGATTCAGTCCAAGAACGGGACAAAGGATTGTAAGA
This sequence comes from Electrona antarctica, assembly GCF_951216825.1. Lineage (NCBI taxonomy): Eukaryota > Metazoa > Chordata > Actinopteri > Myctophiformes > Myctophidae > Electrona > Electrona antarctica. Next base: position 32,342,537 of record NC_136794.1, read on the forward strand.
AGGATGCATGTCTCAAGCACTATGCTAGCTCTGGCCACCTGCCCAACCTTTGCACGAACTCTCTGACCTCTCTGTTGCATAACAGCGGCTATTCACTATTTGATTTACAGTGCGGGATGCTGACACGCTCATACAACGTCGGTCACAGCCTTCTGAGCTGGGCAGGCTAATAATCAAAGCTGTTGTTGTGTAGGCATTCAGTTGAAACCATGAACAAAAGGTTATTAATCTCACCCCTGTGGTGAGTCGTTGACATGAGGAGAGGTGCAGGGTTTAGGTAGGATTAGCTGTGCGATAAAGAAAGGACAGCATGCACGTGCGTGACGTGTAAATGTGTGCTTGTTTTGTAGTAGCCGTGGCTGAAGGACAAGCACGATAGCATCGTTTTAAGGTCCAACCTGCTGTGTGATAACAAGCATGCATGCACCTGTGCATGGCATGCAGCTGATGCAGGTACAAGACATCACCTGTACACACGCAGTCAAACTCGAACCAGGAAGTGCATATGTTTCTGGTTCAGTAGGTTATAACTTTAAACTTCAACTCTGCAAATGTTTGTGAAATTCTGCATGATTGTTTTTCCTACCAGAACTTCGCAATGACTTGTTTTGTTAATAACCACCATAATGTCCCTATTCTGAACATTCAACAAAAAAACAGAACATGTACAAGCTCACAGCAGAGCCAACGTCATGTTGTGAGGTTCCCGAAGAGATTTGGTGTAAAGCAATAAAAGGAGCAAACCAACTATAGGTAGATCCATGGTTTAAGTAGTTAAACTGAACACGTTAGTGTTTTACAAAAATAAATCATATTTTTTAAGATTAAAAACAAGTTAATTTCATGACATACAGTAGGCCTTTGAAGGCAAATGTCTCTCCAGATGAAAGTTGTGAAAACTACTGCAAGTACTATTCCAACTAGCTAAGTTAGAACACAGAGCGACATAACTAAATATACATGTAACTCGTTGGCATGCTCTATAACCATGTTTGACAGTAAGCATGGTCTTGTCCTACTCTGCCTGTTCCATTTCGGCGCTGGTTTCAAAACTGATTACTATGCAGACAGCCAGACACTGTCTCCAAACGTCATTTTCATTCCCACAACATGTCAGCATCCATAAATGCCATCTTTAAGCTTCAAACGCGGCTCATTGCAAGTCAATGATGTTGTGACGTCCACGTCTGCAGTCGCTGGCTGAAAAACACCATTATAATGAGTTCTTCACTCCCTTCATCAGTGCCTGTGGGGTGTATTTTCCTACAGAAACCGATAGTCATCCTAAAGTCATGCGCTCTTGTCAGAAACACCTTATTGCCACATTATGGCACCAAAAGTTAAGCTAGTGCTGGCACCGTTTTGTCATTCATTATAGGAAAGGTAGAGCGTTCAGTGCTCATGACCCAAAACATGGACCATTTTTAAGTATTTATGAATGCAGCGAAAATCAATGTCAGTCCGCGGAGCTCCACTAATGGGATCGAAGCAAAGGTGGGTCAAGAGAGAAGTACTTCTATCTTGTCTATTAAACTAGGGAGCAACTTAAAGCCCTCACTCTGTGTACGTTTCCCACCAAACTTTAGCTTGTTGTTTTCAATCCGAGTGGAAACATTTAAAATTTGTAAACGTTCAGAGTTACAGACTTGCAAGGGTCAATATCAGTAATTTAGCTGGAGACCCCAGGAACCCAATGGAAGGACCCCTGGGGGTCCCTGGACCCCACTTTGAAAACCACTGGTGAGCAGTAGCAACCTCTCCTCAAACAGTGTCCATGTTTTAATCATAGCACATGCAGTCAGCATACTTGAGCGTGGATACAGTAAAATCTGAGAGGCAAGTGGATGTCTAATGACGAAATCGTGGCTAAACGAACGCGGCCTTAACCACATGAACGCCATATGGTTGAGCGGAGTCTCTATGCTAGTGTTTCATGTGTTCTGTTATTGTGGGGAAATCTTTCGCAGAAAATAGACGAACTCAAAACGCAATCTGCTGCTGTCGAATTTCGCGAAAGCTTTCCCCACAATACAGATTGTGGGGGTTTAAGTGGTTAAAGGAAGGGGTAAGTGATACATTTTGATTAAAAGAAAAAGCGTTTGCACAATTTCAGCCAATCAGGAGAGAGTACCCATTCGTCAGCTTCATTTTTATAGTGTGCCGGTTCCAATTCTGGAACCGTGATTGGATAACATTTTATTCATCACAACCTGCATTTTCTGTTTAAAAAAGAGCTGGAGAGACATGGAGACTCCTGTTACTGAACAAACAAGAGTACTATCAGAATATAGAGCTATTTAACACCAAAGACAACAATTTACCCTACCTTTAAGTGTTCTTATGTTTTACAACCACCAAATCAAAATTATGGCTGCTTAATAACAATGGTGTTAGAGATAATGGAGTGTTTTCTTTTAACACAGAACCGTAGTAACCGTAGGATTATATATATATATATATATATATATATATATATATATATATATATATATATATATATATATATATTATTTTTTATTTTTATTTATTTTTTGGCTTTCGTCTTTAATTTTTACTTTTTATAGAGGGACAGAGTGACAGTAGGCTGACAGGAAATGAGGAGAGAGATGGGGGGTGACATGCAGTAAAGGCCGTCGGGATCGGGAGTCGAACCAGCGGGACACTGCCAGACTGGATTAGCCAAGGTGCCCAGACGGCTACACGAGCCGCCCGGGCCAGGGGTTTATATTCTCTAATCCATGTTTTGATCCGATCGAATCGTTAGCTGCCGCTCGTTAGCATAACAGTCAGTGAGACAGTGGCCGTGGCCATTTTGAAGATGCGAGCGGATCCACTTGCACTCCATGTGCTGCTTTCAATGGCCTGTATCTCCAAATCGGCACGATGAATGTTGTTTCTGGTGAAAACAACGTGGTCTGTTTTTTTTCACCACCGACTGAGAGAACAACAACCGGTCAAGACACCACACACAGCATTTTGTCATTGCAACATCCGGTTACGGATATTTGGCACTTCAAAATAAGGGTTGTGTGCGATAAACCCTTGGCAATGCACGATAGATAGATGAATTAATCGTGGAGGTCAAGCGGTTAATTGGGTGGTAGTTGTCAATGAGGTGTGAATAGCACGAATCTCCATGAAATCACTTATTTCCTATCCAACTGTCTCTCATAAATAACATAAAATAAAATAAAATAAAAATACTAACCACTTAGTGGATATAACCCCTTCCTTTTTCCCTCTACACCAAATCTCAATGCTGAAAATAACCAATCAAGCTCACAACGCAACCCGTTTGTGATAAACGGCTCTTGTTGGAGCTTGTGGATCTGTGAGCTTGTAAAGCTGCTATTGTTTTGCAACAATAGCAGACAATAGCAGACAAAAAAAAGACAAGGAACAAGGAAATAGTACGTGCATTTTCCATGCCTGACAGACAAGGGAGTGAACGGGCACTGTGCAAAAGAGGACGCTATAAACTTTAGGCTAAGGTTAAGCGAGAAGCAGAATTTCGACAACGCCTAACAAAACTTTTTCTATCAACCCATCTGCCCGCCATTCGTAATTCAATTTCAACCACTCCAAGGCAATCTCCAGCTGTAAGCTACCTGAGGTCAGTAGCCAACCACTCTAAATCATAGTCTGTCTATCCATTCTACAGTGTCTTATGCGGTACTTACACCTGTGCTCCTCAACGCCTACATGTTCTAGCCCCCAGCAATATAAACCCCACAAAGCAGACATCTTTCGCCATCGGGCCGTATTGAATGACCTATATTTCCCCCACACAGATCAGGCGGTGTTGTAACTCAGAAAGAGGCGAGTGTTGTGCCCCTATCTATGCCAGAGCACACGTGGGCAGGCGAACAATAATGAAGCCAGCCGTAAGGAAAGGGAGAAAAACACAATCCCGGGTACACATGACCTAGAAAAGCTATCCATGGGTTGAGCAAGTCCAAGTCAACCACCCAACCCGTTATGCCGCATTACAGTATGTACGCGACGAATTGCACAATGGTTTAGCTCAAGATTCTTCTTGAGTTGGAGGTGTCAAGTGACCACGGGTGTAGAGTGCATACAAATATGTATACCTGTACTGTATATTCTGTATACAGTACTGTGCCCGTGTGTGTGCCTGTGTGTGTGCCCATGTGTGTGTGTGCCCGTGTGTGTGTGTGTGTGTGTGTGTGTGTGTGTGTGTGCCCGTGTGTTCCCCGTGTGTGTGTGTGTGTGTGTGTGTGTGTGTGTGTGTGTGTGGTGTGTGTGTGGTCCATTGTACCAAGACATCAGAGACACATACTTCCCACAGATTACAACCACACACGGAGATTTTGAAAACATGACTCACAAGATTTGTGAGTTGCTGTGATAGGAGAAGGATATCAAACGGAACACAACCACCCTAAAGACTAATCATTGTGTATATTCCTGCACTATACCTGCATCCAGTGATCTTGGTACAATATAGAAATTGATCTATTGAAGATTCTGACGTTCAAATGTACATATTTTTAGTTTTGATTGTATTGCTGTATTGTTGTATTGTGCTTTCTGCTTTGGCAATGTAAACGTATGTTTTCTCATGCCAATAAAGCCCTTTGAATTGAATTGTGTGCCCGTGTGCCCGTGCGTGCGTGTGTGCGTGCATGCGTCTGTATGCTTGTGAAAAAAAACAAATCTACTCGATGGAGAGAAACATACACAATCATGTATGTCTGACGAAACTGTTTACCTATACTTACACTATAACTGCGGGCAGTCGTCCAACTCAAATATTTTCCCAACCTCCTGTGTGAACAGAATGGCTTCACACACAGCTTAGTCATGTTTGCTCGGTGGCCGATAAGGCAAACATCATGCTATCTGTGCCAAAAAATGCAGGTGTGTATGGTGCTGTGTGAATAATACAGTACATATCACATACATACAACTCCGCACACATGCAGACGGTCACGTCATCATCGTCACGCACTTGGCACAGTTTGCCGAGGTTGTTGTCTCTACACATTGTGGAGCTGATTGTCAAAGAACTGCATGTTTCTTGAACATGAAGTGGCATGTCTGCCGTGCCAGCCGCTCTTGAATACTTGCATTATACTGTATATTGTCACTGTTGGGTGGAAGTAGGACATACATTTACGAAGGAAAAAAAATAGAGGATAGAGGAGTTCATTTAACTTTGAGAGTGTACCAAATGGACCATTTCGTACACTGTCTGAGTTACTGAAGGGAATAGGCGCTCACACACTGCATGGCTTCAATATAACACATTCTTTATTGCACCTACTGCTACTGTAGCCTGGGGTCCACCTATGCTTTCTATGGCATAGGCAGCTCCTGGCAGGATCCGCCGGGAGAATCCAGACGCAGCTGCGCGACATGAGACTAATTAATTAGAGCGACAGAGAGAGAGAGGAGTGTGTGTGTGTGTACGGGTGTGCGTGTGTGCGTCAATTTAACAAAGGTGCAGACGATCAGAAATCAGCAGAGAGTGATCGACGTTTGTGCTACTCTATGCCGAATTGAAGTGGACTCGGTCCCAGCCTTTTTTATTTTCTCCCTGGAAATAAAAACGTATGGGTTTCCGGTAGGCTACTGCTACTGTGACGTTTCAAGCTCGTCATCAGACTTGTTATATTGGAGCCCTACTGAAGCAAGTGATTCTACAAATGCCTTCTAAATCCTATATATTGTTGCTGTCAGGCAGACATCTCTTATCTCCATACTATAACCTTTTGAGTTTTTTCGTAAATTAACGGCCTACTTGATAATACTACAGCGTCACTCAAAAATGTCAAAAGTAGCAGAGCCACAAGCTTGTGTGTGTGTGTGTGTGTGTGTGTGTGTGTGTGTGTGTGTGTGTGTGTGTGTGTGTGTGTGTGTGTGTGACCATTCGTGCCTGTATCAGTGTATCTGAGCCTTTATCTGTGAACGTGTTGTGCGTGTGTACATTATGTATTTTTATCTGGGTTTGTATGAACATGACTGTGCCGCTGTGCGTTTACTTTTGCGTACTGAATGGCTCTTCTTATCTGTGCACCTGCATGTGTGCATAGCGTGTCTAAGCACTGCATGTATGCCGTGTAACTGCATTGTAATTCAAAATGTGTGTGTGTGTGTGTGTGTGTGTGTGTGTGTGTGTGTGTGTGTGTGCGTGCGTGCGCCTCTGTGTGTACAGCCAACTGTGGCCCACACGGGGAAGCAGCATTTACTCATCACATCTGTGGCCATCGCTGATGGTATACCCATGGGGCTGAATAAAGATGCACCACATTACCTGTAAGACACAGAGACAGAGAGAGAGAGAACATTAGATGCAAAGGCTACACAGAAAGTAGCTATGAATTTCATATGTCAATGCCAATTGTAATTTACAGTTACAAAACAGCATTTTGTTGCTATGATAAACACTGTATCATCAAAAGCAACAATTTAGGCCTGTGGCTGATTAAAAATCAACAATTTTTGGAAACTCTTTTTTATTAGTGTTAAATCGAGCAAAACAAATTGTGCTTGGAAATATGGAGATTGGTATTAGATCTTTTTTTTTTAGTGGTGCAACCACTCCAAGGAACAACTTTGTCCCTATGTCCCAACCTGTGTGACTATGTCCAGATGTTTAGAGTACCAATAGGGGGTGCTGTTGCACCACTCGCTTCAGACTGGTCTGATTTTTGTGTGGTGCAACCACTCCAAGGAACAGCAATGTTCCTATGGGACTATGGCCCTCATTTATCAATCGAGTGGAAATTCTGCCCCAAATTCGAGTGTAGGATTCGTAGTACACCCACGTCGGGTCGGCATTTACAAAGTGATCGCAGACAGCTGTTTCTTCCTTAATTTCGTTCGGACGTTTATAAATGTGACGGCTGAAATCTATCTGGCACGCCCTATGAAATCAAGCCTCGCCCTCGTTTTTGCGACATGAACAACTGCCATACGACCTGGAAACCATGGTTACAGGAAGAAAAAAAAGGTTCCCTCGCTGCCTCCTCTCTCATACACAGACGCACGCACACGCAAGGCAACTTGCAACTTGTTGTATCTTAAATAAATAAACCTGCATGAATTAAATAAAGCTGTATAAAGGCCTACCCTGTCTGTTTCTCCTCTCGCTTCGCTTCCCTTGCTGCCTGCCTCACCCCCCCCCCCCCGCACGCACGCACGCACATATCGCAATTTGCAAGCAACTGTCACTGTGTGTTGTTAGTTGTATATTAAATTATTAAAGTCTTTTTAATTTAATATACAACAAGATATATTAGTGAACGAAAACCTGAACCTGTGAACCATGAATTAAATAACAAATAGGCACACACACGCTGCTGTTTTGCATAGGTGCTCCTCCTGTCCTGTCTGTCTGTCTCTCTATCACTGTGGTCCGTCCGTGACACCGTGACCAACTGACCATGCACCGCACGTTCGAGAGTCTTTAGATTGCCTCGCAGTCGCTAGTCGCTGCAGTGGGGGGGCTATCAACTGTCAATATATGACTGTGCAGCCAAAACCGTATAGCCTCATGTGGCTGGCACTGGTGGTGGTGGTGGGCTGGCTGGGTAGTCTACCTATCTCCGATGCGGTTCCCACTTGCGCTGGCACGGTACATTTGGCATTCGAGCGACGCGTCGGGTTTATTAAACGAGGAGGAGATTGCACATACCAAACTCCAGAAAGACATCGGCCTGCTGTAGATTAGGCTACAGTAACAGTAGGCTACCCACGCTGGGACTCTCCGCAGCTGCACCACTGCACTATAGTACTCTCCAACGTCCCGTCATGGAAATATTTCAGCACAAATATTTCAGCACAAATCCTCGCATGTATGAGCTCATGCAAAACACTGTTTAAATGGCTTAGCATACGTTGCAACATTGTTTTTAATTGCGCGATTTTAATTGCTTGCTTGTAAAGTTGGAAATCTCCTACTAATTTCATATGACACAAAGACACATCGTTGATGTATTCTTTTACTTTTTTTTTTTTTTTTTACATTTAGCCCATACCTATACAATTTTATATAAACAGCCTACATATGTTTAGATGCCTGTGACAGCCTCTCAGCTGGTCAAACAATGCTGCTCCGCTGTTCTACGACAGAAAAACAGGTGAGGACAAAGCGTACGACAGCTCCCGACCAGACGTGGTTCTTGTCTTGGCTCAAGTTCAAAATCAAACGTTGGCGCAAATGGTAAATGCCGAAAATTGCGGTAATTTCGGCGTACGCCCATATTTTGGCGTACGCACGGTTGATAAATGAGGGCCTATGTCCCAATGTTTAGAGTACCAGTAGGGGCAAAGGTGGCACTGTTGTGCCAGAAACAAAGAGAGAGAGATAGTGTTGCACTGTTGCCTGCTAATTACAGAGAGAGAGAGAGAGAGAGAGAGAGAGAGAGAGAGAGAGAGAGAGGCAGGGGGAGAGGGGAGTTGCACCACTCAGTTCACACATGTGACTTTTATTTTTTGGTATACACGTACAGTACAGTAGTATTTGACACATACAATACTAATGTGCTACAATGCTGATGAGATCCAGGAGTGCTGCTGCACAGCCTTGCGTGAAAACACAACAGCCTTAATAGGCATCTGGCTACACTGGAAACAGACAGACTGTGGCGAGTGCAACCTCTGATGCGGGGTAAGCGTGTTGTATGTAAAAGAAACGTGGTCCGCTTGTTATAGACAAAGGTGATAGTGCATGCACATTCACTCTAGACAAGGTGCTGGACAAACGGCAATATAGGAGGAAGAAATAGCGTCCGCAACACACCAGTGTTGCGGACTCTATTGTTTCCTCCCGTTTGTTATAGACACGTTCTATTTGCATGGAACGGTGGAGTGAAGGAGGCTGGGGGAGGAGCCAGGAGCACAAAGCCGAGATGGTGATTGATCGATGTCAGAGTTTGAACCGAGGTCTCTCTGCGTTTTTCAAGATCATTTTCCTATTCTTCTCACCATCTCTCTCCATTAAAGTCAGACCAATGTATCATTATTTGACTTTTTCGGTATCTGCATTTATTTATGCAGCCGATGTGTCCCGATTTTGTTCTACCATATTCAAACTGGCGTTTTGGGCATGTCATGTCACAGGAGAACGTTTTCAAATATATGTTCCAAATCTCTGCTTAAGCTTGTTGATCAGCTATTTCTTTAACTTCAGAGTTGCTGAAGTAAACGTCATAATGTGTTTATTTAAAATGTGCTTACAAGTTTACAGTTTAAATACAGAACAAAACAACAAGATCTGGATTTTGGACTACATGTGGCCAGTTTGAGATGTCAGTCAGTAAGCTGCGATGCATGACTCCACAGAAGTTCTGTACCTTTGACAGAATTTTGGTCAAAAACATTGCTAATCGGTGGTCTAGGACTCTCCAAATTGGGGATCGGCATCAGACCCAAACATGGTTCTCTCCATGCCGCTCTGTACTGGACAGACAGGTTGCCTATTTGGCTTGGCAGCGACAGCTAAATGCAATCTCCCCTCGCAGGGCCAGTCACGATACGGGGCCCTTGACAGTTTAACCCATTCAGGAATCTAGGACAGGAAATCAATCACTCTGGAAAAAAAGGCACATCGAGCCAGCTGCCACCTTAACACCTATTCCCATGGCTGGCTGACACAGAGAGTGGCACCCACGGGAGAGGTTAGGGGTCAAACTCATTCAGCACTACAACCAACCACTAGGAAATGTCAGCAAAAATAGAGAGAGAAAAAAAAAACATGAAAGGTATTTGAAAGCCTGCCATTGGTTTAGTTAGCCCTAGTGTGTGTGTGTGTGTGTGTGTGTGTGTGTGTGTGTGTGTGTGTGTGTGTGTGTGCGCGTGTGTGTGTAATAGGCTGACCCTTAAAAATACCTATCCTTTGGTCTTGGGAGATATTCGAAACCATTACACACCTGGGCAGAAAAATCTATTCTAAATTGGAATGGGGTACATGAACCACTTGAGGGGGGTGTGAATTATTTTCGTGCAAGCTCCAAAGCAGCCCTATTCCCCTTGCACAAGACGATGAACCAAGCACTCGTATTATTACAAACACCATCATGACAATGCCACTTTGGAATGTACACACTAGTTTGTGTGCATGTGTGTGTGTCCATGCATGCGTGTGTGCGTGCGTGCATGTGCCACAGTTTGACATGTACTGCCAGAACTGCTTATATAACAGTGGTTCGGCTCGGAGATGCTCGAAGATGCTTGTAGACGCTTACGACAATTTTGTACATTTACTGAACTATTCACAACACAAGAACACATTGCATCGTGATGCGTAGTGAGATTTTACAACGGCTACGTTTTTGGTCAAATTTTGAACAGTGTAGAATGGGACATTCATAATGCATAATGAGTACTGTGAGTATATATCAAAGCCAATACCTTTGTACTTTGATACACTTAAGTGCAGATTTGAATGCAGGACTTTTACCCTTTTTTACCAAATCAAAGCCTTGTTCCACCACTGCCTCCGATTGCATGCAACCACTGTTTTGACAAGGCTGTTTTGCAAATACTGAAGGGTACATCCCGCTGGGTACAGCAAAGCTGGCCTTAATTGAAACTGCTCTGAAGACAAGATCATTTCAAGTGACATTTCGGAAAGCGAGAGGAGGCCACGAGAGCATGTTTATCTGCGATGTCAGAAAACAATTGGGGCGACAACAAAAGTGAGAATTTGTATTTCCGAGAACAAAGGGAGAAATGGATCGACATCGACGCAGCCATGAACCCATACCAACATCTCTGCCAGCATTGCTATTGCTACGTGTTGATTACTTTCAAGCTATTCCAAAAACATCACAACACAACACAACAACACAAAAAATCTCTCTCTCTCTCTCTCTCTCTCTCTCTCTCTCTCTCAACATTTTAGGATGGCAAATTTATTGATATGACTGACAACTAAGTACAGTAAATCAGCCCAACCCCTAAACCTGACCTCTAAATGTCTAATCCTAACCTGAAAATTGTACTAATTGTAAGCTTTAATCATAAAACAAACATTTACTTTATGAGAACCAGGAAAACAGCCCTCACCTCGTCCGTTTCTCAAATTCTACTATACTTATGGGGACATTTGGACGTCACACACACACACACACACACACACACACACACACACACACACACACACACACACACACACACACACACACACACACACACACACACACACACACACACACACACACACACACACACACACACACACACACACACACACACACACACACACACACACACACACACACACACACACCAGTGCTAATTAAATACAACTCAAGGCCAGAGAAGCGACCTTTCTGTCCTGCTGTCAAACAACCAGGCAGTTGGGTTGTTTCTTAATTAATGCATCAAATGAAGTGTGCTAGAATACATGGCGTGAAAAAAGCACACACTGCAAAGCCCCAGGTGTTCATTTAACCACTTTCAACCTGCCAGCCCCAGTTATTGTTGTTGTCATTATTATAGGCAAACATTCTATAAAACAATTTCACAATTTTACAAAAATAACGAATTGTTCAATGCAAAAAAAGAAGAAAAAAATCACCCAAACTTCAAACGTATCTTTATAATGGGAAGTGTGTGTGTCTCATTGGTGGGCTACAGGCCATTCAGTATAAGCCTATACCAATGTCATTGATGGATGGGATTGCTGTTGGGGCAGACACATGGACACTTGTAGCTCAGTGAGCTCACAGCAGGAAAGGGCCCTGGATGGCATCTACACAAGGATGCTACTTGGCACTTGGTTTCACATGGTGGTCCACATCAACGCGGATCTACAGGAGCCTCCCACGGGTCACACACACAAGGTCAGAGAGAGAAGGATGAGGCTGGGCACATGGAACTGGTGGCAAGCAAAACGGACAACTGTGGGAGCCAACCCAAGGAGAGAGGCGCACCACCTAACAGATACTGTACACTGCGTTGAGACAGCGGAGCTAACAACACTTGCAGAGCTCAAGACCCTGATGCTAGACAGGAGGGTGTGTGGAGGTCAGCGATTCAGGAGTCCCCAGTTGGTGTTGTTGGCTATAGTCCGCACTCTCGCATCACATTGCGTCGTAAACTACAGCACAAAATGGCCGCCCAGCTGCACAAAAACAAGGGGAGGGGGATGAGAAACTGGAGTAATAACTCCCCGTGCTGTCATGACTCACGAGTCGACCACAGAGGGCAAGCCTTGGCCCTCAATTCCTTCACTCACTCTCCCTGCCCTCATACTCAAGGAAGGCATGCAGCCAAAATGGGGGTCTTGCGAGGCACATCCTTCCCCCATGATAATGGAATTGCCTGGCTGTAATAATAATTTGAATTTCACACCCTGGTGCCCAGGCGCGGAGGGATGGCCAGAGCACGGGCATAAATTAGCCTCCGTGCACCGCACTGATCGATGGCTGCCCCGACCGCCACCTATTGATCTGTCGCACGCCACATGCATGTGTGTGCATGTGAGCACACACACACACACACACACACACACACACACACACACACACACACACACACACACACACACACACACACACACACACACACACACACACACACACACACACACACACACACACACACACACACACACACACACACACACACACACACACACACACACACACACACACACACACACCTTGTGAGGACATCAACATTTTATGACAGAGATTGTATGAATGCCATTTGTACACATTTTAACCCTAATCCCAAATCTACAAACTCACAACATGCTGCAGTGCGACGCGCTGTGATCTTATAGTTTAGCTATTTTTGGTGTAGTACAGTAGCACACACTTAAACCCTGAACTCTAACCTGAACCCAACTCTGAATCTTTTCCTAATTGTATTTATTTCCCCCAACCATAAAACTACCATTTATCCTGTGAGGAGAGAACATTTTTGCTCACAATGTCAATTTCACAAACGTGCGCGCGTGCACACACACACACACACACACACGCACACACGCACACACACACACACACGAAAATGTGCTTGGCTCTGCTTCATCAGGGCTTCACACCTCACACACAGCTCAAACATGACAAATGCAGCTCAGAGCTCACAACTTAAATCTTCACCACCTCTTTTTTCCCATGTTTACGAGGAACACTTCAAAGGTCGGCTCCGTTTATGGTGGCAGGTAATACAGTACCTAGGCTCTTTACTCGCTTCTCTTGCTTAATGCTTACACGATGTATATATTTGAGTGAGAAGAGCCTGGGGAGGGTCACAGCATACGTGTGTGTGTGTGTGTGTGTGTGTGTGTGTGTGTGTGTGTGTGCTTCCATGTCTAAACTATGAACTAAAGAAAACAGACACACAGACACATTCTCCGCCTGAATATTAGAGTGTACATGTCCTCAAACGCACACTTAGTATCTGGTCCAACCTGAACAGGGCAGTAAGTCATTCTGACAGTTTTAAAATGCAGCCGGCTGCCTTTTTAAACCTCAGCTATTTCCACAAGTCACTCTGGACGGTGAAGCAACGGTTCTCAACGAGGGCTCTGCATGGGACCTCCAGGGGACCTCGAGTGCGGGATTCCGGAAGGGGTCCACACCAAGCGAACCCTTATGGTCTCAAGTTAGATGAACACCGAGCACTTTACTGCATATATATATATATATATAGACACACACACACACACACACACACACACACACACACACACACACACACACACACACACACACACACACACACACACACACACACACACACACACACACACACACACACACACACACCTCAAAATGATCGTGTTAACGGCGTTAATTAATTGCGTTCAAATATTTAACGCAATTAACGCATGTGCAGTGTTTCCCCTAACGTACAAATCTGTGTAGTGTCATGATTGAACAACACCTAGCAAAGCCACTTTGTTTGCATCATCATTCATTACACAGTCACACACACACGCCTCCTCCAGTCTTCCTCCTCCCTCCTCTGCACGCATGCACACACACACACACTAGTGTAGCTATCGGCTCAGACGCAGCGTGCTGCAACTGCAAGAATCACTCACAACATGTTTTATAGTACCGTCTGGTCCGTCGCAACTTGTGGACCGTTTGAGAATGCGTCCTACTGTACGTACATTAAGCCATTAAGGTTCGTCCGGCTGGTTTCGTTTTGTCCAACACGATTACGTGAATCAGCATGGCTGCGCCTGCAGTAGGCTATACCAAAACAAACACATGGTACTTTTGTGTCGCACATGGAAAGCGACTGAAAACGACCATGGATATAAAGACAGTTCCCCTGTGCACAGCAGAGATAATGCACAACTCCAGGGGGGGGGGGGGGTTTCAGAGTAAAATCTCCCATATCTTCTGGCACTCTAGCGCCTTTATTTTGAAGAAAATCCCGGCACTCATTGTGTTAATGGCAGTCAAAGGGTCGACAGTCACTGCATTCAGTACAAAGACAGCATGTGGGAGTGTTGAACAAAAGTAGTCCTTGACGTCAATGAAACAACCTCCCCTGGCGATCAATATGAAAGAACGGTGAACATGCATAATGACAGCACATCGATAACATGAGGTTCTATTACAACGTAATGGGAAAAAAAGAGCGAGCTACGAGCAACTGTTGAATAATGGAACTTTCCCTTTGATCATGTGATACGATACACCATGGCAGTAGAGCAGCACTCCTTCAGGAAGTTAGTCACAAAGCTAAACATGGCTTTGAATGTCGGAGGAGCATCGTAATTGAGTGGCATGATCTCACACACACACACACACACACACACACACACACACACACACACACACACACACACACACACACACACACACACACACACACACACACACACACACACACACACACACACACACACACACACACACACACACAAAACAATGATAAAACTAGTGCAGTGACTCACATGCACAAACACAGAGTACAGTATGCATGCACAAATACATGGTTAGAGTGACAAGTGACCACAGATCTCGCACACACGCACACGCACACGCATGCACACACACAGTAATTAACTAAGCTCCTCAAACGAATCGCTGTGCTGGAATAAATGCATCTGGGAGTGCGTTCAAAGCATCATCAGCGACAGCGTGTCAGCGGGCAACCTGGTTTTGATGCACAAGCCTCGGCCCCCTGCCAAAGATGCAGAACACTTTCACATAATCGCCTAATCGCAATTATTACAGATAATTGCAACATAACGGGAAATAGCAGATATACAGTCTCACAACGTGTCGTGACTCGCGATGTGGCGTTGTGGTGTTTGTAGATCAGCCATTTTAACTATATTTATTTACTAATATATTAAGTGTGTCAGTCATTTCTTTGTATATTTATGAGTTGTTTGTCATAACTGCCCTGTGAGAATTGTTGTTTACGACGCCTAAAAGCCAAACACAAATGCAATTGTTAGTTATGTGTAGTGTGTACCGATGTTCAATAGCAACAATACAATTAAATTGCAATTATTTGTGACAATGAACCCATTAAAACCTGGAAAACATTGTGTCATTTTAGATTTTGGCATTGGCAATTCAAAAATAGCAAATATATATATATATAAATTGCAATTTTATTTAAAGGATAAACCCCTTGAGATTAAAATGGTTGAAAATCACTGCTAGGGCCGTAAGCATCTCTTCAAATGGGGGTCCGCGGGCAAAGTAGTGTAAATTTGACCCCCAAATTGGCATGAAAAAGTTTCGTTTGTTATAACGGGTTCAAATCAATGTCAAGTAACATTTCACGATGGTGACAGCCCTACCACGTGAGAGCCAAATCCCACTGACATACAGACGGCTTGGAGGGCGGGGGACAGTGGTGGGGGCGGTGCTTTTTCCTGACCTTTCCACAGGAGCCGTGACAGCCAGTGCAGCAGCGGGATTGTGAGGGAAACAAATAATGACCGTAATCAATTCTCCACTCAAGTCTATCCTCTGCAGGAGCTGAAGGTGGGAGAAGGTGGAGAATGGGAATCGATGATTGTCATAAAAACTTCCAGCATGATGGAGCAAGCATAATCCCCCCGGAATGCACAAACATCACGGCAAAGCGGACCCACAGGAACTCCTGGTGCTGTGGCAGGGAAGGAAACGTCTGCAGGATTGAACCTGCGGCGGGGGCTCCGAGGACCACTTTGGCATTACAAAACCTACACGCTACAAACCAGCCACTTGCTCCCCGAAGACAGAGTGGCGTTTCGTTTCACTGCTGCCGGGGGGATTGTGGGTGCGAGCCATAACAAACAAACAAAAAGGCTGATAAGGACAGTGCGCTGTACAGCTGCAGTCCAATACAAATAATGTGCAAGAGCACAGTGGGGAAGTTTGAGACACAGGTCAGCCAGTTAGACAACTGGATAGATGGAACCCTTAGCTTTTGTTTTCTAGAAGAGTTGTTGGAATTTATGTACATAACGTTCCTGTCAGACCCCAGCAAAATGACTAATTGTAAAGCACTAAACTCGTGAATAAGCTGTGGCTGTGTGCGGTAAACAAATCCAAGAGACAAGGAGCTAGACATGACCAGTTGGTTACCCTCCCACGTCTATGCAAACTACAACTTTCAAAACTTGTGCTGTTCGAGAAAATGAACGAGAGAGAAAATAAACAGATGTAACCAGCAATCCGAGAAAGATTGAAAATAACTAGAGTCTAAAACCACACTAGCATCCCCAAGAAACTGTATTGCTCCATAAACCCAACCAGATATGTTGGCTGAACGGTGACGCTTATGAGATTAGTTTATGAGATATATTGTGGGGAAAACTTATGGTCTGGTTGGCGCTAGAGAAAAAGCCATGGGGTCACCAAAGTCAGGAGGGGTGATTGTTCAGGAAGCACAAACATGCCAAGAAATTCCTTAGCATTCCAGTCAGTAGATCTTGAAATATATTGTTTGGGGACAAAGTGCTAGACAGTCCGAATGACCCTGCTATCCTTAGAGCCCCGATGCAAGCAGGGCTAAAACCAAGGCAAGAGAGTTACAGAGAAAAAAAGAGAATGGAATGAGATTCCAGCTGGTCCTCAAATACACCCGCCTTCCCAGAACATATCTTAACTTTTTTCTTGACAAATAAGTTTATAAACGTATCTAGGCTAATGGGACCTATCTATGCCAGCTACGCTTATAAGCGTAGACAACCGTTTAATCCATATATGACCACCCGACAATCGTAAATAATTTGTGATTTTGTATCCCATCGCTGAGAAAATGTAGCTGGTTGTACTGCTAGCTAAATGCTGTGGGCTGTGTTGTGTGGCGTCGTTCCACTTCTGGAGGCCCCCACCTTCCTGTTTAACCCGGAAGGACTACAAGCTCCTTAGAGTGGGCCTGGACGGGCGGCCCCTGGGGCAGTACCAGCATGCTAACACTAGGGGCAATAAAGGAGTTAATGTCTGGCACCTGGAATGTCCAACGGGCAGCCGATCTGGACCATTGGCAACAAAAAAATCCAAGACACAACAGCACATAGTATTTCCAAGGCTGGACTATTTTCTGGTATTAAGAAAGTGCATTTGTGAGGGTTTGGATATGGTCCAGTTCTATGAGATGATGTGGTTGTTCTTGAAGAGAACCGTACACTAACTGTAAGCTATTATCTCGCTGCAGGGAATTCCAAGCCCTTATTAAGCACTGCACACACAAACAACTATCAATGAAAAATCCATGTGATGTATGTAAATTTGCACATCTAGGCCAATTCTACACACACCACTTCTGAGAATCTAAGGCAGAAAATATGTCTGAAACCGGCACACTTTTAATGAGTTGATTCAGTATTCAAGTTAGCTGACAATTTGGCCTTATGTTCCCATTGCTCCTCAACGCTGCTAGTGAACCCCTTGATTATGAAACTGCTACATTTTCTAAGGCTGAGGGAGTCATAATACTAAAATTGCCAGGTCTTCCCTGAAGGCGCTGGATGAGTGTTTCATCTCCAATACTCTCCAATTTGAAGGGAAACTCACAAAAACTAATCTAGGCTCCGCCTCAAGGCGACGTCGCTTGTGTGACGCAGCCCGCTGCAATACAGATCCGGCAAGATGGCGACTGGATACCGGCAGCGACTCAATTAGACGGGACTTTTTCTGTTTTCTCAGACAATCTCATTATCGTTCTGAAGACTAGGCTGAGTTCCAGGACCTGCCGACTGCCACTGGGCCAAATCAAGAGCAAGAAGAGAGGATAATATGTAGACATAATGCACCACATATTATTTTTCTCTCCATCTCCATCCGCGAGGAAAATAACAGCTGAGGGGCACTGAGAGAGTTAAGAATTCCCTTTCAACCTTGCAGCCGGGCCGGGTCACGTTCTCAGAGGGGAGAGACGCGCACACGACGGAGAAGCAGAGAGAAAGAGAGAGGAGAGGAGTGAGAAAATTATAAGACAAAAGAAAAAGACAACATCCTTAGTGCTAGAACCCGACCGATGCTGCCATCACAATGCGTTGTGACCTTGTAGATCGGCAGGTAGATAAAATCAGACCCGTCTGAACTGAGTGGTGCTGTAGTGTACTACTGTGTGTGTGTGTGTGTGTGTGTGTGTGTTAGGCTGCGCAACAGTGACACTTGTTGGTGAAAAAACGCTATTTCCGTGCTCAGACACACATACTGTACATATACATACATAGCTGTGTATAGGAGTGGCTAGCACCACTAAAAAATACTCCCACTTGTTTATTTCTGGAACACAGTTGTTATAATTGGATAATTAGTGTGGACTTAAACTGTTATTCGTCTATAGTACTCATATGACATGATGTAAGATTCCCCTATGGGAATTACAACACAAGTAACGCTGTGATCCAGGGGGATAGCGCCCTCTAGCGGAGGTGATGTCAGACTTCAGTGCTCCATACATTTTGCCGGTCCGATAATCAGCCAGAACGATATAGATCGTTCAGCTCTATAGTTACTGCAAAGGCAGTTCAAGGAACAGGAAGTGAACTTCATCACCAGCAGCGGGGGCACAGCTTGCAAAATAGGGGGCAGCGAGTGGAAAATAAGACACATGCACCCAACATTTGAGAAAAAGCTATGGAGATACATTTTGATGGCAGTTTAACCGTCAGAAGTATAAGGGAGGCTAGCCTAGCTGAAATGGATGCATGGAGACAGACAGGGAGTAGAGAGCAAGGGAATAAGAATCTCTCTCTACCGCCCTGGGTTCCTCTGGCCCATCCAAACATTTCTTTAAAAAACTCTCCCCACATCCGAGGGGAGAGAGGGGGGAAGGGGGCATGGGGGATCAGAGACTGAGAGACTGGATCAGAAATACAAAGCCCCCATGCAGGGAATTGGACGAGTCCCTTTAGTTGACAGACCATGCCACGGCGGCTCCACGGTTGACGAGCCCCCAAAATGGCCGCCCAGTCGCAGGCTCTCCAGCCCACTGGCTTATAGGCATCTGTGTGGCAACGCCATATGGCACTTCCTAATGAGGAGTTTCTGGGCGCGGGTATCAGTATTCTCTCACTCTCACTTCCTCTACCCACAGGAAGACCCCCCACTCGCCACACCGCTCATGAGGAATTCTCAGCACGTTGCTGGCCCACTTTGTAAAAAAGAAAAAAAAACTCCCACTGAATCATCTGAGCAGAGAGTTTCTGTTTTTGTCAATCTCTAAGTGCCGCGGGAAGCTTATTAGCTAGGCCACGGCATTACAAAAGGCTTTCACGAAGATAGTAGCACTCTTCTATAAAATTCTCTGTTCATCTATTTAGTTGTACCATCGGCAGTCCTACGATGTAAGGTTCATATTCAGGTAAGAAGGATTTTATAGATCCAAGTGCTCCTACTTTTTCTTTTTTTTTGGGGGGGGGGGGGTGAGAAGACGACTGAAATGGGGGTTTAACTGCTTCAAAATAGACCCAAGACTGGTATCAAATACAACAAAGCATAACGTTTCGTAGCCAGCATGTCAGGACCTGAAAGGGATGTTCTGATGGGGTCACAGACAAAGTGGAACTTTAATTGAGGCATTACTTAATGTAAAATAGGCCTATTGGTCTTGGTGACTTCAGATTTAGACAAAAGGGTCATTCACACGGAGCAACTAATTTAACTGTTCTATTAAGATTGTTTTTGAAATTGTACTTTAGTAAATGTACGTAATTACTTTGAAGCTTTTAAGACCAGCAAAAAAAGCAAAAACTATACTGGAAACATGGTTCCAGACTACTTTGGCACCGTCTAAGATTTAAAATCACCAGAATGTCTGGAATGAATGCACTTCTGATATAAAAATGGACACATTTTTAATGCACTGAAGCACTGAGAAAACTGTTGCGCCTTTCGTCGTCCTTTTTCTTTCCAAGACTCGCTCACCGTATAGAATATAGAAGAAAACTCCTTAAACTGAGACTTAGAAAAATATTTCTTCTTTATTTTAACATGCTCAAAGTGCTCGTGCTCAAAGTGCAATTTAAAAAGCAAACGTTTCGGTCCTAGGACCTTCGTCAGTGCTATATTCTATACGGTGAGCGAGTCTTTTCCTGTCAAAGTTTCCCACATTTTTAATGCATGAATGACAAGCAGATGCACTTATGTAGCCTGACAACATAATAATGTTAGAACATAACATTTGCGATTGAAAACTATTTGAACAGGAAGTTGCAATATAAAATCTTTATAGCCTCACAGCATTGTTTTAAAATTGCACATTCAGTGTGCATGGCACGTGTGCGCCATGATGCATGACTTCATCATTAGTTTATTAGAACACATTTCCTTCTGAATGACGAGAAATGAAAGGGTGCTCGAAACAAATAGGCACTTAGAATTGTCCTTCATTACGTTGATAGGCTAGACTGGCAGGCAATGAATCAAAATATACTTGCGGATCATGGCAACATATTCAGTGTTCAACTGTCCCAAATAGCTTTGGTTGAATAAGCTCTTGTGGAGATGGTGTACTGTACAGTCCCCTCATAGACCTTTTCCATTTCAACGCTTTATGGAACAGGTCCCTGTGTTCCATCATGTTTCCATCTTTGAGATTAGTGTAGTGGTTTCACCTGTCTTATTTATCTATACTTCCAAACAAACTGTCCCTCCATGGCTCAGGCTAAGCATCATACCAGTCTAGGTAATAACAGAACAGGGATGTTCCGGAACCAGCAGATATGCAAGTTAGTTGGCACAATCCGAAATTGTACAACACCAAAATATACATTCATCAATGTGACAATCCATCTCAAATCCCCCCCAAACCCTCAGAGTCATAATAGTATGTGCACAATCAACCCGGTTAGATCGGTCTTAAATCATTCTTTGGCCAAACCTAATAAACTTTAGTACAGTGCTGTATTGAAATCACAGTAGAGTTGCTGAATGAGAATGCTGGATTTGAAAATAATGTTTTGTGTGATTGGATCGGGAGTCGGGACATATCCCTGGAGGAAGACAATAGAGACAATGTACAGCTGGCTACTCTTTCATGGCTGTCGGTGGAAATGCAACTGCATACTTTGTTATAATTATTAGGGAATGCCTCCTGGCGGAGATTTGCACTCTGCTGAGCGCACCAGTCTAGTACTTTTTGAGCGCTCTTCATAATGCCACTAATGAGAAGTCTTACGCAAGACTACAGGGAGTGAAGGGTACACTATTAATACATGCATATTGATGTCATCAGAGAATATCTCAAACTTGTCTTGTGTCTGTACGTCGTGTACACAGCATCCATTTTCAATGTTATAAAGATGATGTGTATGCCTCTTCCAGTTGTGCAAAATTATGCTCATTCAATGCTTTTATTTCATCATGCATCAATTATATAGACCATATTATATCCATCCTAGATCCTCTCACTAGTCATGAGTTTCAGAATAGATTTTAAGATATTACTGATGAGGTTTGTTATATTAATTTGATGATATTTTTAATGTTATTTATTTTTCATTTAAGTTTATTTCATGTTTAGATTTCTACCTTTTTCGTGATATGTTTGGTGCTTAACTGCCTTTATTACCAGATTTTATATAGATTTCCCAGTACTAAAAGACTAACGCAACAAAACAAAATACAAAAGTGAAATGGTTGAGACAGTCCACTGACTGTCCTTAATAATGTGGACACCTACACCCGTCACCCATGTTCCCCTCAAAACATCTCAATACCCCCAATAAATAACCCTGGTGAATAAATGAATAAATTAGCCTGTTCATTAGACATTTAACCAGATAATTACGCAGTGCTGCGTGGTGGCTCTCTTCCAGACTCACCAGTGGGCCACTAACCCAGTGCTGACACAGGGCCCTCCTCATCAATCTTAATGAGGCTATGGCATCACCATCGGACTTCACAATGAGCGACACGCACGCACATTACGCGAGCGAGGTGAGTCAAAGCGGGCAAACACATGCTCAGAGGTGAGTCGATGCACATGCGCATACACACAAACCTGAAATGTAATGTGTGACACACATGAGTAATTGCCAAATGGGAGGCTGACACACACACACACACACACACACACACACACACACACACACACACACACACACACACACACACACACACACACACACACACACACACACACACACACACACACACACACACACACACACACACACACACACACAAGAGCCTATATGTGGCATGATCCTGGACCACTAGGCCATATACTTTGGCTATTCAAAAATAGCAGATATACAAGCTCATATAGCGCATTACTTTGCTATGAGCTTGTACATCTTCTAGTTTAGATATATATATATATATATATATATTTTTATATATATATCGTGTTTGGAAACTTCTGGAGTATTTATCTTTTATTGTTATACATAAAACCTTTATGTTTTCTGCCAATGGCCACTCCGGGGCTCCGTCCTTCTGGGAGACCCTGGCAGAAAACATTTTCAGATGGGGGTTCTTCTTGACATTTCTGTATCCATGCTCCAGTGTCTCCAAACTTCATTGTCAAGCACAATATTCCGTAAGCGTCTGCCGTACTGGACAGCCGTGCAAATACTGCATATTCCTCTCATTACCATCTGTGTGAGTTCACAAGCTGTCAGCCACCAGAATCCATAATGTTGTCACTCACGTGTTCATATTTTTACAGACAATAGCTGTCTTTTACGATATTTTGATTTTTCCACTTACAATAGAAAGCAACAGAGATCGATAAGTGTCTGCAGGTTGTTTGTCAGGCCTTTTCCAGAGCAGTGCGTTAAACAGTTTGGCTGCTGAAAGATCACATTTTGCATTTCAAATCATTGACTTGTTTTCCCTCAGGGAAATAGCAATTTCCCAGAATGAAGAACTCCTAAAAGATCAGCCTTCCTCTAGTTTGATACGAGCAGTCAGAGGATACACACGTACTGTATGCACCTACACACAGACGGAGAGAGAGAGAAAGAAAGAGAGAGAGAGAGAAAGAGAGGTAAAGAGAAAGAGAGGGAGAGTGAGTGAAAGTGAGAGGGAGAGAGAGAGAGATGAGAGGGAAAAGGAATGAGAGAGGGAGAACGTCAGAGGGTGAAGGAGTGAGAGAGGGGGGAGGGTTTGTAGCCATGTATGTTACATGTCCTTGGAGCTAATGGCTTTCAACTGCAGCAGGTTGACATTGTTCGCCGCCAAATGTGAACAAATTAAATGAGGCAATTAAAGAGTGAATAAGCCGGCGTTGATAATTGTGGCCTGATATGCCAGCGGCAATCATAATGAAGCCGCCGTTCTGCTTGGTTGGCTTAGTGATGTTTCGCCACACAGCCGCAAGATAGCGTGCACGTGCGAGCGTGCACGCAAACTTGTCTATGTGCTTGCATGTCAGTATGTAATGCACACCGATCAGCTTATCCCTCAACTCCAAATCCATTCTCCATGAACACTCGTCCTAACCTTCAGGGTGGGGTTTCAATATGCTGCTGTCAGATACACTACCCTGCCATGTGAGAGAGGGGGGGGGCTTAAGGGGTGGATATGAACACCACAGAGAGAATCATAAGTATAGAGTGAGGATACAAATTAATCTGTGTGACCGAGAGAGAGAGAGAGAGAGAGAGAGAGAGAGACACAGAGGCAGAACAAATGAGAGAACGAGAGAGGCATTCTGGCAGAAAATTGAGACGGTCGGCCATTTTCCCCTCTCCTCTGAGTCCCTCATCCCTCTGGGTTTATGGCCCGTGAAGCCTCTTGTCATTGGGACTCGATGGAGAGCAGAGTTAACAGGCCCTGTCCTCCAATCCCCATTTCTGGCATGCGGGTGGGGGTGGGGGTGGGGTCTTGGTGGTCGTCAGGCCCTGAGAGCGGCTGGGAAACGGTGAAGCTGCAATACCCTACACCCCATCTCTCCCCCTATCCTGTCTGACTACTGTTCCCTATCAATATACAGTAAGGCCCAAGACGACTGTTCCCTATCAATAAAGCCCCAAAAACAAATCTTTAAAAAAACAATTGTCCATTCATTGTCAATGGGATTTATTGTTTGTGTAGGACAAAGTTTGTGCACATACACCAAAAGCTGGACATAGGGACTGTCGCCCCTAAAAAAATGAGGAAGTAGAGCGTTCTTCCGGGTAGCACACTGAAATAAATAACTGGGGGCGGCAGTCCACCCTCTAGTTTCTATATAATAGTCTATGGGTGATGTGTGTGTGTGTGTGTGTGGGGGGGGGGGGGGGGGGTATGGGGGGGTATGGGGGGGGCTGGTAGGGGTCTGGGAAAGGCCCCTGGGGCAGAACTATCCTCTTCATGGTCCGTCGTGACAACACAGAGACGAGGGAGTACACAGCGGAGACACAGAGTCACGCTGGGGTAAACCAGTGCCCGTGGCTGTAAAAGACGTGAGGCTGGTATCTCATACTAGTTGAACCAGTTGGCTGTCACATCTGCTTATGTAAGAGAGCTCACTGGAGCCAGACAGAACAACAAACTGTTGAGACGCACAAGATCAAGGGTAGCATTTATTCCATATTCTGGGTGGGTTTTTCTTTTGTATCTTTTATTTTCCCTGCGAACTGCATTTGCTTTCAGAAAACTTTCCGCACCGAACATTTTGCTTTTGTAGCTGGCTACAGAAATGTTGTGTCAGAGACACTCAAAGATGTTTCTCTTTACATCCACAGAAGCTGGCCAATTTACAATAGTGCTGAAGGAGCTCTTTGAGAGAATATCTATCCATCTTTTAACCACTTAAACCCCATATGGTTGACCGGAATCCCTCACGGCGCTATAATACCATCTTTTCTCTTTTCTGTTATTGTGGGGAAAGCTTTCGTGAAAATAGCCAATCGACAAGCTCACAACACGTCCGCCGATCTGCAATGTTCTGTGAAAGCCTTCCCCACAATAAGGATGCTGTGTGGTTAACCTAAGTGGCTAATGCGTGTGTCTGACGGGCTTTCCCCAACTTATCTTGAGGAACCTCTTACTTGAGTGCGTGATGTTCTTTTTTATATACTGTATCTATATTTATCCCACAATTCTTTTAACCCATTTTTCACCCGGTGCCAATTGCCAGCTGAAATCTCTCCCTCTGCCATACTGGGGAGAGCCCCAAACTGAGCTCATGCTTCCTTCAATGAGGAGTGAGCAGGCCGCTTCTTATCACCTGACAGGGGGGAGTTTCCCCGGTAGGACGTATCGTGTGTCAAGGAACACGTTATTCCAGCCAGTTCCTTTCCCGTCCATCAGGCGCCCCGGCTGACCAGGGGGAGGCAGTATAGAGACCAGGATTACTGCATGTTTTTTGTGAGGGTACTATACCCTAGGGCAGGGGTCCTCAAGGGGTCCGCGAGACATGACCAAAGCATTTCCGGGGGTCCCCAGCCAAAAACGTTGAGAACCCCTGACCTAGGGGACACGGGAAGAACATGCAAACTCCACACAGAAAGGCCTTTTCGCCAACCCTACCTAGGGTATGGGCACTGATGACGCAGAGGAAGAACACTCCTACAGCGTTCCCGGCCAGAATCAAACCCGGGAACTTCTAGCTGTGAGGCGACAGCGCTGCCGACTGTGCCACCGTGCCCCCGAGGGTGTGATGTTCTGAGTGGGAAGTCGGTCGAATACGCGGTAAAAGTTCTCCATGTGGAGGGAGGTCCCTGAAGAATGTACAGAATTCATATTCATATTGATAAGTAAGTAAGATTAAGTAATAAAGATGTTTAACAATAATGTAACTCTTGAGAGCGTAAAATGAAACCAAATGCAGGTCCATTTGGTTTCATTTTACACTCTCAAGAGTTAAAGATCTCATGAGGGTCCATTTGATTACCAACTCTCCATCATTTAGCTGCACGTGGACCACCTGGAACCCCCACAAGGACCACTGGTGGTCCCGGGACCACTGGTTGAAAACCACTGCCTTAAAGAAATGGGAAGCCCTTCAAAATGTGAGCCTCTTGACTGTTCATTCAGAATGAACCATGATCAGAAAATAATTTCCAAACACAATCTGCTTTCATACACCATGTGCTTTCATCAAATTGTACGCTGGGTAAAAAGCTCATGCCAGCTAAATCCCCATCCATGAATAACAGCTTAGTGAGAATTAGGTTTGTTCACTTTAATTTCTGTTGAAACAAAAAATTACAGAACTAATGGAGTACAACAAATCAGAGCTACAGTGAGTTATTTCTGCACATGCAGACAGCATATAGGGGTGTGCCTCTACGCTTTCAGCTGCACATGCAGACAGCATATAGGGGTGTTATTTCTGCACATGCAGACAGCATATAGGGGTGTGCAGCTACGCTTTCAGCTGCACATGCAGACAGCATATAGGGGTGTTATTTCTGCACATGCAGACAGCATATAGGGGTGTTATTTCTGCACATGCAGACAGCATATAGGGGTGTTATTTCTGCACATGCAGACAGCATATAGGGGTGTTATTTCTGCACATGCAGACAGCATATAGGGGTGTTATTTCTGCACATGCAGACAGCATATAGGGGTGTGCAGCTACGCTTTCAGCTGCACATGCAGACAGCATATAGGGGTGTGCAGCTACGCTTTCAGCTATCCATCCGAGTCAAGCTGAATAAATGTTGCTGTTGGACTGATTTATTAATAACATTACAATACAACCGGCCAACTTCCTTCTTGTCCGTGATCTAATCTCTGTTCTGGTGGCAGGATTAGTAAAATGACTGGTTGAGTTGGAAATCAATCTATATTACGTTTCAACGTGAATGCTTTCATCTTGCCAATGCCAACAAGGAAGGACTTTCACGCTCGTCTCCGTCTGTGCAATTACCCTGACAGCTGGATTCACACTTAACCTAATGGGCAGAGCGAGAGAGCGTGTGAGTGAAGCTGTAACGATCAAAATTAACGAAATCACAACATGAAAACAACTCCAGTGCCACAGTCACTTTGTGTTAGTTAACCGTCTCCACTCCTCCACCACCAAAGCTAAACCGGCCGTGGAAACCTTGAAATTCCCATTCCAGCCATCCATCCATCCATCCTTCTTTCACTCGCCCTTTCAAACTCTTCCTCCACGCGCCACACTGCTCGTCCTCCTTGTGACTGGCTGACTGCACTCTCGACCGAGCTACCAACTCTGGCTCCCCGACCCACCCCTGCTTCGTCTATTTTTGATAGCCCGCCTTCTCTGTGCAATCCAATCACCAGCTTGCTCACTCCAGAAAGTCAGGGTGTACTGGCCTGCTATCCCCCCTCCCTGTCCTCCCTGTAAAAAAAAAGTATAATTATGTATTACGTATCATTATACTGTGGCATCACGAGGGGACAGGTGGTAGATGGGTGCTATATTCCCACACACAAAATGGCAGGACTCCCAGTGTGCCTCAGCACACAGACAGGTGTTTGAGGCACCTAATTGAAGCAGAGCCGGGAGTACATGGACTACATGGGAGAGCAAACAAACAGTAAGGAGAGAGACAGAGGGCTGAGGGCTGGACGGAGCTGGATCCATGGACGGAAAGCAAAGGACTGTTAAGTAACAGTTTGGACCTTTGAACGTTGTTCTCCCTGTGGGATATTTTTTGTTGCCTTTGCAAATGGCCTCATGTTGGCCTACCTGAGTCATCAACCTGGGGGAAAAATAAACCTCATTTCGTTTTACCCTGGATTTTGCCTGTTTGTTCTGCACTGCTTCACACTAGCCCACTCTCTATACCTCTCATGACATTACAATACATATGTGCATATTTGCAGAGAAAAACACATACACACAGATGAACAGAACACGCATGTACGGTATCACACAAACCATGATAATTTGAAACTACAACCCCCTTAATACACCACCCACACGCCGGGGGGCTTTTGATAAAGGACTTCCATGAAAGAAAGGAGAAGAAACAACGTCCTTATCTCCTCCTGACTCTGATAGCCGCCTGCCAAGAATAGATGGGGAAAGGAACGAGGGGCCACGCAGCGCCGGCCCCGTAGGTGAAACACTATTAGCTGCACGCTAAAAGGGGGGAGTCCGCGCCTCTGGCTTGGGGGTCTCATCATCGTAAAGGAAGGAGATACGAGAGGAGGTAGTGGTAAGGGACCCTGCCAGAGGAGGCCCCCCTCACACAGTCTCAATGTGACCTCCATTATCGGCACCCGGTGTACCGGAGTGTGAAATGAGCGCCACCCGCATGGCTGTGAACCAGGCGGGGCGATAGGCCTGGACTGTGTCAATTTAAAATGTAGCCATTTAGCACACGCGCTTATACAGCGCGACTTACAAGCGCAAGATAAGAGGAAGCAGAGGAAGCATGAACCATAATTTTCAACTATCAACAAAAGGTAAATACCTAGTCATATAAGTAGAGTACAAAGAGAACAATGTTGTGCCTCAAAGAAACTAATATACGAGGTAAACGTCAAACCTAGAATCTATCTACTGTATCTATTGAGAAAAAGGTGACAAGAAGGGATACAAGGAGAAACGGGGGAGGAGCGAGGGGCGAGTCCTCACTCACTCCTTGTGGAGTCTGGAGATGAGTGTGCAGTGTCTAGGCACATACACCGAGCTACAAAGATGGAAGAAAAACTCTCCTTCCACGTATATTGTCCCTCACTCTTAACTCTTAAGATTTATGCTTAATTTATATGCTGAGCTTAATGGGAAACCTTGTCGAACCAGTCGGCCGTGTTAATCTTCAGAAAAATCCTGAATTTGAATTTAACTCTTAAATACAGTAGGCTGGAGTGGCTTGTTGCCTGTGTCAGTCTAGCAGCAAGGGCGTCTATCGCCCTCATAAGGTGCTAGACACCTGGGAGATGGATTGATGATTACCCACTATACCATCAGCTCCATTACCTAGTGCATATCATTGCTGTCGGGCAGAAACCTTTTATCCCCATCTATTTTTTGTTATTTTGAAAATGTAACGGCCTACTTGATCATACAGCGTCACACAAAAGCATCAAAAGTAGCAGATCCACAAGATGGAAACACGGCTACTTTTGAATTTGAATCCTGAAAAGTAACAGTTTTGGACATACAGTATGAAGTCACAGGACACGCTGTGCTACTCATGTGTTGGCAAAACCCAGAATCTTCCGATTCAAAGGTGAGTGCTCTACTCACTGAGCTAGTTCCCAGACACTTGAGTATTACAAAAATCACACCTGTGTGAAGTGAGGGGCGCTGTTATCATCGTACATCATGACGTAAATTCTCTATTCATTGTCAATAGGAATTTAATGTTTGTGTAAGATGAAAATCTGCACTAATAGCTGAATATAGGAGGGGCTAGCACCCCTCAAACAGATGTGCAACTACTAACTAGTAAATGAACTGCGTTGATGTGGGGAGTCCCCTTCATCCGAATGTCTCTGTAGGTCTGTGAGCCTCAACAGATGACAGGAACCTTCAGGCTGGAAGGTTATTCGACTAAATCATGACGCACTATTCACAAAAAATGTCTTTGAATATCTTTTAAAATAATTTCGAACTTCAATTTCTGCCAAGCAGCTGGCAGATAGGCTTCAGCTAATTTGGTTTCTAGTAGGAGTTGTTGACTGCAATGGCAAAACGTGTGAGTAGTGAGTAAGTAAATGTCATGGCATCTGCTTTATTTTCGATTCATTTCCAGAGCAACCGAAGTACAGATGGGTAGGTGGAAGTGTTTGAAAACTGCGTGTCTGTCTTGAGAGACTAGTGACTATAATTTTCCTCTCCGACTCTCTCTGTGTGTGTGTCCCGCCCCCTCCCAGTGCTGTGAGAGACACCAGAATGCAGTGTTACACATTTATACCAAACAACAAGGTATAGCCGAGCGCATGATTTATCTCGGCACTAAAACGTACATAAAAGGGACACCTCAGTCATATAGCGAACATATATATTTTTTATAGTTTTTAAAAATCAATCCGATATTTCACTCAGCTCTGCATCTCACAGTGTCTACTACGCAGACCATGTGAGATTCAGAGGGGACATGCAATCAGAGTCCATTTGTATCATTCTGCTGGCTACCTCAGAACAGAAAGTTTAAAAGAGACAGAGGTAAACTGTTGAGCCTATCCCCCAGCCTTCAGCAGAAGAGGGCAGCTGGGATACTGCTTGATAAGTTGATATAGTGACTCATAAAAAATAATTAAGGTTTAAACAAAGTGAAAACTGTTTTGGGCTATTATTGCTTTCTTCTTGTTTTTTCATGTCCAAAGAGCACTCAAGATATTATTTACATGGGACGGCCAGGGACGCCATAATCAGCATTCCAGCCACATCTTATCTGAGTGAGTGTTGTTGTACAAACACATGTGTGCTCTGTGTGTGTGTGTGTGTGTGTGTGTGTGTGTGTGTGTGTGTGCATGCACGCGCGTGTGAGTGCGCATGTGCGCGTGTGAGTGCGCATGTGTGTGTGTGTGTTAGTGCGTGCGTGCGTGCGTGCGTGCGTGCGTGCAGAGCAGTGTAGTGTGTTGGTAGTGTGAAGCCGAGTAGAGGGTGAGAGGTTTATCTGTGCTGTGCCAGTAACTCTTGCGAGCCCTGGCAGCATTACAGGCCGTTAGCATTGATAATTAGCTCACTATATCAGCGGTCAATATGCTCCCCAGTGATTTAGGAGGCAATAACTGTACAGCCCTGTAACTGGCTGCTGTGCTGACATGCAGTTGCCGCGCAAATGAATCATCCAAAGTCATAGAGGGATGACAGCCACAGGCTTGTGCGTGCGCACGTACGCACGCACGCACGCACGCACGCACGCACGCACGCACGCACGCACGCACGCACGCACGCACGCACGCACAAAGCATGTTCTGCCATCCAGCTTCTTCTTTATTTTTTTTAAATATATTTTTTTGGCTTTTTCTGCCTTTATTGATAGGTTGAAAGTAATCTGACAGCAAATGAGGAGAGAGATGAGGGGAAGACACGTTGCAAAGGCCGTCGGGATCGGGAGTCGAACCCGCCGTACGCCGCCAGGCTGGCTCAGCAGCCTAGGTGCCCAGACGGTTAAGCTAACCGTCTGCTCGGGCTGATTTGTGTTAGTTTTTGATGGGCGCTAGCCTCTCCTATGCCCAGCTTTCCGGGTTTGTGTGAACACAAACATTGGCTTGTGATTGGCAATGATTTGATTGGCTGAGCAAAGTACATATCGAAGATAAAAGTGAGGGCAGAAAAGTGAAGACGCCAAAAGTGATTGGAATGACCTTTGTGATGATTGGGCTGAGCACGGAATGTGATGTATGATGAAAAGAGCGCCCCTCACTTCACACAGGTGTGATTTTTCTACTTACCGGTAAGTAGGCTATACATACTGTATACAGTATATACAATTTTAAAAAAAGTACACCCGTGTGAAGTGAGCGGTGCTCTTATCATCGTACACACATCATCTCATTCCGGCCAATCACAATTTGCGTCCTCACCTTCGTCATCAATGTTTGTGTTACGCAATGTGTTTCACTATGACGTAAAATTGTCCATTCATTGTCAATGGGAATTTAATGTTTGTGTAGGACAAAGTTTGTGCACACACACTGGACATAGGAGTGGCTAGCACCCCTCAAATCAAAGATAGCTAAAGTAGCCAGATATGTCACCTACTGTATAGTACAGTACATGCCCAAAGTAGGGACAGACCAGGTTGAAAGTATAGTTAATCAATGAAAAGTGTTAGAGCGTGTGACTAAATAAATACTACAATTGAATTAGATCCATTGGAACGGGTTTTAACTTTTTCTATTTTCTGAACAGTAAGGTTTTTGGACATACCAACATGGATAGCATTACTGGTGGGTGGAAATCTCGTGTTATCTTTTCAGAAAATGTAAAAGAAAATTGTCCCAATGGAACAAATGTACCGGTAGTCATTATTTAGTCACATGATCTTGTTAATACTTTTCAATATTTATAAAAACCCACAAGGTTTGTGCCTGACAGCAACTTGCAAGGATATAGTATGTGTGCTGAGCTCCTGATGATGCAGCCCCTGACACTCTCATCTTTATTACGTCTCTGGGGTGAGTAATCATTTGGTTCCACCGGCTGAACAAACTCGATGCTAATCAATGGAAAATCAGCCCGAAAACACTGAACACACACACACACACAGGCCCGAGATGGATGTTGCCCGGCAAAAATAATAAAAAATAATATAACATGAATCAATTAATTTCTCATTCTCCATCAGTGCATTCTAAACCTACAGCCAAGGGCGAGCATACATTATATAGACTACTCTACACTAATGAACTACCGGCACTCTGTAGGGGGAAGAAATATCAATTTTGCATGCTGAGCGTTAAGCAAGGATTAAAAACAACAAACAACAACACAGAAAAGCGGCACCAAATTTCACCGGCCAATGGGTCGTGAACAATTATACCCAACTTGGAAGGAACGTGCCAGGCAGGCGTGAGTGAGTGTGTGTGATGTGCCAGGGGGTGGTGGTGAGGGGGGTGGAGATGAGGGGAGGGGGCTTCCCAGTGTGAAGAGGCAAGCTGTTGAGCTTCTGGTGGCGCTCGCCGGTCGTTGTGTACAGGAATGAGAGCTGGTTGTAATATTGCAGCGATAAGGAGGCCGCAAGATAACCCTGACAGACTCAGCAGTGCCACGCACCAAACGTGACACTGTTATCACCTCTCTGTTCAGAGAGAAGAGTCAGTGCAGTGTGTTTGTGTATGTGTGTGTGTGTGTGTGTGTGTGTGTGTGTGGGGGGGGGGGGAGATAGAGACTGTGTGAAAGAGAGGGACAGGTGGAAGGACACAGAGAGATAGAGAGAGAGAGAGCCCAGCCGATGCCAGGCTTTTGGGTCCGATGCCAATCCCAATTTTGCAAGCTCCCAGCCCAATTACCAATGTTTTGACCGGTTAGGTCAGTGGTTTTCAACCCTTATAATATCAAGGTCCATTATTTATTCAGCATTTGAGCCACGGACCACTGAGATTTAGCCTCTCGTCCACAGCTCCATGCTGTATTGATGTTGATGCCATTAGGACAGACAACAGGCAATATAATAACAATTATTCTACATCTATCTAATGGTGAAGACTCTTAAATTAAGTAATGCAGATAACTATAATTTAACTCTTGAGAGTGTAAAATGAAACCAAATGGACCCGTAATTTTACACTCTCAAGAGTTACATATCTATAAGGGTCAGTTTGGTTACCAAATGGACACCAAGACCACTGGTGGCTCTGAGAGCAATCAGAACTCTAAAGAGTCATCCGAGTCCTCACAGCACAGAACCATGGCAAACACTTTAAAGACTCAAGATTGTCTCAAAGTATTGGGTCATCTAAGCCAGGTCTCCATGAGCTGTGATCAATCCTCTGTCTTCTGGCCTTGAGCTCAGCGTGATGGCCTACCTGTATTTATACATTGTCATACAAAAACAACGCTTGTACTGTAGATCGGCTATTTTTGGCCTGCGACTCCGATGTACGCCAACGTATCGAACAGGCACAGTGCTGCATTCACACCGGCAGTGGTAAAACATATCAAACTACAGAGTAGCCTTGCCCTAGCCTGGCTAATAAGCCAGACTCAAATCACACTGTCGTGTGGTATTTGAGTCGGAGATGCTGTGTATGGATCTTGTTTCCCGGGGGGCGGGTTCAAACATTTTCTCTTTGACGCAATTGGTTAGAGCTACTGTCAGTCAAAGGTCTCAAGCATTGAACATCAATGTACCAAAGCCCGCCCATATTGCATACTGTGTCCCGATTGGCCACACCAGTTCTCTGGTGTAGGAAATGGGCGTACAATTGAGCCTCTCCAGACCGTAATCCGCCGGTAGGCAATTTTTTTTGCCAACGGCTGATTCGGTCTGGCTTATTAGCCAGGCTAGCCTTGCCCAGCCTGTGTGAATTTTGGTCTAGACTAGAGGGAGGAATGCCGGCACAAAAAAGTGTGGATGCTATTGGTTCACCAATCCGAGCGCCCGCCCCCCGGCTGGAGTTAAAATGAAGAGCGAACTGGCTGATGGAAATATACATTTTTTTTCTCAACTCAAGCAGGAATTGCGTGGGGAGAGAAGGTGACTGGAAAGGTTAGAACAACACACGTTTTGCTTTGCTGCCAGTTCAACTTTGTTTCATGGCTTTGTAGCGAGCATCAAAAGCTAAGTGTAGTTTGTATCTTCATGAAGCTGGCTTTCATTGAAAATGAATGGTAGTCTGTAGCGGCCAGTGTGAACACAGCATAAGGGGTGATGATACGCACGCATGGATGTGCAATCCGGTAGCAACTTTTCTCGACCACCATCAATAAATCATTCTAAGCCGACTTAACCAAATCAGCGATGCACCAGAGACCGTGCATACCATTAAAAACTTTGGAAATCCTCTCGTGACAGTGCTCCACAGATGCTTTGATCCAATTAGGTTGATGCTTCGTAGCTAAAAGAAATATATAACCCAGTGAAAGAATAGGCACACAAGTGCTTTGATCAAGGAATGTGAGTACAAATGGGTATCGATATTGCACTGAATCAAACCAGAGAGACAAAATGCTTTTAACTTCTAAGAGGAAGTGTGCACGCCACAGAATACTCATACGTTGGGTAAATTGCAAATTCACAATTTTGCAGAGGTCCAACTTGATTGTGAGAATAGTAATGGAGTTGACGAAGGACTAAGGAGTCAATTATGTCAATGTAAGCACGCGCACGCACGCACGCACGCACGCACGCACGCACACACGCACACACGCACACACGCACACACGCACACACGCACACACGCACACACACACACACACACACACACACACACACACACACACACACACACACACACACACACACACACACAAAATCAAGCCTCTATGCTAGTCGTTCATTATTCAACACACACAAGAATCTTCCCAAAGGACTGACGATGCAAAACATGAAGCCTCCAAAGAAGACAACGTCAAAGGCACGAAACAAACACCTGACAAGGGGTATTTTCCATTTTGGACCTCACTTAGGAATGTGTTTTGTTGTTGCTGCAGGTGTAACAAAATAAATAAATAAATAAAGTCAGAAGAAAGACACCTTTGAGGAGTGATGATACAAAGTTTCCTAAGTAATACAAAGTTTCCTAAGTAATAAAGTGGGATATTTGTCGCCCTAGTAGCTCGTTAACCACTTGAAAACTAACTTCCCGTTTCTGGGGTTATTCGGCTGTTGGCTATTTTCCAGGGAAGATATTTAGTGCATAGCGAAAACAGGAGGTGGCCTAGAATCGAGCCCTTGGGACTCAACTGGTCAACTAAGTACAGGCTTGGGAGCTGAAAGTCCGGCTAGGGAGCTGAGGGCCTGGTATTAATACAAGCCCAAGCTTGACAGCCTCTTTGTCAACACGGGGGGCTTCTTCAATAACATGGATTACTTTTTCAACTCCGAAAGAAACAAGCAGCATGCCTTTTGTTTTCTTCCAACTCAGGTTAATACAACATGTAGGAGCTTTCCCCAACTCTAGTGGCAACCTGATGGATTGCTTTATCCAACTCTTAAGACACAAATAATAGGAACCTTTTCCCCTAAAATAATTATGATATGAAGTAAAGGCCTTTCCCTCTAAGGTCAGATGATGTTTTACAGTGGTGTGATGCATTGTGTTTTTTATGAAACCAATGTTTTTGTTGTACAAGCTTTTCCTGACCTGATATGAACAGCTTAGACCAGTACTTTATAGGTGGATTTAAACTCTGTAGTTCCTTTAGATAGAACAAAGCACTAAAACAAGGTAATTGTGTGTATAAGCTTATCACTCAGTGTTGCATTCCTCAAAGATCACACACACACACACACTCACTCTCACACTCACACTCACACTCACACTCACACACACACACACACACACACACACACACACACACACACACACACACACACACACACACACACACACACACACACACATGAATGAATCATTCAATTTTAACTTGCTTCCCCCCCACAATCCAAAACATGTCTCAGATTCCTTTAGCATTTTACTGCCAATAAGCCCTCGCCATTTTGCGTAAACATAAGGAAAGTGTTAGTCCGTGCTGTAAACAGTTCTTAAGTTTGAACCCTTGGCCAGCCAAACGGGCCCTGCACTGAGGAAATGGCCATTGAACGCTTGTCTTCTGAACGTTTTGTTTATTACAGAACCCTACATGTCGGCGTAGTTGCCTGTGCCAGGGCCCATGGGCATGCTTTGGCAAGGTCGGCCC
Source organism: Electrona antarctica (assembly GCF_951216825.1). Taxonomy (NCBI): domain Eukaryota; kingdom Metazoa; phylum Chordata; class Actinopteri; order Myctophiformes; family Myctophidae; genus Electrona; species Electrona antarctica. The sequence continues at coordinate 32,379,107 of NC_136794.1, forward strand.
ACCACACACAGGGCAGAACAGGTGGACGAAGAATTCCCCAACCGCACAGTCCAAACAGTCGGCATGCAGGGGACAGGCAGCCCATATTCATACCACAATGGAACAGGGACTTGGATACAACTGTGGTGCCCTGAGTTCCCTCGGGGCATGGCCATTTACAAAGGATTAAAAATGCATTCCCCGCCGACAATCTGCACAACAGCCCCCGCGTCCCCCCCACCCCCATAGGGGCTGCAGATGGAACGTCCTTGACTCCACTATGTTGTTGTTATTTAGGTTCACTGTGTCCACTTGTGAAGCCAGCCACTGAGTATGGTTAATTGCACCTTTTCAAGCCGTGAGTGATCCCCTCAAACAATCATATTTGAACTGGAGACCCCCCACCTTGACAATTACTTGGAATTGTAGGAGTTTTGAGACTTTTGATGCAGTAATGGTCTTTTTTCATTTCGTTTCATTTATTTTTTCATTTTAGATATTAAAAAGGCCTTAAAGGGATATTTCACTTTAAAAAAAACTTTGTCTTTTCATCGTCTACTCAGGCTTATGTGAACACCCCAGGCAGATTTTAAGTTACTCGATTCAATATTTAGATATTTGATATTCATTTTAGCCGCCCTGCCCCTTCCTATACATACCCATTGTAACCTCAAACTCCATTTTAACCATGATAGATTCAATGAAAATACCCGCCCTTTTTTCTGGTGACTGATATTGTCCTTCTGTGAGGGGCCGTGTTTTTTCATTTACTGTTTTCATTTATTTTTAATAATTCTTTTAGGTTTAGTCTCCTCCGTCCTCCTCCTGGAGGAGGTTCTTTTCCAAAACAATTTAAAAAAAAGTAATGAAAAAAACATGGCCCCAATTTGAGAATCAGATAGGGAATCGAGAAGCTCCCAGGTGTGAAGGTTATGAAGGACGAGAGATACACAACACCCATCCTCCTCCCCAATAAGACGAGTGACAATGAGCGTGGCTCATTAGCAGGTCCCCCCCTAACGAGCATCAATAATCCAAAATCATTAGCAACATTAACTCCGGCTCAAAGGATGGCCATCCATTGTCTGTGGGAGAGATGTGGCATTTAGAAAGTGGGGGCCTAAAGCGGCATCCATCACAAAACAACAGCAGTTAAGCCAGGCCTCTGGGGAGAGCGGAAAAGGTTAAAAACCTCTGGTAAGCATAAAGAAACAAACAGCAACAACACCACAACAGATAAATACAGGCTCAGAGGCTAAACTGCGATGCAGTAGTGCCACTCCAAGTGAAGATATTCACAAAATAATCTGCTTTAAGAAGGCCACATTATCTTTTGGGGGAAGAAAATACCATGACTGAAACGGAATAATACTTTATGTTTAGTTTATCCGCCTGTTTGGGGTTTCTCTAAGGCTAAACTGTAACCTTGCATTATTTATTAATTTTGTTCTCAACCAGGGATAAGAAACCGCCCGTGTCCCCGCGAGATAGACATTCAATATGAAATTCAATCACTTTTCATTTTGTCTAACTCTCCCATCATGGTTATTGTACTGTACATCATGCCTCTGAACATCTGCTGCCGTGAGGGAGTGAGCACAAATAAAAAGCTGCAGTCGGGCAGTGCTCTGTTAAGAGCTTCTATGGGGATGACCAAATCTTCTTTATGGCCCAACGGCCATCATAAACCAGCATTTTATGTAATGAACTCTCCTGGATTTGTCGCCTTTACAAGAGGACAGATGCAAAGACGATCTGATATGAACGGAATGGTGGGGAAAGTGCAGGAAAAAAGCGGGGAAAGTGTGCTTCTATAACTGTGTAGAGAGTGAGAGCGATTTATTTGTCACTCAAACAGAAAGTCCTACTGAAAACATCATCATCGTCATGTCTTTTTAATCGATTGATTGAAATATTTATTAACAGTTTGCAGAATTACAGTACATTTCAAGCACAAACTCAATACAAAGACTGTTAACTGTGAGTGGACGACCCAATTAAGCATTACACTTTACAAGAGGGTCCACCTTGTTCAATTCATCAAAACATTTAGAGACGTACAAATAGACACTTCTATATAGTCAAAGAACAGAACAGAACTTTTAAACCACTTTCACCCTGGTGTTCCTGATTTTGGGCATGCCATCCAAAGTATTTGAAAACTGCGTACATAACCCATCTGGGAGCTCTGTTGGGAGCTTGTAGATCGGCAATTTCCAGTCCAAACTCTGGCCGACGTTAGTGTTCAACTTTTATGTTCTCTTTCAAATGCCTTCAAAGGAAAATAAAACATTCTTTCATATATTCTAACTCGTGATGACCTTTCATCATGGCAAAATTATTACACATACTCCTACAGGAAATGAATCAGATCAATCTCCAGATATCAAATAATTGATCTGGCGTGACATATTTGATATTAACAAAAACCTCAGATTTTTTATTGTATTTTATTCAGACCAGAGCACTTTCAGCATTACATACTTTTTAACACATTTTGGTGTTAGCATTATGTTATGCTTTAGCTATTGAAAAATAGCAGATCTACAAGCTCGTAGCGCGCCACCGAGTGGCGCGCTACGAGCTTGTAGGTCTGCTATTTTTGAAAAATCGAAGAACGACTGACATAGAAACATAGCTTTTTCAGAAAACTGTCAGGATGTAGAAGACATTTTTAGAATCTGATCTCAGGTCAAAATGGGTTAAAGGTTTGGAGAGCTGGATGTTTCAGCCAGTTAATGCACCCGACTATCACGTTAACCAGTTAATGCACCTGACTATCACGAGGACGCAGGTTTGAATCAGACTTCCATATCGTCTCGCATGACTCTCTTTGCCCTTGATTTCCACGTCTCTCTACTCTAGAGAGACCTATCTGAATGAAATAATCGTTAACCACTTGAACCCCACTGTCCCTACTCTATAGCGTTAACGTTCATCATATCTTACAGGCTTGCAGATTGTCTCTTATTGGCAAAGACATATAGGGACCCTGGTATAGATAGAGCGCTTATCCAATCAACTAAGTGTAGTGTTTAAAAGGTAAGGTAGGCTAAGAAATATTTTCTTTTGGTTTAAACAAAATGTTGTGATAGTAATCATTACTATAGTGTTGTTCAGTAACAGGGGTCTCCCAGTCTCTCCAGCTCTTTAATAAACGGAAAGTACATTTTCAGGTAGCTTGCCAATTTCAACCAATTAGGAAAGAGTACACATGGCTTCAACGTTATAGTGTTCCAGTTCCAGTTTCGTCTGCTCATTCCTTTCTGTCAACACCAATTTCACTTGTTTATCCTGAATCCTGTATGAGGTCTCTCTCCTGATTGGAAGAACAAAATATGTTATCCTGACCTGAAAATCCATGTTCTGTTTACTAACGAGCTGGAGAGTCAGGGGGACCCCTGATTAAACAATCTTCATTATTTAGCAATGACAACTATCACAATATAGAGCTATCCAACGCTTATTTTAACAAAATAATATCACTTGCTGCACCTTTAAGTGGTTAAAAAGAATAATCTAAAGGGTCAATCGAGTATTGAGCTATTTTAAGACGAATCGATCGAGATCAAAGGCAGTTGAGCCGCTCACAAAGAGGACTGAGGAGACAATCTGTCACACTGTCAGAATCAGTAATGAGTAACACAATACCATTTCTGAGATAGCATAGATGCTTGAGGTGGCAGCACGTCAAGCGTTCTGGTAGACGGTTCGAACAACACTGTGACACCACCAGTCACAATAGAGCATCCATAGGCTTAAATTGATTTATTTATGTGTGAGGTGATGCTCACGTGGAATTGTGAGGAGCCTGAAAACAAACCGCTGTGTTAATTCTGTTAACCTCTATTGTTCTGTGCTGTCAAACAGAGATGGCTATTGATTTCTCCACTGTATGGTGCGCACACAGAGAGTTGAGCTGTTGTTCTCCAGGGCAAGTGTGTATAGGTGCATGGGAGTCTTATACAATCAAGAAGTGAGAGAGGAGGGGGGGGGGGGGGGGGGGGCAGGAGAGATAGGATTGTAGGAGAGGCATTATTCTGCTGCAGACCTGCAAATCAGATAAGGTCACTGTAGTAGTAGAGAGCAACTCTTAGAACGCCAGTCATTAAAACCAGAAAGTGTGAGAGAGAGAGAGAGAGAGAGAGAGAGAGAGAGAGGCGATACGGAGAAAGAAAGAAGAGTGAGATAGCAAAGGGGGAGAGGGAGATATGATCCAATCCCTTTGGATCTCATCATAGCTATATATTATCTGATAAGCATGCAATTATGACACAATCAAGCTTCTAAGTTCTAACGCTAGCAGCTCTGGCTGTAGCCACCATGACACAGCCCACTTAACGCAATGAGCCTGATTTATACTTAGTGTCTCCACCAGGCCGAAGGCATGGGGAGAGAGTAAACTACTCAACGCAGCGTCCGATTGCGGTGAAACTGTGCATGCATATTCCCACTAGGCTGAGGAAGAAATGCCACTTGACAGTTTTCAAATCAGCCTCATGGTGGCGCTACAACAGGCCAAGTCGCTTTTCTAGTCTTCACATATTATGAGCATAATCGCCCATATATGATGTTTTTGTATGATGTTTTCTGTCAGTACGATGGTAAGTAAGTAAGCCTTGCCGAGTCATGAGGCCCAACGATGGGTTATGAATTCATCATGAGAGACTTTGAGCTCTGTTTACATGAATTAAACCTTCATTGTTCCACACTAAAATGTTCCCTGGGTTGAAAGATATCTAGAAGCAGAATTGTTTTTGCTTAGAATTTTGTCTAAGATTTTGCTTTTTAACACATTTTGTGCCCAAAACGTCTGTGGACGTCCTGGGTATTACTGCACGTGCATAGCCCAAGACGTCTGTGGACGTCTTTTTTATTTTATTAAAAAAAATCAGAAAAATCAAAACACTTGACATTTGGCGTTTAAATTAAATAACTCAGAAACTATAAAACATTTCAAAGTAAAAAGTTCCAGCATGTGTCTCCACAGTCAGCTGAATTATAAAAAATGTGAATGGATTTTCTAGGTGAAAGTGATTTTGGGCAGTTTTGCGTGGGCTCTCAATGTGTTAAAAGCTTATCCATTTGTCCCTCCTTATTTAAAAAGCCATTTCTTGTTTCTTTGTCTTTATTACCGTTTATATTGTGTCGTTCTCACAGTGCAAATCAATATCATGGACCAATTCCTCACAAAACAGACGTAGTTTTTACCTTCCAAATACTAATTCTCTTGCTGTGGTCGTCATTGGAACAATTTATCATTTCTGACTTCATAAAATTGTCCCTGAAATAGTGAATAGCTGTCTGTAGAAAACTATGGGAACATCAACACATTTATTACACATGTTATTTTAGCCATAAATTTCCTTTTATAATTGCAGGAATAATTGGTGTTGAAACGTCAACCTCAGCAAGAGTCCGCACACACGCGCGCACACACACACACACACACACACACACACAGTCATAAAAGGGTACAGGGTTGGTTAGTCACAAGAGGTCGATCAAGGTGAAGCTGGTGTGTAAACGTGTGTGTGTGTGTGTGTGTGTGTGTGTGTGTGTCACAGCGTGTTATGAGGCGCGACGGGTGCTTTTACAGTCTCAGCTGTCATATTATGAGTCCCCTACCCGCCTCGCAGCCCTCGTGCCACCCACGGCCCACTCCCCTCTCCTGAGAGGCATCCATGATCTCAAATCACACAGCGGCCGATGGCCGTGCGAGCAGCATAATTGTTTTTTTATTATTATTAGTATTATTATTATTATTATACACTGTAAAAAGAGACCCACTCAAACCTGGGCAAAGCTCCATCTATCATTCTCTTTTCTATCTCTCTTAGACTTATCAGTTGGACAGAGTCGGCCGTTTATCAGCCGAGCAGTGGTCCAAGTCCTGCCTCGACCCCGTGGGCCGGCACTCTGGCTTCTATTCGCCAGCAGTACAAGCAAATCTCTGTGCGTAAACACGAGAGGTGGCACCACGTTATGAATGCAGATAGGAGAGAGAAGGGGAGGCAGGGAACAGCCATACTGTTCACTACACAAAACCTAGAGAGAGAAGGAGAGGCAGGGAACAGCCATACTGTTCACTACCACCACGTTATGAATGCAGATAGGAGAGAGAAGGGGAGGCAGGGAACAGCCATACTGTTCACTACACAAAACCTACAGTTGGAGGCCATCGATATTGTCCTTTTCTTTTTGCTGAGGTTTGCGTGATCTGCGCAAAAGGACAGTTAACCCATTTTGGGCGGGAACCCCTTTTGGTGTTTTAAGCATTGTTATAATTTAGCTATTGAAAAATAGCAGATCTACAAGCTCATAGCGCTCATAGCGCGCCACTCGGTGGCGCGCTACGAGCTTGTAGGTCTGCTATTTTTGAAAAATCGTGAAAATATTTTTTTTTCCTTTTTTTTTTTTGGAAATAATTTGGGGACCCCCTAACATAATTTGGCGACCCGCCGAGGGGTCGCGACCCACGGGTTGAGAACCCCTGCACTACACAAAGCCTAGCGTTCCCCATGGGCAAACTTTGCCAATCTACAAGATTGTATATTGGTTATTTTGGGTGAAGAAATTTGGTGTAGAGAGGAAAAAGTACAGACCACTGTGGGACCCCGGGCAACAAAATATATAGGGTTTAAGTGGTTAACCTCTCTATAAAACACAATTAGTCATCAGCTTTCATCGCATAGTCAAAGATAAAAGAAGAAAAAAAGGGGGGGGTGAGGGGGATAACATTTCTGAATGCAATCAATATCATGCAATGTTGCCAAACTCCTATTCGAAATGTAATCTTTGTTATCGTAGTATTTTTATGGCATTCCTTCCCTTATTTGATCATAGGCAGTGGAGCGAAAAAGGAGAGATGAGAGAGAGAGGTTGGGCACGGGGTTGTTGTTGACCTGATAAAAGAAGGCATAAACCAAAATTAACCACTTTCAAGCGACTGCCAATTTTCAAAAAAAAGCCGATTTAACAAGCTCAGAACGTGAAGTGTCGCACCACATTGAGCGCTTGTACATCGCAATTTGCATACATCAAGTATAGTATCGTGACGATAGCAGCAATGTGACACATTATTAGCTTGAGGATAAGCTCGTGTCATCATATCGTACTACAGGTGTCATCATACCCCTGTGATTATGGGTGTTGTATGATGTACAGTATTGCAATAATACTGGTATAAATGTCTCTCCTCTCCACTACCCTAAAGTCAAAACTGCTCCAGTCTGTTCAAAGATTGTTGGCCATTGATGCACTGAAAATATACTTTGGAGCTCGTGGCTGTAATATTATGTAATGTTAGGTTATGTTAAATGTATTCATGTACTGTATGTATTTGGTGTTGCATACAGCAGTGATTCTATTTTTTTTTTCAATGACCCCCAGTTTCCAATCCAATCCAACTTTATTTATAGAGCACATTTAAAAACAACAGAGTTGACCAAAGTGCTTTACATAACATAACAAAAAACACAAATAAAAGAGCACAAAATCGTCAAACATATTATAGAGATACAAATATACAACAGGGTGGAGAAAAACAGTATCAGTTTGATACTGTTATGTTATGTTCATAAACTGGGGGGGGCGGGGGTGCGGGGGGGATCCCAAAATGAAGGGAGTCCTCGGTAATCCATGCTACTGCCAGACAGCACATCCACAGAGGAACCAAAATGTGTCCACACAAATCATGACAAATTACATTGCTTTAGACACCACAGAAAAAACTAAACGATACAAAACAAAAAAAAACAGTACAGGCTTTGATGGCTACGAAGGTTTTGGAAAGAAAACAAACATTGAGCAGGCTGCGATTGTGTGTGTGTGTGTGTGTGTAGTGCGCGCGCACGCTCATCTTCTGAATGTAATAGGACCAAGCTTTAATATCATAGACCTGAAACAATCACACAACGACTATCCCCGCCAACTGGCAGTCGGGGAACAGCCGCCAGCCCACCACAGAACCTCCAAGCTCCACTTTCTCTGTCTCTCAGGCTCTGGGCTGTGCTTGTGAAGAGGCCAGGGGGCAGAGGGGCCCTCGGCCATCTGTGGCCTCACCTGCTCCACACACGCACGCACGCACGCACGCACGCACGCACGCACGCACGCACGCACGCACGCACGCACACACACTTTGTTTCGTACACTAAACACACTAAACAAGGAGCAGACCAACTAGAGCCCTGGGGGACTCCGTCAAATAAGTAAATTATATTGATTTCGAGTGGCTATGGGCTCGATCAATGCTAGCTAAGCAGTATATACACAGTATGAATGCAAAATCCCAACAACATAGAGGAACGCTCACTCTGCTCCACAAAGATGCACTACATGTACTGTAACTTTCCTCTTTTTTTAACCTGGTTTCCTGTGCTGACAGATACATTGAATCTTGACCATCCGGTCCAAATTTGAGTCAGATTCTGTGTCTAGGTGAGACATGACCTTTGACATAAAATGACCTTTGACACGATCTAAATGTATCAATAGAGGAGCAGGGAGACAAAATACAACCATAAACAGAGACGTTTATGTAAAAAATCACACCCGTGTGAACTGAGTGGTGTAAGGTCTGTCTGACGTAATGAAATCATGTCTGACGTAATGAAATCACACCCGGGTGAACAGGGTGAACATAGCAACCATGCTCATTTTTTCTGCACAAACAAAGCCAGTTGTAGGAGTGGTTTACACCACTCAAAAAAAACCTGCTGTGGTGCAGTGGCGTGTATGAGAGGGTGTGATGGTAGTGTGGACTGTTTTCCACAGCTACTTCAACACATTACCATCCAGCAGTTGGGGGCTATAAGTGTCTAGTTGCTCAAGGACACCGAGGTCAGGGGGAATCAGGCAGGGACCAAACCAGCAACCTTCCAGTTCCAGAGTGGCCAGTACCTCCTGTGCCATGCACTTCCACAATTTCCACCCACCACATTTGCGTATCATATGTGGCACAACACAGATTAACATCTCGCCCTCTGCTCAGCTTCTCACTGCCAAACACTACACTACACACTACTCTCTCTACTCTCTCTCACACACACAGACACACAGAGTCCCTCCTCCTGTGCTTTAGCTCCGTCACTGTGGAACACCAGAGCATTTCAATCTCATTCATCAGCTCTGCTAGCTATAGCCAACAGATGGAGTTTGTTCAAACTCCTGTGGTTCCCTCCGAGAGACATATACATACAAACCACATCCACTGACACCGCTAAAGAGAGTGAAGAGGTAAGAGGGAGAGGAGAGACAGATGAGAGAAGAGAGAGAGTGAGGGGCAAGGGGGAGAGAGAGAATAAATTAGTAAATGAATGAAACGATATTTAAATCTGGCCCCCTCTTCCCTCCAAACCATATCATATCCACTCACTCACTCACTCACACACACACTCACACACACACACACACACACACACACACACACACACACACACACACACACACACACACACACACACACACACACACACACACACACACACACACACACACACACACACACACACACACACACACACACACACACACACACACACACACACACACACACACACACACACACACACACACACACACACGCAGGAGGAGTAGGGCGAAGGCTCTATGTCATCGCAGTGGGAGGTGAGTCAATAGTATACAACAGCAGTGACATCTGTGTGTGGGGACATAGGTGGGACAAAGGGGAGAAAGCAACACAAAACAATCGACAAGCTCACAACACGTATAGGGCTTGAGTGGTTAACAATTAGTAACAAGGCCAGTTTGGCCACGGTATGTCTTGGCGGCCACACCACTACCTTTAGAGCGGCGATTAAGACCAGCTGACAAACTTCACAAAGAGGGGTTAAGGGAGTGAAGGATACAGGTCTGGGAGGACAGGATGGCGCAACTCCCGACCCTCCACTGATTAACATTTCAACCCTGATTCTTTGATCTTCTAGAACAAAGTGCAGTTGCTGCTGCTGCTTTGCGGAAAGGGAAAGCCGTTTGTAAACCGACGCACGTGGCGTGGCAAGACCGCTCTTTGCCAAGTTCAGCTAAACAATTGAGTGATAAAGCGAGAATGATGGAGGCATCGAATTCTTCTCTGTGAATTAAGAGGCATTTATCCCCAAGGCCGATGACAGTGTGACTAAAAGATGGATAAGTCGATAGAGGTTTTGTGGAAGATGCCATTGGCTCTCGGCCCATTGCAGGCATCCAATGAGCTGCAGCAGCCCGGCTGTTGAAACAGACTCTCCAGATCCAGCCCTTCAACTAAAGGCTTTACTGGGACTAAACATCAAGGCATACCCGCCCGTTGGCACGAGAGAAGTGTGCAGGACACGCAAAGGACAGGCGGTGCCAGCACACGGCGGCTCCCGTCCAACAACCCACTTCATCGTCAGTGCCGCCCTCTCGCTCTCCGTCTCTCTGTGCGTTCCTCTCACATTTCCATTCAGCTGCTATCGGTCGAAACCATTATCACATCATGCCGGCTCACTCAACGAGCACCGATCTCATTGGTCACCCTCCAGAGAGAAGAGGATGGGGCACACGGCCCAGGCTGGCATGGAGTTTTGTTTGACAGAGGACAGTGTTTGTTGGATTTGGGGCAGATTTGGTTGATGTAATCATACACATGAATTCCACATTTTTGCTTCACAAGCAGTTTTTATTTTTTGAAGACCTGTAGTGTGTCATTCTACATAAACAATTTCATGCAGCTGTTTGACCATTTTTTCAGCCTCTCTCCTCTTCCCCTAAACCTTGATCTACCATTTAGGGAAAGATATTGGGTCAAAGTTGCACATTCACTACAAAAATTCCCAAATCAACAAAGTTTGATTCACTTCGTCATACAACAAATAGCACAACACTACACTTGTAGATCTGCTAGTTTATTTTTTTATTTTTTTTACACTTTTTTATTTAGCCTATAATTATAATGACAAAATAATGATACCAGGTTGGAATTGGCTAAATAAAAGTTATTTCCTATGAAACCTTTCTTTTTCGTCAGCCAGGTAAATTATTCTACCAGACCAAGACAGTACTCTAACCATTAAATCTACAACTTGACGATGGGTGGAGACTTCCTTTGAGTAAGTGAGACATCACGCTTTCTTACGGCTGCCTCGATCTGGCACAGACACTGGAAGCTAGTGCAGCTGAGCTGAGGCCTGGGCTGCCATCGCTGGCAGAGTGAGAGTAAGTGAATACTCTCTCTGCCTGGACAAGCCAAGTCAGACCTAATCAATCAGATCTGAACAAACAGCTTTTGCCATATCATAATTCCACCATTTTTATTGACCCTCCCATGTACAAAGCCACACCTCATAATAATCCAAACCCCACAAGGGCAACAAAAGGCCGGCCAATATTTCAGCCTGTGACCTTTTTCCCTTTCCTTTTTTTTTACATCACACTCACACAGCCTTTATGAGCAATAAAACATGTACCACTTCAATTTGAATAACTGGAAGCAGCCATTATCAAATCCCTGAAGAGCACCGTATATTGTCTTTTTGCTGTACAAGCCGACCCTCGTAATAACGCTTGTCTCGGCGCGAATCCCTCCCTCACATACATGAGCTGAACATCATCATGCCCCGAGGCAACACTGCTGTAACCCGTGCCATTCTCACAGCTGCATGGGGGAAGATACAAGGATAGCTTATTCAGTTGAGTAAGCAACAAGACAGGTTCTGGGACGGACGTATAAGGAGTATATCTGGGGCCAATTTAGCTGCCATGATGAGCCAATGATGCATAAAAACACCTGGTGAAGTGCCTCCACCGACTGCACACAGTAAACCTCCTCAGTGTGCATTTAACACACAGCGTGCGGGAAAAGGTTTTCTACGTGGTTCGGATCACAACGGTCCGGTGCGGGACATGTAGATGTCTGTTTAGCGCATGTTTTTATTGATTACTTTCAATCGCCTTTGTACACACCCGGACAATAGCTCAAGCGGTCCTGATTAATCCCACAACCCTCCGGTCACGTGATAAAAAAAATAATAAAATGCCTCTCCCCCTCCCTTCCTGAAAACAGGACGGGAGGGGCGGCGCAATGGCGCATTGTGTAGACTAGTCTCTATCACACAATGCTCGCATGGGCTGCCCCCATGCGAGTGTACTCCAGTCAACAGAATCACATTGCATAACATACTATCGGCTCATATCCACCTCTGCCAGTCTGCTCCCTTTTCTCCCTCCCCCTCCCTCCCTCCTGCTTGTCTCAGGGGAGGGAGGGCTCCTGTTTGTTTCAGGGGAGGGGAGGCGTCTTGTGTTTCGTGTAGTGTCTGTCGGAACATGTAGCGACATGATGGACACGGATCTAAAGTCGGGTCTCCTTTCCTTCTCCATACTCGAACAAACAAGAAAACTATCACCGATTGTATCGCCGAGTTCGCCGAGGGATGGTTATTTTTTTATGATGATGATCATCGCCGTGGTCAGATGGAACAATGCAAATATACGCGCTGTTGTGTTACCGGAGGGGTACAGCAAGTCAGCAACACCACCGTCCCTCTACGAGCCGAGTTGGAACAATACACAGTGACAGACACGTACATACTGTAGATGGATAAATAATGACAACGCATCTTTGCATCGTTCCATCTGCCCGCCAGGCGCCTACCCGATCCGTGTTCTTCATAAAAAATAAACAAAACAGTAGTAACGTAGCCCCGATATGTTCCCTCAGTCCCTATGCTCATTCTTTAGCTCATACAAAAGCCAATTACCGATGAAGGGTATATAAAAGTAGACATTCAGGGCTTTCAATCGATGTATAGTATGTATAGGATATTTTCATGTTCATTTTTATAACTGCCTGTCAACGTCTGACATAAAACGGCCCCTAGCTTGGCTTTCTGTTCAAGAAGAGTACGTTACTACAAAAAGCAGGTGTTACATAAAGGTAAATATCTCCAGAATGGAAGATGGTAAAATAAAAAATAAAAACAAATTGAGCTTTCTTTTGAGGTATGCGGTGTGCTTCTCGCTATAAGAGAACATTTGCTGTCGGCCTTGGAAAAGGTTTGGTCGTCCAATGCTGTCAGGGGTAATCAGGCTGAGGGAATCGCTAGCACGCTGAGTAGGGATGGAGCCCGAAAATCGGGTCCATTACAAACCCGGTTCGGCATTTATCGAGACCCGATTATCAATAAGTGTTTGGCTTGTCGAGCCTCTTATCGGGTATAGCCGCAGCGGCTGACGTCATGGGCCGCTCGCTATAAAGGGGGCTGGGACGCGACGGGTGGTTGCGTGGTTCCTCATCGTTTGCCGTGGTGGAAGTATGGTGGAACGGGTGAAAAGTTTGGTAACATTAAAAAAAAAGACAAGAGGGGAGCTAAATACAATAATGTAGCCTACCACAGTTGTTGCATGCACGAAAGGGAGCATTTTGACAATGCATAGCATCTGTCCATAATGCATTGTATTAAACCCAAATGCGATACCTTTGCATGTCTGCACCGAGTCAAAACAACACGGTACCGTGCTTGCTGCCCAAGGCAAGCACGGTAAGACGTTGCCATAAATTATTAATCCAATTCATAATAATATGTTTGGGAAACTCAAATCTCCCTGCCATAGAGTTATAATACTGTATCTCCCGCGAATCGATTGAATAGTCTCACATAATACGTGACGTATTCAATGTGCAACTTCTCAGTCTATCCACGTTGCAGAGCTACAAGCTCACAACGCGGTGCAACCAAACGCGTTGCGAGCTTGTAGATGTTTTTGGTGCGCGACACCGCCGTACGATGATGTATACATTTCACTTTTAAAGTGACGGTACACAATGAACAGTTCCCTCTGTCTGTTAGAAAGGTACTGTATAAGGCCCTAGTAAAATGTAGTGCAAAGGGATGTCTTGGTTGGTTAAAATAAAGAGAAGATTATTAAAATATAATAAGCATATATATAATATGCATATTTTGTTTCTGTGTGTGTGTGTGTGTGTGTGTGTGTGTGTGTGTGTGTGTGTGTGTGTGTGTGTGTGTGTGTGTGTGTGTGTGTGTGTGTCTGTGTGTGTGGGTGTGTATACACCTTAGAACTGTTTATTGGCATACAAACTCTCACAACTGGCCAATAAAAATAAGGTTCTTTCCACAAAATAATAGCAAATGCTCGATAGTGGGCTCGATAAGGACCCGGCTCAATAAGCCTGCTCGATAAGGTGATCGTTATCAATAAAACCTTAACGAGCTCCATCCCTAACGCTGAGTGTTAACTCTAAGATTGGGGAAAATTGACCCAGTAGATAAGAGGATTATACAGCGCAGATATACATTGGACCCGGGTTCGAGAAACAAAACATGTTCTTCATCACATAAGCATTAGGGGCTGGGTCCACAGAACGTGTTTTTGCCAGAACCTTTCTGTCATCATGCTTTTCTATGATCAGTGGTTCTAAAAGTGGGGTCCTCGGACCCCCAGGAGTCCATGTGTGTGTGGGCCCCCCCCCCCCACACACACACACACACACACCCACACACACATGGACACATGGACACATGGACACACACATGGTCCCCAGCAGAAGTAGTTAATATAGCATCACAATCATTTGAACCCCTATATTATTTTAAACGTTGGCTATTGAAATATAGCAGATATACAAGCTGAAAATCTTCACTTCTAGGGATCCCCTGGCACAAAACATTTATCAATTTTAGGAATCCTTATTCCTTGGCAGTTGGCCCGAAAAAGTTTGAGAAGCACTGATCTAGATGCACTGGAGCGCTCCTGTTCCAAGCACCGAGCACCGAGCATTGCATTTTTTGGCGGAGTGCTCTGGGCCTCTCAAGCAGAAAATAGTTCAGAGGAGCACTGCTTTTCAATGTCACTTTCCTATGCAGAGCGTAGCAGAGTCACGCGCACAATCTTTAGCAGAGGCATCTTGCTCTGTGCATAGCACTCCAGACATGATATCCAAAGCACCCGTCCCTTAAAAAAAAAGATGTCTGGACACGGGCCGTTACACAATATACTTTTTAATCTATGTATGTACTGATCTATAAACGCACAAAATCTGTGTGTGTGTGTGTGTGTGTGTGTGTGTGTGTGTGTGTGTGTGTGTGTGTGTGTGTGTGTGTCTGTCTGTCTGTCTGTCTGTGTCCTCCCTGCATATCTCGAGAAACATTTTGACCTATCGATTTCAAACTTGCTTTGTGTATTGCCTAGGGCCCAGGGGAGTGATGTCCCCAGTGGGAAGAAGCTCGGATCGACAGTTGCCGGGAAATATCTCTAAATCCATACATCTCTGTATCACTCTGTCTATCGGTATGTATTTTATGCCCATAATTGGAGATCCAATTGTACTACAGTAGGTACATAGTATGATAATGCGTACTGCAGTGTACACTAACAACATGCACAATGGGTACTCTGACAATTGATACAATGGGGGCTAGCATTGAGCGTTCCCAACAGGAATTGCTCCCAAATGGGCATCTTCTCCAACAGTTGAATTGTGATATTATCAAATATAAATCTGAAACATATCAGACAGTCTACACTTCCCAATAACGAAATGCATGTACTTCTTAATTCGGTCTGACCAGAAGCAGGGATAAAACAAAACCCCAAATAGCAACCAACCAACCCTGTGTGGGACGAACCCTCCTAGGCTTCTCCAAATGAGCTCCCTTCTAGATGGGAGGATGAAAGGCATGGAGCAGAGAATTAGACAGGGGCAGAACATGGCTTATT
This sequence comes from Electrona antarctica, assembly GCF_951216825.1. Lineage (NCBI taxonomy): Eukaryota > Metazoa > Chordata > Actinopteri > Myctophiformes > Myctophidae > Electrona > Electrona antarctica. The sequence goes on from NC_136794.1 coordinate 32,394,800, forward strand.
TGCCTCTCTTCTCATCTCAGCTGAGTGAACGCCCATCAGACATATGTTTGCGTTTCCACCACGTTTGATATACATCAGTGAGTAAGTCAAAGGAAGCCACTGTAATAGAATATATAAGACTTGACGTGGGGAGTGTAGGAGCGAGGTACTTGCGAGAAGAAATAGTAAAAATCATAAATACTAAGAGGAATATTAACTCTGAAGGGAAATGGCTCTTCACCACAACATCACTGGATTATGGGCTGGTTACGTCAACCATTCCTATATATCAAGTTGACCAGGGTTCCGCCCAGGGCTATAATTGGTCTGCTCCTTTCGTCCCTCTAAACCAAATCCCTTTCGGTCAAATCTACACGCTCACAGTGCAATGTTGCAAAATGTCCGGGCAGAAATAGCGATGTAAGGGTCCTTAAAGAGACGAGGGGACAGACAGTGTGTCTGAGACCAGCGCGATGACCCCACTCTCCAGACCTTGGGAGTCTGTCTTTATAAGCTGCACATAAACTGTCTGGACAATGGGACCTGGTTTAATGGATTATAGACAACCCCGTATAGGCGGAGTAGAGTCAGGCCTTTCTTACACGCTGCACTTCATAAAACACATGCAATGAATCTCCAAAGAAAGAAAAGAAAAGGGGGGGGGAACATGCACAATATGTTGATGGGTGTAGAGGGGAGCAAGACTGGATGAGTAAGCACTGAGTCAAGAATCAGATTGGAACACCGGCACCTCAGGGGCAAACAAAGCACATTTTATTGAGTACTGTGTGTGTGTGTGTGTGTGTGTGTGTGTGTGTGTGTTTGTTTTTGTAATTTTTGAGGATTGTTACTTATTTTTTGATGCTTATGACTTTCACTCTACTACATTTCAAAAGGCAAATATTATTATTATTGATTTATTTTTAAGATATTTTTGGGCTTTTTGCCTTTATTGATAGATATACAGTCAATCCAATACCCATGCAAGGGAAAAAGTGCATTATGAATTAACCACTTATTATGAATTAGCCACGCTATGCGTGTAGCTTATAGACCTGCTATTTTCACTATTTATACAGTATATTTTTTGAAAATGTCTGGAAAATCTTAAAAGTGGCACTATGTAACTTTTTAATGAATACATTTGCATTTTGTACAATTATTAATACAATTTCACTTTTACATATGGTTGTATTTTGTATCCCTGCTCTTCTATTGAGATCGTGTCAAAGGTCATGTCTCATCTAGACCCAGGAGGACCGGACACACATTTTGACCAAGATGGTAAAGATTCAATAGTAAAAATGTCAGCACTTAGAAACCGAGTTCAAATCCAGGGTATAAGAGGAAAGTCACCTGCACCCGTTGTAATGTGTATTTTTGAATACCTTTGAGTACTAATTTGACAGAGCACCGTTCACTTATATTTGAGTAATAACACTGGGGGTGAGTACTTGGTCCACTACACAGACGATGGGCATACATGCACAGCGACAGCGTCCATCCACAGCACTACATCAGTGCAGGAAAAAGAGTCCTCTAAGGCCATCCATTTGGAGTGGTGGCGAGGGCGTACGGCGGTCCGCGCTTATAGGCCCCTCCCACCCCTCCTCCTAAATCTCCCACCGATGCAATCCAAAAGGCATTCACAAATAAAAACATCATTGCCTTTAATTATATATTTCCCGGTATTGACTCAAATTTCAATACGGCCGGTTCACACTTCATTAAAACTCAGCCAAGTCTGAAATTGGTCAATATTACAAACAAACGGCCGGTGCAAAAGAAGAGGGGGGGGGTGGGGGTCTTAGGGGGGGGGGGGGGGGACCGCAACTGACCGCCTCAGCAAATTCTCACACTTGATTTTCGTTGCTTGTCGCGGGCGAAACCTTGTATCTCCATATTTAAACTTTTTATGTTTGTTTTTTTGTTTTTTTTATAAATTAACGCCTTCACGGTATAAGCATGCAGATTGGTTATTCTGGTTAATGTTAGGGTTATGAATAAAACATTTTGAAAGTGAAACTATCTGTGATGTGAAAAGTATTAATAACATCTTGTGACTAAATAACTTTTAGTATTGTATCCATTTAGAACACAGTATATTTTCTTTTCTTTTCCTGTGTTTTGTGGAAATGCAAGGTTTTCACCCGACACACAGTGACATTTTTTTAGCCTTGGTTCCTTTAAAAGGAGTGTGTGTGTGGGTGCATTATGTTGATGTGCACTTAGGTGGAGGTATTCCATAAAGCAACCTACCTGCATCCGTTCCGTTCCACTACGGGTCTAAATTAACAAGGGGGGGGGGGAGAGAGAGAGGACATTGAAATGGCCCACTGAGTGTAAGGTTTTCGTGGCTGATGGTCGGGTGAGAAACATGAATGAGCGAGGCGTGAATCCGTCCGTGGCGCAGCCGTCGCTCCTCTGAACCAGGCGGCGGGCCAATAAGCCGTGGCACACGTCCCTTTAAAAAAACACTTCAAACACGGGGCTCAGACCTCATAAATAACCTCTACGTTGGAGTGGCCATGCAGGGGGAAAAGCACTGTTTACATTTGTAACCGAGATGATGTGCGCTAGGGACCAGAGCCGTTTTATTGACGGTGTGCTCTCTCATGCGTGACAAGAGGCAGGGACCAATGTACTTAATTTACGCATATAATGTGCTCAAATTCGCACATAATATACTCCCAAAAGTGCTGCTTTCTGTAAACCGGGCCGTGCATGAGGCCCTGTAAGGGAGCCAGAGCAGCGACACACACACACACACACACACACACACACACACACACACACACACACACACACACACACACACACACACACACACACACACACACACACACACACACACACACACACACACACACACACACACACACACACACACACACACACAGCCTGCATATGAACTGTCTCATCCATCTCAGTCACGTGACCACGGTTGGGTGCAACATGACATCAGGGGTCCCCGACCGTGTCACCAGCATGCAGGAGGGGGAGTAAAAGACATTGGAGAAGGAGATTCAAGGTGAAGGGAGAGACAGCAATGGGTCGCTGATCTGAGAGTCACAGATTGGTCAAATGTTCCTCACATCTTCCACCTTTACGATAAATGTATGAAATTTGGCACACAGTTAGAGCATGCCATAAGGAACATTTTTGGCTATATAGGCGGGCCATCGCAGATTTGTCCCCTAGACCAGTGTTTCCCAACCTGTGTGCCGCGGCACTTTACTGTGCCGTTTGATGTGTCCAGGTGTTCCGCCTGATTTGACCGAAGATAACACTAACCCTCCCCCGAAAGCAATATTATAGCTACTGGGCTGCAGGCTTCCTATTGTTGCGTCGTTGTTGTTGTCACACGTCTAACCATTAGACGTGCGATAACGACGGCACAATAGACTCTACGACCCTCTGCCATTGAAATGTTAATGCAAAAGAGATGCATCCAGAAGACGCTACATTTCGGAGGTAAAGTAAACGTGACGTTGTTGTGATTAAACATAATGTGCCACGAAAAATAGCTGTCCAACCGTCCAAGTGTCCATACAAGATCGCCTCGTTCGGCCAACACAATATATCTCCCTCCCTCCACAGAAGCGCAGTGATGCCTGATTTATTCTTCGTCGTACACGTGTTCCATGCTGAAAATGGCTGATTTACAACGCGTTGCGGACGCAACGCGTTGTGAGCTTGTCGATCAGCTATTTTCAGCACGTGGAAATATGCAGGCTGTGAGAACTGAGACCCTTCACAATAAAAGCATGCAGCTTTCACAAGTTGGCCCATAATAAAGACAAGGAAAAGGATTAAGAATTAGGTGGCATTTCACATTGCATATGAGCTATTTTTTCTCCAAAATGTATTTTTTTTAAAGGAATTATTTTTTATTATTAAATCCCCCAAAGTTTTTTTATTCAATAAAGTCTGAGGTTATATATGGCTATGGGCTGTGGTACTGTGGTAATAATAATAATAATAATTCAAAAAAGAAAGAACGAAAAACAACTAAAATAGTTCATTTTTTGGAACCATGAACTTTAGTTCAAAATATTGAATGATGAATATATAAATATATTAAAAAAAAAAAATATATATATATATATATATATATATATACTATATTATAAACACATACATACACATGTATGTATATAGATAGGCCTATACACCGTATATCTAGGTGTGCCCTGAGATTTTTAGGCTATGAAAAGTGTGCCCTGGGACAAAAAAGGTTGGGAAACACTGCCCTAGACCACCTAGGATCTTGATTCTGGTGACTAATCCCACATTTTCAAGGATGAGGAATACAGTGGTACTATTTAGATTTGTCCTGGGTAAGAGTACACAGACTGGTGTTCTGACCTCACTGGGTACTGGGGACTCAGGGGCAGAGCTAGTTTCGGAGCTGGAAGGAGGTCTGATGAGGAGTACATGGAGTACGCCAGCTGATGTCCTGGGCTCACTTGACTCTCACATGTCACAGTTTTACAGTCAGTACTACATCGATATTACACATTTTGATGGTTTGACTATTATCTAACATGTTGTAAATAGTACCACTGTATTCCGCATCCTTGAAAATGTATGATTAGTCACCAGAATAAAGATCCTAAGTTGTCTAGAACTTGAGTTATTGGTAAAATAACGGTTGGTGGCCATTTTGAAAAATGGCTGCAATGGTCATAGGACAAATCTAAATATTACCATCTCGTCCTCATTTGAGTTTCAAATTTATCGTTACAATATCGATGTTGAGGTATTTGGTCAAAAATATATTAGATTTTGTCCATATCACCAAGCCCTATCACACACAAATGGTGCTTCTTTTTGTTTTCTTCTTATAAATTTTCCTTTGCCAAGGCATGTGCAAACACACACACACACACACACACACACACACACACACACACACACACACACACACACACACACACACACACACACACACACACACACACACACACACACACACACACACACACACACACACACACACACACACACACACACACACACACACACACAAATTTAGCTCGAGCCCCAAAAGAGAAACGTGATGTCTCTCTTGGACCCGAACTAGTGAAAGATAAACTCACAACGTGTAGCGATGCAACGCTAGATCTGTTAATAGTTACTCTGCCCCTTACACTGTATATGTCTCCTGACCCACTGTTTGGGAAACACTGGGCTTAGGGAGGCTCCGTCATTCTGTGGACCCACTGTGTGGGGCAGACAGACTGTCCATTGTGGGGCCCCTAGGTGAGTAATAACACTTGTGACTTACTCACACATCTCGGCCTGGCCCCCATCCAGCCAACCGCTGAAAAGCATCATCCTACGCCAGAGACAGAGAAGAAAAGGAACGGCAATATCCATCCCTTTCAGCCCCGCTACGCTGCAGCACTACTGAACAAATGGCTTTTGGTTTGACGCCAGTTTGGACCAGCAGGCGGAATTCATAATTTGGCGATTTGTAAACGGTATGTCATATCAAAACGGATCTTAATTGAACGCAATGTCATTAAAACAAAGTTACAGTCATTATTACGAAGCTTGTTTGGTAGCTGGTGCTTGTATCACTTTTTTTGGGGGGGGGGGGGGGGGGGGGCAGATGGTAGTTACACACTACGCTGATCCAAGTTGGTTCACATATTTCATGTTAGTATAGACATATTGTTTCCTTGAAACAAATATGTAGTTCTCAACTTGGGGGGGATTTCCAAGGGATGCCCACCTAAATGATTGATAATTAGGAACCACATGTACCCTTGCATTTCATTTCACTCTTAGGGGAAAAATAAAAAATATATATATACATTTTTTAAATTATATATATATATATGTATATATATATATATATTTATCTGTCCTGTTTCTAACTGCGCTACTGCCTTGACAACATCCATCTACTTAGTATTCCGAAAACATTAACACCCACACGTTATTCACTGTAATTATATCTTCGTGGCAGCCGATGGGCCTCACCTTGGCATGATCGTATTTAATTTGGGAGAAAATGAGGGGGCAAGTGTGATGCTCATATGGTCTCAGTGGGCCCCGAGATAATCCCTTCGCTCATATCCGCAGCGCAGAGTGACACACACATGCTAGTGCAAACACGCGCCAGGTGCTGCCACTCGCCCCGCCAAGCGTAGCCGCGGTTGCATCACCTCCTATACTTCATATGGCGAAGTGTCCCTCCCACGATGAAGAGCCAAGGGCAAGCCAATCACAGCCGAGGACAGAAGTGACGGCTGTGTGGAGTTCCCCATGCTGTTGACCTGATTATGGGATCCCGTGACAAAAATCACGTGCATGTAAACACGCATTTCGCAGAACTGGGAGAGAGAAGGGGAGTGACACGCAGAAAAGGTCGTCGGGATCAGGAGTCGAACTCGCAACATGCCGTCAGGCTACCCTATAGCCGTCCGGGCAATAGTGGTGCAATGTCAACTACTTTCGCAGGGGACCCTCTAGAACTCCTCCAAGGCAAAAATAGCAGAACTACAAGCTCAAAATGTGTCTCACTGTGACCTTGTAGATCTACAGTATGTAGGTTATTTTAACTATTCGTCACATGACAGATTATTTATATAATGCATAAATGGGAGAAGAAAAGATAAATACGTGAGCACAACTACTGATCTACGGTATGCAGTGTCAACTTTGTCATCCGTCACTTTCTGAAACATGGAAATTAAGTAATCTGGTCAAGCTGACCCCTGAAAAACTCATAATAAAAATACACCTTGAAAGAGAGGCTCTCCCTGTAGGCACAGTGTGATTGGCAGAGGCGTGTGTGTGTGTCTCCCCCATTGGCCTGAGCCAGCATGCTGCCCTGTGTCCTCACCTCTTCAACCCACCCCACCCCTGCACGCACACACACGCTCTCACGCATGAATCCGAATCCTGCTCGTCTCCATATCTCTGCCCATGGTTTCATGTCTTTCTACACTTTCCTGTGAAAAAGAAAGTTAGTCCGCACAAACAGCTACTGCTCCACAGTGTTTTTATTAAATTAAAACATCGACATAGTACACAACGTTTCAGCCATGACTGGCCTTCATCAGGTGATGAGCAGTAGCTGCTGCTGAAGAGTGGACTTCCTTTATTTTTCATTGTATCTACCTATAGTCCAGCACCAGCGAGAAACTGGATGTGTGCAACTTCTTTGTTTTTTAAATTTCTACACGTTCCTATCTTAGAAACTAAGCACTTAATTTATCTGACAATTAGAGGCAAATATTGGGCCAAAGGTTGTCTGTTAAATGATTTATTATTAAGGTCAAAATCACAACAAATTGTACTAAGCATTGTGGAATAAAAATATAAATGTAAAATATTAATTTATTCATTTTTAATGAGCAATTAAATTCCACAGCTTTCTCAACAAGTCAAAAGGCCCTGCTACACCCAACTGGAACAAATGGTCTCAATTTACCAGCATTGCCATCCTTAAAACCATAAGATTTCACTGGCTAAAAGGTAAAACATAAAATTATTATTAGTGCCAGAATTTATATAAAACAAAAAGGCAACAAAGTGCATTAGTTGAACTTATGCACCGTCTCCTCGGAGCCGGTGGAGTTTACCACCAGCTTTGAGCTGCATTCGCAAACAACCCGACTCACACTAAAATCCGTAGCGTTCATCCTCCGGAGATCATGAATGCACTGAGAAAATGTCTTGGAAATCCACCAATAAGATTTTGGCCAAATGGTGGCGCTAGAGGAAAGACCACAGAGTCACCTAAATCAGTCGGGTCCATCATCTGGTCTGCTCGGAAAGGGATTCTCCCTGCTGATCATGAAGGTGCTATTCATGGCCTTCAGCTTTTTGGATCTTTAGGACCAAAGTGGTGAACCGACCGACCGACCAACACAGCATCCTTAGGGCCTCACCAGCACTAGCAGGGATAAAAAACAACCTCTTCTCCGTTCTCCACCCCCTCGTCCATTTTGTGCCTTGTGATCCAGCCGTCTCTAGAGCCATAGCGTCCCACTGCCCTTTCTCTGACCCAGCGACACTGCTGCACTGTACTGTATGGCTCATAAACCTCCCTAGCACAACCCCCACCACCCAACACCACCAGTGGTACATGACACCAGTGCTCGCCACTCCAACACGACCGAGTGACCAAACTCAATTATCTGTCCCATTTATCTCCGCTGGGTCCGGCCCGGCTCCTGTGGCCCCCTTTGCGTAAATCTCTGGCCCCCCCGGTCAATATTCTATTCTCCAGCCGAGGCAGAGGAATGACCGAGAGAGTGCGGTGGCAGTGGGTGTGGTGGGATGGATGGATGCACAGAGGGAGAGGGAGGGAGAAAGAGAATGAGTGGGAGAGGATGAAAGGGAAAAAAAGATGGGAGATAGGAGAGATGGGAGAAAAGGAGATGGGAGGGCAGACAGAGCAGGAGGCCATCTATCTACCTGACGACGACTTGTGGTCACAGTTCATTATGAGTGGAGAAAGGCCCCCCCCACCCACGCGCCACAAGCAGCCACCACAATGCTCTGGTAACGCTGGGAAGAGGACCAGCCTAACGCCACTGGAGCTGGGCTACTACAGTGCTTCCCTGGTGGTACGGTATATGCAGTGTGCAACCGTTAATCAGAGATTGCGTGCGTGCGTCAGTCAGTCAGTCAGTCTATCCGTGTTGAGTGTGTCATGTATCTCGAGAACCATCCGCCCAATCGACTTCAGTATCGGCATGCAGTATCGCTGAGGACCAGAAAAGGGACACCGACAGAGGGCAACAACAGGCATTGTACAACCGGAGAGGCAGGTGTTCCCAATAAAGTGTAAAAGTTAAAGTGGTTCAGTCTGTCCCTGGATTTTTATAAATACTGAACGGATTAAAAGCATTAACAAGAGCTTGTGTTCATTGGATCCATTGGAACACTGGGTTTAGTACCGTTTTTGGATATACAAGGTTTGTGCCTGACAGTTATGATATTCTAGCCCTCATTTCACCCCTACCAATATAGTATAGTCACAAGACCGGAGCAGGATGATGGTACATATATATGCTGAAAAGTGAAAACACTTCCTCACTGAATTTTATTATTTTAAAAAGGCCATTGTTAAACAGGATCTACTATTATGGCTTTATTCTGGGGGGGGGAATCACCTATAATGGCATGCCTAAAAAAACAGGCACGCCTAATTTATTGTCTTGTGTTTTAATGCGTTTCATTTTGCCGGAACAGCTCCAACATAAACTGCCCCCAAGTATATTGCAGGGTGTAGCATTATTATTAGCGGTACTCTTAATTATGTATGGATCTGTCTGTAGTGTGATGAAAGAGCAGGACATCCAGTGGTGTAAAGTAACTAAGTACATTTACTCAAGTGCTGGACTTAAGTACAGTTTTGAGGTATTTTTACTTTACTGGAGTATTTCCAACATTCGGTACTTATACTCCATTACATCTCAGAGGCAAATATTGTGCTTTTACTCCAAAAACTGTAGTTACTATACTTTGCAGATTATGATTACAAAACATACATTAACCACGTTTTAGCCATTTGAAAATAGCCGATCTACAATCATAATGCTTGTGATCTTGTAGATCTGCTATTTACAAATAGATTTGTTTTATGAAAACTTGTGAAATGGGACTTTCTGCCTAATGAATACTTTTACTTTTGGTACTTCAACCCATTTTGGGCGGGAACCCCTTTTGGTGTTTTAAACATTATGTTATAATTTAGCTATTGAAAAATAGCAGATCTATAAGCTCAGAGCGAGCTTGTAGGTCTGCCATTTTTGAAAAATCGTGAAAATATTTATTTCAGAAAACTGGAGGATTTAGAAGATTTTTTTTCAAATTTGAGGTCAGGCCTAAATGGGTTAAAAGGGGCAAAAAAATCATTAACATGGTTAATCACATCTTGATGACATCAAGATGAATGTGAATGTGATTCACCATGTTAATGATTTTCTTCATGGGGGGACTTTTTGTGGTATTCCCCTTTAAGTACAAGCAATAATTTCGTCCCATACTTTTACTTACTGTATAGTATTGATACTTTTACTGAAGTAGCTAACTAAAAATAATAATACTTTTTTCACCACTGAGGAGGGGGCCCTTTCCTTTTTTTTGTAGAATTTTGAAAAACATTTTTTAATAGTTCAAATAGGCGATCTACAAGCTCACAACGTGTCTATGTAGATCGGCTAGTTGAACCATTTTAAATAGAAGTTCAGGGATAAGGGGTAAGGCACTGACGAAAAAACTAGCTTCATCCCCCTTCTCTCACCTTCTGCAGGCCAGGCACCCAGCTAGCTTTAGAGCTCAATCTGATGAGACAACGCCTTGGCAAGCACCGAGTGTTCACGTTCCACAGCCTGCCTGTTCGCCAGAGACCACAGACGGGCGCGTGTCCGTGCATGCCTATGTATTACTACGCTTGTGAGGACCAAATTCCCACCACAAGTATAGTAAAATTTGAGAAATAGACGTGAGGACGATTTTCCTGGTACTCAGAAGCAATATATATATATATATTGCTTCTGAGTACCAGGAAAATCGTACAATTAGGAAAGGATTAAGGTTGAGGTTAGGGCTAGAATGTGGTATTTATAGTTTAGGTTTTGGGGTTGGGGTTAGAGTTTTCCCAAGCTGAGGTACAAGCTTGTAGATCCTATTTTTCGGCTTACGGTTACAAATGCCACATTTTGGGGGAAATAATAATACATTTGGGCTAAAATTGGCATCCTAAAATGTTGATGGCCTCACAAGTAGCCTATAGTAATACATTTGTGTGTGTGTGTGTGTGTGTGTGTGTGTGTGTGTGTGTGTGTGTGTGTGTGTGTGTGTGTGTGTGTGTGTGTGTGTGCGCGTGCGTGCGTGCGTGTGTACTGTGTAACGATGTACAACCCAGATAGACACAGAATGATAATGGACAGCGGGATCAGGTGTGGAGCTAAACATGTCATATTAGGTAGATAATTACAGTGAATACGGCGTGGGCTGCCGGCATTGTGTTCCCGACAAATGCTCAGGAAAAGCAATCTAATTAAGTGACAAGTGGGCATATTCATCCCATGCTGTAAGTCTGAGACTCCCCGTGAGAGAGTGCGTGTGTCTGTCTGTGTGTGCGACGCGTGTGTGTGGGCAGTGGGCCATAATGAGTTTCGTGAATGATTTTCATCCGTGGGAGGTTCAAGGGGGCCACTTGGAGGAGGGGGCCGCCTGTCTCCGTCGACTTGCGTGACAAACAACAACTCAAGGTAGGTCTGTCTTCTTGAGAAAAGTCGCTCTTGAGAAAACGGCATCGTAATTGCCGGGCCGGGGCCGTTGCGGCTCCATTATTCCACTGCGGAATATGCCAGACATGCCAGACATGCGTTGGCATGGCAATCTTAGAAGAAGAAAAAAAGGCGAGGGCTTGGTGTGTGTGGGTTGTGTGGTGTGTGTGGGTGTCTTGTGTGTGTCGTGTGTGTGTGTGTGTGTGTGTGTGTGTGTGTGTGTGTGTGTGTGTGTGTGTGTGTGTGTGTGTGTGTGTGTGTGGTAACGGGGTGTGGGGGGGGGGGGGGTTATGGTGATCCAGATTTTTATGGAGAATGGGCTGCTGTCAGATCAAGTGACGGCTCATCCTCTATGCATCCATACATGGTTCACTGACACACGCCTGTAAGCCCCCTGTGCCAACAACTGTCCCTCTGTGTGTGGGGATGGGGGGTTGCTTTGTTCATACCGTACCTCCCCTCCTCTTCATTCTAAACATTTTTTTCCCCTAAAATTTTGAGTAGCCAATTATTTATTTACCCCCTTTTTCACCCACATTTAGCCATTACTGTATCTCAAAATGTAGAACGCCCTACCAACAGCCGTTAAGAAATGTGAATCCCTAGACTCTTTCAAAAGCGCTCTCAAAGAGCACTGCCCCTGTAACAAAGTTAAAGTCTATTCTAGCCCCCCCTCACAACGTGAATCGCAAATGTGACGTGTTGTGAGCTTGTAGATCTGCCATCTTCGTAGAATAGGGACGCTAAGGAACCAGTTGTCATGTTATCCATGCATGCCGTTTTTGTTTTCTTATAAGCCTTCAAGGCGATACAAATGTCCTCTGCCGTTAGTCAGACTGTGCTTTTGTTTCCTTCTGTCCTCTTTTTTTATTATTATTATTATTTTGGGGGAGGTGTCATCGTTGTTGTGCAGTGTAGCCTTTCAGCAATACGTTGGGATACTGAACATCGCAGGCTTCCACACAGACACAGCCAGCGTTGCAGACTGTACGCCCCTGCAAGCGCTTTGAGATAGATGGGATGAGGCAACACTGAGGCTATCTTTTCTTTTTTACAGCGGTCGTAAACGCACAATGAAGAGATGTCTGACTGCAGTTTTATGTCAGCAGGCAGCTGCTGCTGCTGCCTGGCCCCGGTTCCAGAGAGAGCATGTTACGGACGGGCACAACAAACGACCCTGGAAACAGTGTGTTTGTGTGTGTCTGTGCTTAAACGCACGTGTGCGCACGTGTGTGCACTGCAGTAGCATTGTGCAAATGTGCATACAGTACATGGGAGCAGCAGTGGCGGTTCTGGCTTGTACGGAGACCTGAGTGAACCCATCCCACACTCAAAAATACAGTTGCAGATACTGTACATTTCTCAAACATTCTGACTAGAGATCAAATGAACTGGACCTCGACTTCTAGCTTGCCAAAAGACATTACGCCTCCAGTGTTCTCTCATTCTGTAACTTTTACTGCTTCTACTGATGATCTCTTGTGTAGGTCTTTACGCCTTGATGAATTTAATACACCACAATGGAAACAAGCACACAGCTTTTTGTTTTATCCTTAGCATTATTGTTCAATAATTCTAGGCATAAGACACCCTGAAAGAATCAATATATCACAAAAAGTAAAACATCTCAGCATTGATCCCTTTTAACCACCCTATACTTTGATGACCGGAGTCCAACAAGGGTCTACACCGGGCCTCCTTCTATTTTCCCTCAAATCTTTTGCAGAACTACAAGCTCACAATGCAAGACAAATGTTTTTTTGCCAAATGTTTTCCGCACAATAGAGATGATAAAAGTAACTGTGGTTTAAGTGAGTACATTGGAAATTGTCCTCAGTGAGTTCAAGACCTACTGTAGTCAATACAATCACACTAAATCTTTATGATGTCACCTCTATGAAAGATAACCAAATCAATAATGTACTAGTAACGCAGTAATCATTTTGCTGTAGTCTACACACATAATTATTACGACGGTAGCTAGGTCGCAGATTACTATGAACCTGCAAAACCCGTCCGTCAGTCGTGTCATGCCTCCATGGTTTATATCAGTCCATCACGCCTCGTGACATCACGATCCCTGGATATCCATACATGGAGAAGACTGGATTATCACCTAGATCTGCATATATGGAGCCAGCCAGCAACTCTACATCTTACCTACATCTTACCTCAAACCCTTAGAGCTCAGGGGCACGGTGGCACAGTCGGTAGAGCTGTCGCCTCACAGCTAGAAGGTCCTGGGTTCGATTCCCGCTGGGGACGCTTTGGGCGCTGGGGGCGTGTTGCCTCCTCCGCGTCATCAGTGCCCATACCCGAGGTGGCGAAAGGGCCTTTCTGTGTGGAGTTTGCATGTTCTCCCCGTGTCCCCTAGGGTAGGTACCCTCACAAAAACATGCAGTAATCCTGGTCTCTAAAACTACCTCCCCCTGGCCAGCCGGAGCGCCTGATGGAGGGGAAAGGAACTGGTCGGAATAACGTGTTCCTTCCACGCGCTACGTCCGGCCAGGGAAATTCCCCCCCTGTCAGGTGAAAAGAAGCAGCTTTGACTCCTCATGCATAGAAGGAGGCATGAGGTCAGTCCGCTGCCCCCCCAGGTTGGCAGAGGAAGTGTAGCGCCCAGGATTACATTAGATAATTGGCACTGGGTGAAAAAAACTGGGTTGCAAAATCGTGGGATAAAATAAAAAATAAAATAAAAAAACCCTTAGAGCTCTATATACGGTATGGAGCTGACCTGTTCAGACATTCAACTGTATATGTTGATCCATCCCCACCCGTCCTTCCTCTTCGATGTCTCCCTTTTGACTGATACCTATCCATTCAGCAGCCCAAAAAAAATGAAGGCTCGGCCCTACCTGGGCCCTCATCAAACCCTGTACACTCAAGACACTGCCCTGGTTGCCACCCTTAGATCTCCATGGAGCTGACCTGTTCTGACATTCCATATGTTGATCTGACCTCATCAAACCCTGTGTACACTCAAGACACGCTCCATATATGGCCAGTACAGATTTCATTCCATATGTTGATCTGACCCCCCCATGCCAAAGCGCCAGCCCAGCAGTCTGCCGTCAACCAGGCGGGTGCGTGCATGCAACCTTGCCCTCAGGGCGTCTTACTGGTGATGAATCTATTTCAAAGTATATCCAATACTTGATGCCCAACTACCATTGTCGGAAAAAAACAACTGAATATTGTAACGATATGACATCACAAAGCAATATAGCCCCCGCCCCCTTGCCAATAGTACCTACCATGTCTCCCATGTGTGCAAATTCACAGAACGTCTGCTACTGTATAGTTACAGTACTGTATCAGCACCATTTAGCTAAACCACCCCTTGTGGTTCCAGGCTGCGGAGAGTGCCCAGAGTTTGGTTTCCCAGGTTATGTGAGATTAATTAAATTGAAACAAGGGAGAAAGAAATAGCATAATGCAAGGGAATAGGATGAAGCATAAAGTGCGACAGACGCACAGAGAGCTCTCTTGGTGTTTTGTGTCAACGAAAAAGGGTAAACTGAAGTAGCACATCATCTCTGTCGGGGGGAAAGCTTATACTGTATCTCCAAACCTGTTACATTTAGTAGTAAAAGTGCCGATCGGCAAGTTCAAAGCGCATCACTTTGCACAGCGTTTCGAGGTTGCGGATCTGCTACACTTGATGCTTTTGTGTGACGCTGTAGTATAATCAGGGTGTTAATTTAATTTACGGGAAAAAAAGATGGAGATAGGAGGTTTCTCCCCAACAGCAACGACTTAGTATAGTTTCTTGGTGCATGTGCCACGGGGTTATATCGGTGCAGGTTAGTCAGGCGGAATACCTGCTCCTCCCTCGGTGGAAGTGAGAGCCAGTGATCAGGAAAATCTGCGTTTTGCCGCAGCACGCTCAGGTTCTTCACTTGCAAGGTAATGAGGCGGACTCTAATTAGCATTGGTACAGCTGGCTTGACGGTAGTCTGCCCATCCAAACCCTGCGCACACACTCGCATGTCTCTTCTAGAAGAAGTGCAAACGGTCTTTACCCTCAACCATAGAGACACGCATACAAGGCCTATGACTGCCACTTGCGTGTGTGCACGCATCTCTCTCTCTCGCACACTCTACGCATCACTCAATACCGTCTTTGTGTGTGAGATTGGCATCGGCCATAGATATGTCATCATTTAGAGGTTCCCTCTGCAACAAAGTGTCCTGGAACTTGACATAATGCAGACGCAGAGAACATCTTATAACAAAGCAGATGAGTGATGGGATCACAGGCTGTGAACAGACAGACAGGCAGGCAGGCAGGCAGACATAAATGCAACGAGACGCAGGCGTAGACAGAGCAGTTGACATTGAATGAGTGAAAGAAAAGTGTGTGTGTGTAGTGTGTGTGTGTGTGTGTGTGTGTGTGTGGGGGGGGGGGTAGACTGGGATCAACTCGTTTTGCAGTTTACTGAACGGATACCTTCACCGCATCACCACGTGGGCAAAAACCAGAGCGCAAGAGCGCCTGTGCTACTCAAAATATTTTACCACAGGATTATGATCGGAATCAGATCAGTAATTTGATGAATCTTGGAAAATTCAGTGTATCCAAATCCATGTTTTATTCCAACTCGTAGCGAAGAACCCATGTGTGTGCGTTTCTGTGTGTATCTGTGTGCATGCCCACATTTGTGTGTCTGTGTGTGTGTGTGTGTGTGTGTGTGTGTGTGTGTGTGTGTGTGTGTGTGTGTGTGTGTGTGTGTGTGTGTGTGTGTACGCGCACACATTGCCAATTGAACTGTGGCGATCAATATCTTAAGTAAACACTGTGCTGCCGGGGCTTACAGAGCCTTGACCTGCCTGGTGGAAGAAGAGATAGAGCGAGAGGAAGAAAAAAAGACAGAGGAAGAGAAAGGGAAAGCGATAGAGTGAAAGTGGTGGCTGAATTGATCCATACGTCACACCATATCGGTCTGGCGCTGAGAGAAACAGGGGCTGGTGCGGGAGGGAGGGAGGGAGGGAAAAACAGACGGGTTAGCAGGAGTCATCGTGACTTGGCAGCCATACCTTGCATCACCTCGTATCATATTTTAAACACCAGCACACAAACCCTCACTATATATCTTGCAGGAGGCAACTCCTTTGAGAATGAATGTACCAAAACAACTTGTTGACTGACTGGACACACAGAACTGCAACACCAGACATTGTTTCTCAGCCAGTGGCCCAGCTGGGTTGCAGACAGAGTACAACATCTGTCCTCTCACACATTCCTTCTTTGCACCTAGCTTAGTGGTTCTCAAACTTTTTTCTGTCAAGGCCACATTGATAGCCTCTGCATTTAGCCACGGACCCCCATATGAAAAGTGTTTGTACCAGCGACCCCCAGAAAGGGGGTCGATATTTATGTTGAAATTCGAGCATCATGACCCGACAAAGATGTATCGACATGAAAACGTTGTCATTTTGTCTGCACCCTGTAAATAAAAGCTTTAATTGTCCGAGACTCCAGTGCATTCCTTCCACTAGATACAGTCCTGTTCCTGAGATGCACCGGACCAGCCTAAAATAGGCTTGAGGCGCGGTGGAACCCCGTTGTGATGTGCAGGACTGGATTTGTCAATACAAGCACAGATTTTTTTATCTGTACTCTTTTACTCTCTCCAGCGATAAGCTTTTGAACCGCAATTATCCTATCGATTATGCGCTGGCACCTTAGGCACAGCCTGACCCCCGGCTGTATGTTTGAGCAAATATACCTTCCTCTGAATCAAATGGTCCTCAAGGTTAGCCCCTTTTTTTGGCTCAGACAACACTGCGATACAGGGTCAAGTCCATACAGTCTGACCTTTACGGTACTTAGAGCAGTCACTTACACTAAACATCAATGGATCAGCCTCTGTGTAACAGCAACATTTACAGTGAAGCAGCCTCTTTTCAAGTATTATATCGCCACTGTCGGTCACTCGGGTGGAAACCTTGTAAAAGGTGTTACTTTTCAGGAAGTGAAGATAAAAGAACCTGTGTTCCTACGGATTCAATATGGTTATTAATCACATCACTGGTTCAATACTAAAACCCACTGGCACTGACACACTTTCACTTTTACTTTCACTTTAAAAAATAGCAAGAAAAGGAAAAACAAGGTTTCTGCCTGACAGTGACGATATCATCCTCTCAAGGTTTAAGGGCTCCATACAGCCTGCTTCCTTCCCGCTACCGTGACTCATGACCAAGTCGGCAGTCTGACGTGCATCATTCACCGCAAGGGTGAGCTCACGCGGCTTCGCCAGCATCCCATTAGACGGAACAAAAGGTCAAGCTCCGGATTCTTCAGTGAAGGCCGTATTATCAACACACTTCAAACGCGGCTGAGGGAAAGCATCGAGGTGAGGCGCCCGCCAATCAAATCGCAAATTGATTCCATCATCCCCTCCGACCCGTCATCTCACATTGAAAAAAACAAAAAACAGAAGCCTGCCATGTAGATAAACGTTAGGCAGACATCACTGAGACAAAACACTCATGTGTTGTCAGTTTGACAGGGTGCCCTCAGGCACACGGTGGTGTCAGACAGAGAGAGAAAGAGAGATAGAATTAGAGAGAGAGAAAGAGAGAAAGAGAGAGAGAGAGGCTGTATTGAATCACTCCTTTGCTAAAGTACTCAACAGGCCGTAGCACTTAAACCATATTGTTATACTTCATTGCACGATGGTGTCGCACATCGGAAATAGGTAATCTACAAGTTCCCATCACATCACGATGTGATGCATTGGTAGCTTGTTAGATCTGCTATTTCATGCTATTTATTCTTTTTAACGTTCACCTATAATATGCCCAAAATAGGGAAGCTAGGTGGAAAGATGAACGATAATACAGAAATAATAAATCTATGGTCCCAGCTGAAACCCAAACAAATGACATTCTGTTCTTTGATCCAAACTCCAAATGGAAGCTTGCGCTATATAATGCAGACGCCATCTCACACACAGACACAGTTTTTCACCGTAATGATCGACCAAGAGTGCAATCCAATGATGGCAGTCCAGCTCTGTATCACTTTAGATCCCTATCCCACTGCAGGAAACATCAAGGTCATCTTTAAAAAGGGGTGTACATCATCATCACTGAGTGCTCTAGACTGCTGCTCCCTGTGGGGAGACTTCAGTGAAGTGTCACGGCTTGTCATGCAACATCAGTCTCCAACTGGGAACTTCTGCCGCTCTGCTGTCAATTGATGCATCAGAGGTCTGGGTGGGGAAGCCAGCCTAGTTCCTACCGTCATGACTGCGAGTCCGAAGAATACATGATAGCGATGCGTGTGTCTGTGCTTTTTTAAAACCAGACCCACAAAAATATGTAACCCACAATGACCCAAACCTGAAGCAATTCAACCTGCCCGAAGCCAGGATTGACAGGATAATCATTGTGACAAACCTGAGATAATTGCGTCTAAAGTTTACCGGGTTAATCTGTGAGACGCAGGTTATGGGTCGACCCGCACATCTCTACAATAAAAGGCGACAAGAGTTCAACAGAGCGGATAAAAGGGAGAAAACGACATTGTGTTTAAAGACACCAGTGGGTTTCCTTTAGTATACTTGGAAGACTGATGTCGGCCATTGTTCCAAGAAACGTAGGGGAAGAACGATATGCCTAGGTGGCCTAGGTGACAGAAGAGGTATTAGAGTTGCTTCAGAAGAACTAGACCTAGACCTTTTATGACTTTGCAGCTTTTCCCCAGATCTCTTTAACTCTGATCTCATATACTGTTTGAGATGCTTAAACTGATATATGCTCCATATTCCAATGTCTTATGGTATTACTTTCACCGAACCTTATAGCGTTTAGGAACGGTGGTACAGTAAGCTCTCCTCTCAGTCAAAGATTGAAGTGATACTCTGCTTGGCGGGTGGTCGTCTCCCAAGAGCATCCCTTTGTTAAACCCATAAGGCATGAAGGAATAAGAGGGCTAGGGATGTACCTTGGTGGAAGTATGTCTGTGAGCTGCATACAGTAGGTGGAATGTGTGAATCCATTTGCAGCATAATAAATTAGTCATATTGGCGGTAAGCTACACCAGTGATTTAAAATAGGGTTGTGACACTTTTTTTAAAACGATTTGCAGGAAAAAGAAAAAGAGAGAACAAAATTCAGAAAACATAGCTTGAGCTTGTGGATTGGCTATATTTTACAGTTTTTACAGCAAGGCTCAAGTGATTAATTCATAATGTATTTTTGTGTCATTTCTCTTTTGGGTTTCAAGCTGACAAAGTTTGGGAAGTATGAGAACCCCTGTGCTACACAGTACAAAAATCATCAGTGTCAATTTAATCGTGAAAGTGTAAAAACGGACCCATGTGGGAGGGGGACAGCTGTGATGATGGATGACAGCTGTCGGACGCGGGACAGCTCTAAGCAGCCGGTAGCCGTTGGGGTGGCTATCTGCTGATTCAGCTCGTAGGTAGTCGAGTGTGAGAGGTTGTTCTGTGACAGACTTTCTGCCATGCTTAATCACTGGCTGATTCCATAGTCAACAGAGCGTTCCCAGATCTCCCCTGTCTCCTCCATTATGTCTCTTATCGTCATATCCATGCCCTACCTCTTCCTGGTGGCTCCTGTGTAATGTTGCAGTCTGGCAGAAATCTCGTATCTCCATATTTCAAATTCTTATGTTTAAAAAAACCCTCTACTTTGTCATCGTTGCACAAAGGAAGTGAAATTACCAGATCTAAAAGCGCACAACACGTTGCATCACAACACGTTGCATCACGACACGTTGTGCGCTATTTTCACCATTTTAAAAGGGTTTAAAAATATCCGATGAAAAAAAACGGTTTTGGACATACAAGGTTTCCAACCGACAGCGCCGTTAAGCCACCTATAGAGAGAGACTGTGCCCAACACGTCCTGTCCCAGCAGCACCCCAATGAAGGAACACGATACATTCTGTGCCGTCTGACAAGGCCCCCTGGGGTTTGAAACACTGGAACCCAGAGACAGGCTAGGGTTGTCACTGCCATCACGGTGTTCTGGGGTTGCAGGTTTTTATAATAGCACACTGTGAAGCTCGCGCCCCACTAACTGCTTCCATGTTGCTTCAGCAAGAGAATGAAAGCCCCCCCGGAGCCCATTAAATAACACACAGGAGGCATAGAGGAGAAGGGGATATAAACGGACACGGTGGGCCACACTACCATCATCCTCCAGTCAGTGTATCTTCAGTGAGCTGCACCCAGCGCTGGCTGGGGGAGATTTATTGGAGTAAATTGAGGGGATGAGAAATATATAAATGAGACACCATGATGACTGCATTATTCGTTCTCTTGTTTTGTTACTGTTGTGGGCATCAAACAAAAGGAGTTCAATTTGTGAAGAACTCTTTAAGATCCCGAAGAAAGTTTTAAATGGTTTGTATTGATATCAAAAAAAGTGCAAGATGGAAAAAGGATTTTGCCCATGATAGTAGCACACACCCACCTATCACAGCATTATATTACTCAGTCATTTTATGGACCATCTGTGTCTGTCTGGACAGGCCCTGTCCTCAATTACAATGCAGTTTATGGGATGTAACAACACGTCTCTTAAGGTTATAGGAATGATGTCACTCTGAAACACAGTTGATTTTACAGGTGGCAGAATGCTAATGCAGTAGTACACCTTTAACCACATGAACTGTACAGCGTCTATATTGTGGGGATGATTATAGGTGAACGTTCAGCTATAATAGCCGATCTACCGGCTCATAACACGTCAGAACACGACGCGCTGTGAGCTTGTAGGGTTGGGATACGGAACCGGTGGAACCGGATCCAACATTGAGGAACCGGAAGTGGTTCCATCACATTTTGAACCGTTTTCCGGTTATCACACTGTCAGAGCTGTTCACTTAACGTCTGCTGTACAATTACATATACCAGTGGTTCTCAAATTTATTAATTTCAAGGATCAACATAATTCTATAATGAGCTGGTCAGAGGAATCAGGACCAAGAATCGCTTGTAGGTCAGTTAAAGATCTACATGCTGGCCTGGGCCGTGGCCCAGCGGTCCAGGCACCTTGGCCAGTAGTCCGAGTCTGGCAGTGTGCCGCGGGTTCGACTCCCGATCCAGACAGCCTTTACTGCATGTCACTCCCCCGTCTCTCTCCCCCATTTCCTGTCAGCCCTACTGTCTGTCCCTCTATAAAAAAATAAAAATAAAGGCAAAAGCCACAAAAAAAAAATCATTAAAAAAAAAGATCTTACAAGCTAAAGATATATATTGTCAAAGAGATTTGCATAGGGCGAAAAAGGGGGGACTAGTACAGAGTACAGACCCCTGTGGCACCCCAGGCACAACTAGTATATGGGGTTTAGTGGATTAAATAATCCACAACTGCCATATTTTGAACATAAAAGGTAAATGTGCGTGGTTACTCAGTTCAATGCCATCGGCTGCCGTCACCAATGCCAAGTGTGAGTATTTTCGTCTGGTATCTCTGCCATGTTCCTGGGCCCCTGTCCAGCTCTCGGGCCCCCTGAAATCATTCAGGGTTTCCAATTTTCCCTCCTTACGGTGCCCCTGTGAATGGGGCCATTTATTCATAGACCAGCAGATGCAAAAGAAGGCCAAGTGTCTCTGTCGGTTAGTAGATGATCTAAAACCGTAACGTTGGAGGATCTAAAGGGTGGACGTCACAGGGTCATGCATTCTAATAACTGTCCATGGCCTGACAGAATGAGGCTGTCTGCCATTCCACGACATGACGTCTGCATCCAGTGAGAGACCCCAGGCGGTTTCTATACAGTACAAATTAGAGCGCGACCGATATGTCAGCAGGCCAAGTTTTTAACCTTTTTAACCTAAAATGTTTCAAAAATGATCTACAAGCTGCACGATTTGACACATTTTGAGCTTCAAATAGGGGTTAAATAGAAGGAAGTTTGGTTTATGTGTGAATTGCTTACTTATTTGCTATAGTTCATAGTAGGCTATAATAAAGTTAAATGTGCTTTTCATATACAGAAATTATACTATGAAACAATTATTTGGTTATTTGTATAGCCAATGTATTTTTGAAGAGTAAAATGTAGACACACTGGAATAAAGCTGCTAGGGCTTCTGGGAAATTGAGCCCAATGCATGTGAACGGGCAGTTTGTTTAGACTACAACATGCTGTGTAGGGTGGTTTCGTTTTGCATTGTCATGGCCGCTGGTTCTTCTGATCATAATTAACAACCCATCTGACTATTTTTAGTGAAGAGTTTACGAATGCATTGTGGAATTTAGCAGCCAAAAGTTCTGTTCATCATACTGTACTCCTGAAAAGATACTGTACAATGTAAGGAGAAAGCCTGCTACTTTTGAAAATATATGGGGTAGGTTCTTTGAGGTTCTACCTTCAATATCTCCTCTGGGTTGATTTTGCTTTAGTTTTATTTATATTGTTGTTTTTATTTATTTATCAGAGTTGATGTTGTCAAGTGGTGTTGTGTACAATACAGAGTAACGAGAGCTGTGTAGTTTACCTTTCTGGGGTTGATTTTGCTGTTTTTTGTTTTCTTTTTTTAGTTTGTCTTGTCTTGTTTAAAAAAAAGAAAATCTTGATTCTGTAATTCATTGTTTTAAATGATGATGTCTGTATTATCATTAAATAAATCTTTAAAAAAAAATCCGTACATTTTTGACAGAAATAATTGTAGGCCTACCATATGCGCTTTCATATGCGCTACCATATGTTCCAGTTCTGCGGTTCTTTCTCTCTCCATTTGTCTGTCTGTCTGTCTGTTGCCCTGGGTCTCTCTGAGGAGATGGTAATGGGATCTTAGTGGAAGCCTGATTAAAAGGACACTTCCTCCTTAGAGACCCTAAGACAGTCCCCCTCCCACCCCTCTCTTCCTCCAAGCGTCGGAAACCTTGGTATGGGAGAACAGAGGGGGCCTGATAGCAGCATGCGCATGAGGTGCTAGCTAATTAAATTAAGCCTCCTTTAATAAATGAGGAAGTGAACCTAACGCTTTAATCCCAACTCTGCCATCAAAGGACGGAGGGAAAAAAAACAACACAGGGCGGCAAATGGGAAAACACACAACCTGGAGATATGAATTTCTTCCTGTTACGTTACACTTGCTGCCCCAGAGCTACGTTCAACCTCGCAAAGGGAACAAAGAAAAAGAAAACAGAAGGAGCAGAATGTGTGTTATTTTTTCTCTTCTTTTTTTTATTACATCAAGAGTTGACGAAGCCACAACTCTTGATAACACTAAACTTTTTCTCATCGGATTGGTTCCTACTTTCTGGTCCTTCTTTCAGTGTTAACTTTAGGGCTGCAACTTCTGTATAGAGTATCGTGACTATCGTCTTTGCGGTTTTTCAAATAACCGAGACGAAAATAATATTCCACTAGAGTTTTTCCACCCTGGTTTACACCAGAGTTATCTGCTCTTCTCAAACAGAAGAACAAAACCTGGTTACTAGCCAGAAAATCTGGAGATCCATCACACCGGGCCTCATTTATACAAATCAGAAATAAATGCACTTCTGCAGTGGAAAGTGCTAAATCAGATTATTATTTGGATCTGGTCACTAGCTCATACTCTGACCCATCAAAGTTCTGGAAAGCTGTGAACTCTCACAAAAGCAAAGCAACTACAACAACTACATTACTACAACTACAACTACATTGATCTCTCTTTAAGAGAGAGAGCAATGTGTTTGTGGCTCAAACTTTGTCTAATATTGTTTTAGAGCAGTGGTTCTCAAACATTTTCATGCCAAGAGCAAAGGACCCCCAATATTTTTTCAATCTACAAAAATAAGACCAAAATCGCTTATAAACAGATTTGGCAACACTGGCCAGAAACGACTAGTGTTGCTTCTTTTTGGCTTATTTTGTATAGACCTAGGTTGCTTGTTTCTGCCATAGTTATACTGGCAACACTTCTGGCTTCTAGCTGGATATGAACGTGCTGCTCGTCGTCACGTCTCAGCCGTCTCTGTGTAGTGTGTCAGTCCCAGGCTCCCAGCTCCGTGACTGGGAGATGAGACTGTGGATAGTCTGGATAGAACTTTCTGTTACAGTTAAATCCATATAAAAGTACCACACAAATGAAAAGTATCGCGACTGTGACCGCAAGTTAGAAACTTGTGTGGCTATAACGACGCACAGCTGTTTACAATGCGATGCAAAATTAACAGCGGGGGCTTTGCTTTTGGTCTGGAATAGGATGAATTGCACAGGTTTCTCAAGTGCTTTTTTGGACTGGAACGTACGACACGAGCAAAACGTGAAATGTAAATGGAAGGCAGTTACTCCACTGCAGTAAACATCCTAACAAGGGGTCTGGGAAGGGAGTGCATTGCAAGGGGGGCTTAAACAGAGGCACCCAAATATTTCATGATGGTGGTGGTGCTTCTGTATCGATACAGCAGCCTCTCTAGAGAGAAAAAAACACCACTAGCCCACATTAAACTAAAGACGTTTTCAAGACGTTTTGGCCGTTATCTCTGGAACGGGAGGTCCAATCTGCTCAGTTTAGTTTTTTGTATCACTGCAGTAAACCACTTCCAAACCGGCGACGCCATTTTCACTGTTTTTGTTTCCTTTCTTTTCTTCCACCTCTGTTCTCTCTCTCTACCGCGCTGGCTATCTCCCGCCTACCTTTCTGAGAGTCACTTTTTCGCCACAGTTTTGATCGGGCGTATCGATCGGACGTTTTGATTTATTTTGAGAACTCCGATCTGATAGAGGCATTATCGACCGATCGTGATCGGACGCCGATTGATCGGAGCATCTCTAACCCGCATGAGTCAAGGCACATGTGGAAACAAGATCCATGGCTTTTGGCCAAACGAGGCATGAGTTATGCCTGATGTTCAAAGGTTTAATTTTCAAACGATTGCTATAGCACTAGACTGGTTCAAAGACTGGTTTCAGTGCTAATTTTTTTATCCGTATAGGTCCAAAGTTCACGTGTAGAAATGTCCATGCATTTTGATCAAAGTTCCTGGGAGGATGTTTTTTCAAATAATTCAAAATGGTCGGAGATCTAGAGATCTAGAGAGAGTAAAAAGTCCCCATACCACATTTGTTCCTTTGGAGGAGACGCGTATGTGTATTGAATTTGTATTGCTGGCGGTCAAACGGTTCATGAGCTATGCCTGTTCACTCATTTTCAATTGAGTGCTATAGCACCACCCTTTGGCTTTGGTCGTGGGCTTCGCGTCCTCACCGTTTGGCATAGCCAACAGACAAATACAATAAAAATCTCCATGTATTGAAGGTGTAATTGATACAGTAAGCCATTTTTTGGGTGAACTATCCCTTTAAGCCTATAATAGAGGGTATGCACGTGACATCATCAACATACCCAGAAGTTATGCAGGAATGCCTACGGAGTGGCAAAAAAACTACTTTCTGGGCTTGACAGCCCATAGTTACAACCAAACAGAAAAGTCCTATCTGATTGCATTAAACGACGTTAAATGACGTTAAACTCACTTTGCCACTCACTTTGCTTTATGCATGCGCATACCCTCTATTTATATGAAGTATGAAAATGTGGAGTAGACTATAAATAAAGATTTACACATAAACATGAATGGGTGAATTATGGAGTTTAAATGATTCCTCCCACTGTAGGAGGACAGTTCCTTTCTTACAGCTCAATGAGGGTTATAGGTTACAGTCATGCCAAGCAGCCAACACGCAAGATGTCTCAAGCAAGAGACATGGTCGGGACAATGCAGTGTTCAAATCTTATCTTCAAATTGATATATTTGTTCACAAAATTGGGATTCTAAGGGATATAATGCCGTGCAGATGTATTTATGAGTAAAATGTCCCTCCCCTGGCTGCGGTATCTTTTTGGAGAAATGCCCTTCAACACTTCAATATGTGATCTTATTCTGAATTCTTTTGGGGGAGGCTGTGGACTTACTGTAAGTCGGAGTCCATCACTCTCCCTATCTGGCCAGGAGAAAATGAAAAATACTGGAGTGGGGCAAAGGGCACAGAGAGAAAGTCAAAGGGATTATCATAAATTTACATGATCAAAACTCTTTGCTTTGCTTTGCTTTCAGGGAATCTGAGGGGTGAGAGGAAGGAGCACAGACACACAAGTCTTAACATATTTGGCACCATGCCAGTGGTTAATCAATGTTCTCGTTCTTAAATTCCCATAATAGCCATTGCACCAACATGACCAAAATGAACAGCCTGGGGTTCAACGTTTCCATAATTATAATCCTAATCATGATCGTGTACATACGGTATATTGGGAATATATGAAGCATAAAGCCTGAGTTTATGTATTTTCACGCACCGAAAATGCGTGTAGATGGACTAATTTACGCCGGCGCACAGACTAAGTATAAACAAGGCATTACACTACCACTGGCTGCAAGCAATTGCAGGACACTTTGTTCTCCCTCGACCCAACAGGCCAGTGAGGCAGAGAGAAAAGGAGCAGAGAGAAGAAAGCTCAGAAAGAAGAGTGTACACAATCAAATCATCAGTGTTAGTTTAACTCTGGGAGTGTGAAACATTGACCTAGGTTTCCATTTCTACGCTCTCAGCTTTAAATGTAACACTGAGGATTTTTCTGTGTGGAAAGGAAGCCTCTCCTCTCATCCTCATTATGTAAACGAGGTGTATGACTATTCCACTGGGTCCCTCGAGAGTTAATTACCAGTGGCTTCTCAGCCTAATTGGCTGAAACTATAAGAATTTGCCATTTCGTATCCCTGTGCTTTTTCTTCTCGCATCTCATGTCCTCTTTCTCTCACACTTGTTTCCCTTTCCCCCGTTTCTCTTTCTTACCCGTTCTCTTCATACACTCCCTTTCTCTCATCTCAACCCATTTCCTTGTTTCAGATTAAGAATAGATTAGATGGATCTTTGTCGTCTGTTTGCGCAGAAATTGGCCTTTACATTACATACCAAAAAGGTACAATTGTGCGTTTGTGAATAATATACAAGGCATTAAAGACACTTTGAATCTTCGACCGATCCGCTTATATGTTTCTCTGCTCTCCCATCTGTATGCCTCTACGGTCGCCTGCCTCTACGGTCGCCTGCCTCTGTGCTCCGTGCCAGTCCAAAGTCTGGCACCGATGGTTCTTCTGGGCATCTGCTCCAGCTGGCAGTGGAAAAGCAGATTTTTATATGGCTAATTCCAGCTATTTGGCCAGACTAATCACTACTGGATAAGGAAGAGAAAAAGGGGGAGAGTTACCCATCATTTAGAGATGAAAAATAAGAGGGGAAGAAAAATAAGAAAGAGAGAGAGCTTTAACACTAATGGATGTGAATGAGTTTCACCAAGACCTGGAAAAGATGCTTTAAATTCATACTTTGTAACTTTTTTTCTAAATAATTAACGCTATAACCAACTTCTATAATCACTATTAACCACCAGAAATGTATATGAATTTATTTTAAATAAATACTGTTAATAGGTTACATAGTATTTCTACATTGTGCTTTTGCTACTTAAAGGGATAGTTCAGATTTTTTGAACTTAAGTTGTATGAAATACTTGCCATTAATATAGTGGTTGCAACTGTATTAATTGATTGCCCGAGTCCCATGGTGGGAGTTCTGCTCTGGTTTTGGTGAAATATCAAGTAGTTCCGGTCATTTTGTGGGGGGCACTGGGGGCCACGCAGTAAAAGTAAATTAATCCACAAAACTAACGTAATTTGTATTGTTGACCTATTTCTAAAATATTAGTGCAACTTTCGTTATTTGTTTACCCCTCTATCACACAGAACTATGTTTTTTGTGTCCATATCACTACGCCCAAAAAATAGTTCCATGTGATAGAGGGGTCAAAGTTGAACGAAAGTCGCGCTAATATTTTAGAAATAGGTCAACAATACAAATTACGTTCGTTTTGTGGATTAATTTACTTTTACTGCGTGGCCCCAGTGCCCCCCACAAAATGACCGGAACTACTTAATATTGACCAAAACCAGAGCAGAACTCCCACCATGGGACTCGGGCAATCAATTAATACAGTTGCAACCACTATATTAATGGCAAGTATTTCATACAACTTAAGTTCAAAAAATCTGAACTATCCCTTTAAAGTAAAAAAAAAAGTACTTCCACTGGTGTGGGGGGTGTTCGTTTTTGAGAGTGAAGTCAGTGTGTCTACACGTGATGTTTAAACATTGAACCCTGGCCTATACATAGTTGAGCGGGGTCCGACCACAGGTGTATAGGCTACTACTCTTTGTTTCCCCCCCCCCACACACCAAAACTCTCACCAAAAATAGCCGATCTACAGCCAATCTATTTGTAGATCTGTTATTTTCGCAACAATTACGACTTGTCCAGAATAAGGAAGGGATGCTAAGGTTCATGTTGTTAAGTGCCGGAGCTGGTCCAATGATGAGGACTGAACCAATTGCTGCCCCACAAGGGAAAAGAAATCCATGTCCTTAATTAAGTTACTTAAAAACTATTTGTGCTATATCAGCTTTTTACATCTCCCATTTCAGAATCAGAATCAAATCGTCACATCGCAGGTTTACAGGTGTAAAACAATGGGTGAAATTTGTTTTTGTGCAAGTTCCATTGTTTTGGTTATTTCCATAAGAGAAAGAGAAGCAGTAGAAGGGGGGGGGGGGGGGGGGGGGGGGGCAGGGCAGATACAAAACAAAAAAATATCTACATAAATGGTAAATGGTTCATTTTTATATAGCGCCTTTATCCAAGGCGCTTTACATAGATGGTGCATTACATTCACCCATTCACACACACATTCATACACTGATGGCAGAGGAAACCATGCAAGAGGCACCAACCTGGGAGCAATACATATTTACACATACACATTTGCACCAGTCATTAGAAAAGTACATGCAGTCGTCGTTCCCCCCCCCCCCCCCCCCCCCCCCTCCCCCTCTCAACATAGGGAGGAATGATGCAAGACCAAAGTACACTTTTCACTTTAAAGGGCACGATCAAACCGTCCGCTTGCAGGAACAGAGAACAATTAACCGTGCTTTAACCGTGCTGGTAGTTAAAACGGCCTGCGCTAGATGCTGTTGCAACTTGCAGTAATGCCGGTTGCCCAGCGCTAGTATCCACCCTTCACAGCTGTCTCTTTCATGATAACTGCCATACTGAATTCCATTCAGAAATACTATTTATTGTTCAGTGTAATGAGCAGGTATTAAAAGGGAAAATGAGAAACCATGGAACAGAAGGACACGCACACAAAAAGAGTGACAGGGAAATAATGATAAAAGGAGACGGGGAAAATGGACAGAAAATGAAAAGACATCAAGCACATGAAAGAGAATGGTTCTTTTCTTCTTAGAAAAAATAAATAGAATGTTATTAGTCGCTTCCTTTGTGGGAGAATCATATTCACATACTAGTAATGAATACTTGTGTGAAATGACATTATTAGTAGCCTAAGTAAGTGAAAGCATCCAATGTGAGTGTGGATAGGCCTAACATGTTGACCAAATGTGAGCAATGACATTCAGGGTCATGTCTGAACGATGAATGCTTAGATGATGATGAAATAAATGATCAAATATGTTCATTCAACATATGAGAAGAGTGTTTGGAACATGTACTGTCCTATAAAGTAGAGTGTCCATGAAGGTTTGTGATGGCCTGTCTGGTTGTCACAAAATGACAGCCAGAGACGACATTCCAAATGATGACTAAAGGCCATTTCAGACGGGGAGCGAATGACGCAGGTGTTCTCGCCTGGATCAGCGACTCATCTGCACATGAGGGGTGCAGGATGCGTATCGTGAAAAAAAAGCTGACCACAACTAGTCAACAGTGCGCACGAAACGAGCATGCGTGTCAATTTCACGGGACCGCGCCCGATTGAGTCCAAAATAATAGCCCGCCTCCAAGCCCCCAGAGCGGCTAGCCAACGTTGAAGCAGCCAAGGCGTAGTGGTCAAAGCTGGAACTGCAGGCGACCTGTGCATTTAGCACGAGTAAACCCCGTGCACTTGGGGTTTAACATAGAGTGCTCGTTAGCACTTCGCATTTTGACCACCAATAAAGGAAATAAATGTGGAGGTAGAGCGTTCTTCCGTGTGCTTCGAAACGCCACTGAGCAACTTCCATTGAAATGAATAGCAGGGGCGGGGCTGTCCCTCCAGGTCCGCACTCTATCGTTTATAACTCTATGCCTCTCATTGAAAATGAATTACCATGTGTAGTGGTATTGCATTGCAAAGTGTATTGCATTTCACAGACAGCAATTCAGACAGAGCTGTGTGCAAAGCAGTGAAACTGGACGTGGGAAAATAACTTAACAGCGTACCACAGTGATGTAAATAGGGTGCGTTTTGCGTCCCAAAACGCACTTTATAGTTTTGGGACGCTAACTCCGCTCAACCTCTGCATCCACGGGATGCACTGCTGTACTCAGTCAGCATACACAGTAATAATAATCCACGTGGGGAAAAAAAGAAATCGTGGGGGGAAAATGCGGTAAAACAATAATCTACGGACACGATCATTTTGCATGCCCGCATCCGACCTCATCCTATGTTATAAAACATAAAATCCACGTAGGAATCGTTCTTGTAGAACCACTAGTCTGTAACAACATTGTCAACACAGCGCGATGTGCGCCGCCATGTTGGCTCTGACTGAGCGCAGCCAGACTAGAGCCGTTTAGAGACGGAGAGTGACGACAATGGAGTGATCAGTGACGCATGCAGCCCCACGAATAAGCAGTGAATGGAGATGTCGCAACTCTCTCAACTAAACGGCGCTGCCTCCGACAGAAATATTTAGGGGAACATGTTTTAGCGTGACAAGCAGACCCGATTCAATGGGAAACACACATTGTGTAACACACGCAGATATTTTGACTAAGTATAATAATTGCAACTGCAAACAACTTTTGGTTGGTTTAAGCTATGTTAAATCCACTGTTGCCCACTATTAGTATTTCTTACTGAGTTGTGCTTGCTAATACTACTAGCCTACATTAAAAATATACTGTATAGGCCTATTTGATATGTTTATATATTTTTGTTTTATAAAATAAAATAAAAAATGTTTTATTATTATTATTTTTGAGTGGTGCAACCACTCCCTTACGGAGCTATGTGTGTGGGCGGGTGGCTGGGTGTCTGGGTTTGAGCACGAAAACAGCATGGTTGTTTTTCACCATCGGTGCGCAACCTAATGCACACACAAACACGCACGCACGTATTAACTGTATGCTTTCGGGGGTGCCAGTACATTACAGTACAGTAGAGGGGCCGCCACACACGCTAACTGTCATTCTCAACCGTTTCGGACGCGACGCGACGCGGCACGCCAGAACCGGCCCGGCCCCCTGGGCGTGTTCCTGGGGGTCTGGAACATCCCCCCCCCCCGCGAAACCCCACACGGAGTTGCATCCCCTCACTTCACACAGGTGTGATTTTTTTTGGGACTCATTAGAATTTTTTGGGACTCATTAGAATGACCACCTGTGCATCCCGGGACTCATTACATTGAAAACCTATTTACATCACTGTACCAGTAAGACTGACATTTGCCTTATTCTGATTTTAAAAGGTTATTAGCCCCTGGTTCAAAGTCTCATAGCAGATAAGTTAATCTTGATTTTCACAAGTCCTGAAGGTCCAAGTCTCAAGTCTCGCCTTTCATTCCTGTCCCCCGTTCATTACTCTCCTCCAAACAGTGCAGGTGCGTTAGCCGGTTCCGTTTACGTTAAGGAGACAAGCCGGTTAGCTCCTGCACTCCTATAAGCTCTGCACCTATTAGGGTGATTATCTGTACTGTCAGTCAGAGAGGCCCCTGCCCACCCCACCCTCCGGTGACCAGGAGGGCTGTGCTGATGGACAGATCCAGTACTCCTCCGAGACAGGAGGAAATGGAGATCAGTCAGTGAGAGGAAGAGGAAGTCTTTCAACAGACAACGCTTGAGCAGGGAACGAGAGAAGGGCCGGCTGATGTACCTAAATCTTCTGCTATAGAACAGTGGAGAAGACGTGGCGTTGTTTACCCAGCTTGTAGATCAGCAATCATTTGGCAAAGAGATTTGGTGTAGATGGGGATAAAAGCAGTCCCAAGTGCAAAGCCAACTCAGTGGTTAACTCAACATTGTACATGACAAGTTGCTATCATAGAGAAAGAGAAAACCTACAAATGCTACAATGTTGTTCACGTGTAAATATGACACAGAACCCTAGTCACATCTGTCAAATGTACATTGATACTGTGTATTCCATTCCACCGTTATGGCACCATATATAATCTGGAAAAAGTCTGAAAATAATAACACCCAAGTATCCTGGTTTGGTAATATGGGTTATGATGTTCCTTCGGCCCATCATTAACTCAAATGACCAGACCAAAAACCAGAGAGACCATTGCAATAAGTGCTTCCTCTCCAATTCTGGTGTCTGATGGGAGTCTCTGATGTTTTGTTGACCTCTCTCTCTCTCACACACACACACACACACACACACACACACACACACACACACACACACACACACACACACACACACACACACACACACACACACACACACACACACACACACACACACACACACACACACACACACACACACACACACACACACACACACACACACACACACACACACACACACACACACACAGGGAAAAAATAGTTTTTGACAGTGAGAAGCAAGATTACTTGTGCTTTTATTTGGGTGGGGGGGAGATTCTATTGATCGAGAGTGTGGACTCCACCTCAGTGGTGCCAATAAAACTTAATTCCCCTCTTAATTAAAGCAGAGACTGGATGAGAATGAGCAGGGATCGGCTTTTATTGTCCTTTATGCCAGCAAACATTAGATATTATGAGCTGAGCTATATCTCCGTGTGGATTTGAGTG
The DNA here is from genome assembly GCF_951216825.1 of Electrona antarctica. Lineage (NCBI taxonomy): Eukaryota > Metazoa > Chordata > Actinopteri > Myctophiformes > Myctophidae > Electrona > Electrona antarctica. The sequence goes on from NC_136794.1 coordinate 32,427,869, forward strand.
TGTGTGTGCGGCCGTGCGCTTAATCGTGGGTGTGCCACTTGGTGCCATTTGAACACACAAGTGTTCACGTGCATGTGTTACTGCACACAGGTGTTCCACATCTGCTTGTGTGTGTGTGTGTGTGTGTGTGTGTGTGTAATGCATGTGTGTGTTTACTAAACCCTCTCTCTCTGCCAGCACAGAGCCCATGTAAGTACAACACTGCTCAGTAATGAGAGGCTTTCTGCTGTTCTCTATTCATGGCTGTATCCGTGTTGTGATGCTAATGAGCCCTCACCACCCCCACTTTAATTGTCCTCTTTGATCTATAGCTAATTTTGCTAATTAGGAGCCCAACTTTCAAAGTTGAGCATTTTGCTTTGCCCTCAGTATAGTTAGTGTGTGTGTGTGTGTGTGCGCGTGCGTGCGTGCGTGCGTGCGTGCGTGCGTGCGTGCGTGCACAACACATGAAGCAAAAGACAGATAGACATCTTAAACTCATAAGAGTACTGCTGGTCCATGTCTCTCCTCTCATCTGTGGCACTTGAACTGTGCACCTGAACTGCCTGTAATGCACCGGGAATGTACAACACATGCACTGCATGCAGCGATGCACTGGTACTGCACTGCACCTGTAAAGGCCTATTCATAGTCCAGTTTTCGGTGAAGAGGTGACAACCTCTTAGTAGGTGACAACCTCACAGAGAGATGTGTTGTGAGAGCCGTGACCACCGCTGCGTGACGTAATGTTGTAGTTTTCGTTGGTCACCTCTTCACCGAAAACTGGACTATGAAGAATAGGCCTTAAGGCACATGCAATGTTCCTGTAATGCACCGCTGCGGACCTAGTTTCAGACCCCTTGGGGACCCAGGTCAACTCAGTATATCTAGGTATACATGGTTAAATCTTTCAAACACACACAACATCCAAAATACTGATGTAAAGTCACACACTATTCTTTTGCAAGGATTACCACAGATGCCTAATGTCTCCACATCAACACAGACACTGCCATCTAAGTCATACCCGCACACACAAACATATAGAGAGCAGCGGCAAATTAAGCCAACAATGGCCAACAACCATTAAAATAATTAGGAGGATACACCTGGCAGTATTTTCATGCTTTTCCTCTTTCTGCATAAACCGCCAGGACTACAACCGCACAAGCACTCATGCACTAATCATGTAGTCAAGGTTGCCAAGTCAGCCTTTGTCACAGAGATCCCAACAATTTGCAAGGAATCCAGTGAGAATCTCTTTTGTTTTTTAAGGGGATGTTTAAGCTAGATTTTATTCATCCTATTAGAACCCGGCCAATGCCAGATTTGTGGGTCTGATGCCAATCCGGATTTTGGAGAGTCTCAGACCACCGATTGCCGATGTTGAGACTCATATTGGTAAGGGAAAGAAGTGCAATGTTTCTTCAATCAATGTAATTATTTTCTATTTGAGGGAATTTAATTTATAAATAAATACAAATAACACCTTTTGATAGATGAAAAAAAAAACAGAAAAACAGTAAGATGCCCTGAGGGTGAGAAGCTACCTCATGCACGCATCCTCCTGGGTGACGGCAGACTGCTGGGCGAGCGCTGGCGCTTTGGCATGGGGGGGTCAGATCAACATATGGAATGAATTCTGTACTGGCCATATATGTGAGTGTGTCTTGAGTGTACAGGGTTTGACGAGGTTAGATCAACATACGGAATGTCAGAATAGGTCAGCTCCATATATGGAGATCTAAGGGTGGCAGCTGGGGCAGTGTCTTGAGTGTACAGGGTTTGATGAGGGCCCAGGTAAGGCCGGGCCTTCATTTGTGGGCCTGTTGAGAACTCTAGTTTCCTCCGGCTGCCGGGCACGGCTGCACTACTAACTTTGGGGCGGCCTGTCTAGTTTGAATGGACAGATATCAGTCAAAAGGGAGACATCAAAGAGTAAGGACGGATGGGGAAGGATCAACATATGGAATGTCAGAACAGGTCAGCTCCATATATGGAGATCTAAAGGGTTTGAGGTCAGATGTAGAGTTGCTGGCCAATATTGATGACATCAGGGATCTCCATATATGGGCATTCGGACGGATGGACTGACTGACCGGAAATACACGTTTTCATAGTAAATGCAGTCGCAATAAGCACTAAATAAACCACTTAAGCCCTTTTCAGAAACTTCTCAAAAATAGCTCATCTACAAGCTCGCAACCGTGTTGCGACACGTGAGCTTTTAGATCAGCTACTTTTGAAAAATCTTTGAAAATGTTCACCTACAATAGCATGCCTAAAATAGGGACAAAAAGGGGTTAAAAATGTGGACAAATCATTGGAGATACTGAAAAGAATCTGTCTGATATACCGTCTGGCTCTCTTACAGTTGCTCTTGCAACCCGCGGGCTGCAGTCATAAGCTGGACCTCCTGCTGGTAACCTTGTTTTACTTCCTTACACTCACGTACACACTTACGCATAGGCCAACATGTGCATGCCTGTGAGCAGTGCACCCATGCTGTGTCTGTCACACACACACACACACACACACACACACACACACACACACACACACACACACACACACACACACACACACACACACACACACACACACACACACACACACACACACACACACACACACACACACACACACACACACACACACACACACACACACACACACACACACACACACACACACCTTAGCTTGCCCTCCGTGGCCTGTGCCAATTCCAGCCAGCGACCTGGTCTGTCTGGCCAAACAGTGGTGTCACCCCCCCCTGTTCCATATGTATAAGGTGAAGACAAGAAGTGAGCAGCACAATCAACAGCCATGTCACTGAAGCTGCCCCTGCCACAATGTCCTATAAAACAGCAGCCTCGGCGGAACGTGTCTCCGTGTCCCGGTGCACAGGAGTCAACACGCTCCAAAAGAGGGAAGATGGAAATCGGCCAAAGCTTTCTTCTTCCCATTTTTTTCGTTCCGTCTGTAAGCATAATTCTGGAAACATGAGCGAGTCTTGAATTTCGAATGCCAACACCCTCTGATGGAAACAAGTCACCCCCGGCTGAGTCCGTGTAGCAAGGAGTGGGACAAGACACGCTTGGATAAAGGGACAAATCCCCCGGATTCGGGGGGGGTCCGAGGTGGGCCAGGTTTGATTTAGCGAATGAGGCGGTTTACCTTTAATTAAAACGGAGAGAGTGCTAATGAAAACAAGTGGCCCTCACTTGCATCCGGAGTCGCAGGGGGAGTTGACTTTTATCGGCTTCAGCCGGTGATCAATATTAATCACGCACATAAAACACTGCGGATGGGCTTAAGGCCATCCTCCGGCCACTATAAACAGCTCCGCTTTCACAACTCATTCCCGTCAAACTGAATTGTGATCAGCTTAAGGCATCAGATCAAGGAAGGTGCACAATTACTACCGCTGTCCGACCCACTGCAATGAGAAGGAGTCAGGCCCGGTGCGCTTTGTCAACACGCACAATCGATTGTTAGTTACAGAGTGAAGGATTTTCTCTTTGAAACTGCATATATAGTCTGCCTTAGGAGAAAAACTAACAAGAACTAAATGTTTGACTTTCACAGTATCTCATCCAAGAAAATTAAATGGACAAACAAATAGACTGTTATAGTGCTATAGTGTGCACATAAAGTGGGTGAACTCTAATGAAACAAACAAAAACAAAAAAACAACCTCTGAGAGACCTCTGGACAGTAACGAACACTCGGAGAAGTAAATGGAATCACTTCAGAGAGAAAAGTTCAAGGGTGGAGAGGAGACGAGAACAGACGAGACGAGAGTGGGAGAGAGGGGACAAGACAAAAGAACAACAGAGGCGAGCAGAGAAGTTGAGAGGAACAGAGAGGAGAGGAGCACTCTGACACACCACAGCCAGGGGATGCCATGCCAATCGGAGCATGGCCTTTTAACTGCGCACTGTCAGAAATGCCAGTTTGATGGACGACACCAGCCCCAGTGACATTTCTCCAGGGTGGTTGAGAAGAGGGAGTGGAGGGTGGGAGGTCAGGGGTTGTGGAGAAAAGAGGGGGAAAGTGAGGAGGGAGAACGAGAGGTGCGAGGGTCAGACGCTCCTATACGTTAGTGCACTCTTGATGTGGTTTCAGCATTCTGCTCACCTGGAAAGTTCACCAATTAATCTCTATATATACACACTACTATATATGAGTAGCCAAATTATCTACAGCAAAAGTGTGTGGCTATTTCAATATTTTTCTTTAAAAAAAAAAAAGGTATTCAGCATCCTGCTCAACTACAAAGTAGGTAAACAAATGAGGGAGTGTGGAAGGACATGTGTGTATGTGGAGGGGGGGGGTCTTGTTTATTGACCATATAGCACATTAGCATCATCCTTCACTAGCTCTGTTTGCCCAGCTCCATCAGTCAAAAGAAACCAACACGCTCCACAGAACATACTCACTCTCTGCTGACAAGTTTTTTTCACCTTTACTCATCCATTCACTGTCTGTATTTTAAACCCAAAGGAAATGTAAAGAGGCGTAGTGAAGTGAATGGCAAACACGTTTCGTTTTCAAAATCAAACTCGGAACAGGCAATGTTAACGGCATGATAAAAGTCCCCTTCAAATGTATCACGAAAGAAAACACCTGTTTATTTGACATTGCAAGGACTGTTGGAGTTGGAGTTTTGACCTTCAGCTGTGTTGTATCTACACGTATGTGGTGTGGGTGTGAGTGTGAGTGTGTGTGTGTGTGTGTGTGTGTGCGTGCGCGTGCATGTGTCAGACCATTGAATCAGTGTTCTGTGACTTCCACAAGGAGCCTGTCTGCTCCTTGGAGACAAATGGCTTTTCTCCTCTCGTCTCCCCCAATCTCCCCTCCTCTGTTCTTGGATCCTGTCCCGTTTTCCTCCTCTGTGTTCCTCCCCAATGCTCTCCTTCCCTCTCCTCTGTTACCTTCTCCTCTCCTTTCATCTCCTCTCCTCTGATCTCCTGTACTACTCCTAGTATTCTCTCATCAGATCTCTCCCCCGCCCCCTTTAGCCCTCTCCACTCCTCACTTCTCCCACACACCTCTGCTGTCACGGTGAGCCACCCATCCATGTGCAGTAGTTTCCATTCCACTCCTCTCCTCTCTGTTCTTTGCTCATTATCTCCTCTCCTATTCTCTCCACTGCTATACTCCCCTCTCTCCCCTTCTCCTTTATTATTCACAGACTCTCCCAGCCTTATTTTAATGCCAGCCTTTCTCTTCATCCGTTCTTCTCCTCTCTCGTGTTTGCTTTTGTGTCTGTCTGTCTGTCTGTCTGTCTGTCTGTCTGTCTGTCTGTCTGTCTGTCTGTCGCATCTGGAGGTCATCGTAGGTCATGTATGTTCAAGCTCAGGGTGACCTGCCGTCTGTCATGTCCTCTCGGACTCCCTCATTCTCGCTCTCCCATTTCTGACCACACTGAATATACTCTCTCTCTCTCTCTCTCTCTCATTATCTGCTGCAGACAGTGGAGCAGTTGGTTGTTATGATGCAGCAACTGAATCTGAAGAACTAATCAATGCACAGTTCCTATTGTGTGTGTGTGTGTGTGTGTGTGTGTGTGTGTGTGTGTGTGTGTGTGTGTGTGTGTGTGTGTCATTGCACGCACGTCAGAGAGAGAGAGAGAGAGAGTGAGAGTGAGTCATGGCATACACATTTACATAGCCTGTATGCAGATAACTATAAATAATATGATGTCAAACACTTAAGGCGCAAGTAGCGTTGAATCATACCAATATCAATGCACAGTAAAATCACATTTGTACGCTGAGTCTCAGAGCTAAGATTTCATGCCCTACCTGGCATTTGGTCTCCAACACGAGCAACACATTTTCTACTCATGCTAACAGGCCTATTTGGGCAAGGGAGATATTACCCTTTGAGCGTCATGTCAGCCAGCAGTGGTTCTATTTTTGTAACTTTCAAGGACCACCATGGCTCTGAGAGTGTACACATGGATTCCAGGTCCATTTGGAACCCCCTCAAGTAACCCTGGGTGTCCCCGGACCTCACTTTGAGAACTACTACAATTCATGCAATACTGCAAATCGTTGCCGTCAGGCAGAAACCTCTTACAATGCCCTAAACTTAATCATACCACAGTGTCACACAAAAGCATCGAAAGTAGGGATGTTAGTTAACCGATGCATCACCATTAAGAAATTCTTCAATTAACATTTATCAAAAATTCTGCGGTTTTCTGTGAATGTAATGCTGTCTGCGTGCACACGTGACCGAGGAATGCACATGTGGGCCGGTTATAAAAGCCCCCCCCCCTACCTTGGTAGCCACAGAAACGTCTCTGTTTTTGCATGTTATGTGTCCCTGAATCTCAAATGGTCAAATGAATACAATATGCCTTTTGCATTTGTTCTGTATATTATCAGCAAAATGTAGATTTTAGGGAAATTAAGATTCTCAGATTAATAAAAAAATAAATGAAAAAGCTGCTAATCAACTAACCAGTTAATCGATCAATAAGGTTTTCAAAACGTATCAATTATGGCCTTGGCTGCGGCTGAGCGGTCCAGGCACCTAGGCCGGTAATCCAGCTTGACGGCGTGTCGCGGGTTTGAGTCCCAAGCCCGTCGGACTTTGCCGCATGCCTGCATGTCTTCCCCCCATATCTCTCCCCATTTCTTATCTAATTACTGTATCAATAAATGAATGAATGAATTCATCGATAATTCCCATCTCTAAAAGCGACACGTGTCGAGGTTGTAGATCGGCTACTTTTCCTGAAAAGTAACGGTTTTGGACATTATGAGGTTTCCTCCCGACAGACGATATGATTGCATTTGTGTTTTGCAAAAATGTAAAAGAAGACATTTGGAAGTGTTAAATGGAAACCTTATGGACCCCCCCCCCCCCCACACACACACACACACACACACACACACACACACACACCTTGCGCATGCATATTGACTTGACTTGGCAGTCTAAAGAAACCTTTGACATGCGTTTGTATGCAGCTCGAGGTTCCTGGGGAATAAAAGGTAAGAAACAGGCAGTGGTTTGGAAGAATGAGGGCTGTGCTCTGCTGGGCTCCAAACCCCCTCTGGTTCCAAAACACCATTTGGTTGCAGTTGCAAGCTGGGGGAGTATAATATAGACTACAACAGATGGCTGCACAGAACCAGCAGAGTAATCTATTTCACTCTAAAAGCCATCATGTTAAAGCTTCAATAGACATACATAAATAAGTAGATACCTTGTTGAGACTTGGAGGCCAGGGTTCGATTCTGCCTCCATGCTTGGCACTCGGCATCAAAGGGTTGGATTGGGGTAAATCCCTGCGACATACTAGCGACCCCCGTTTAACCCATTTTGGGCGGGAACCCCTTTTGGTGTTAGCATTATGTTATGCTTTAGCTATTGAAAAATCGAAGAACCACAGAAACATACAGTAGCTTTTTCAGAAAACTGTCTGAAATGTGAACCTGGTGAAATGTGTTCATAATGAGCTTCCGCCGGTACTAATTGTCAAGTGGTCCGTCGGTGTCCTACCCGACTCTAGGGGTCTGCATGTGCCCATGGAAGAGTAAGGAGACCACCTCCAAAGTATGAGGTCAGTCCATTGCTCTCCCCAGGTTGGCAGAGGGAGTGTAGCGCCCAGAATTACATTAGATAATTGACACTGGGTGAGAAAATTGGGTTACAAATTTGTGGGATAAACATTTAAGAAGAAAAAAAGGATCATACTCTTCCACATAGATTGGTAAAATTAAATTTAAAAAAAACATTAAAATAAGGTCTGGTTTGCAGCTTTAATTTGACTCTTTGGAGTGTGAACCAAATGGACCCCTCCTTACGGGTTTATTTGGTTCCATTTGTACACTCCTGGAATTACAGATGGATAAATGAACCCTGGTGAGTGTACTGTGTAACAGACTGGATAAGGGGAGATATTCAGTCTTAAGCTGCATTGTAAATATAGCCGTCGACCGTTTTACCCCCAATTCCAAAGAAAGGATGCTGCATGTAGGAGTTTGGAGGAGTTTGAAATGTTCGAGGAGGGAACTCAGTGCTGTATCTCAGAAATAGTTGCGGCATGGAGATTCACTGCAGGTCTGCAGCACACTGAGAATTCAGCTTAAATGATCATTATGCATATTATGAACTACTTAAAAAACGAGTAGTAAGTTGGCCCCACTGTGTGTGTGTGTGTGTGTGTGTGTGTGTGTGTGTGTGTGTGTGTGTGTGTGTATATCTCAGTGTTTGCAGCAGGATGTAAGTTGGGCTAGCCTGGCGGGGGCCCCCAGGGGCCTCGGTGTGTGAGCCGCCATTAGGCTGATAGGGCTTGGCAGCTGTGGCGGGCTGAGTTAGTACTGCGCTCCAACCCTCCTCGTGGCCAGACCTAATTAAACCTAGACCTCAGCCCTAATTGAAAGATAATTAGCCGCGGGGGTTAGCTACAGTACCTTCAGCAGGGCTGCAGTAAGTGCTGGATTGTGTGACAGTACTTGTTTAAGTGATGGTTGTGTAAGTGACAGAGGGGTGGGCTGGTTGATTGAATATGCTATATGCCGAGTATCCCCAGCACTAAAAGAGTACCACGAATGCTGCCCCCCAGTGGGAATAAAAACCTATGATCCCGGTGGTAATGCCATGTTCTACCCAACACCAAGGCAGTACGGTCTTAGATTATGTCCATGTCGGATCATTCAACTGTAGCAGGAGGCAGTTATGGGAAATTCAGGCCGCTGCAATTAAAATTTCCTTCAGCGTTCGAATGCTTAATTTATGCTCCGCTGTATGACGGTGTCATGCACCGAAAATAGCAGTTATGCAAGCTCATAATGCATTGCGAGCTTGTATATCTGCTATTTTCAGCGCAGGGCACCGTCGTACAGGCATAGTATAAAACAAGCTTAAAGGAGTTTTGTCTTATCGCCAATCTTTGGTCTGAACTTTAAGAGTTTGTGAAACTCTTGTGAAATACTCTCCATTTACTCCAGATTTTCTTGACTTTTTCTGAAGGTAGCTCACTTTGTATCCAGCACACAATTGTCAGTCACATCTTCTCCAACAAGCAGGGTGTATTAGCCCAAAGAAATGGAGCCAAATGTATGGAGTCAGCCTGCATGAGCTTGACAGTTATATAGAATTTCACCATTCTCTATAAAGAAAAAGTAAAGTGACCTGTCTTTTTGCTCAGGGAGAGCGCAGGGCTCTGCCGAACTGTCCAGGCAGAGTGACTAGTCCTGTGTTTTCCCAATAAGCTTTACTGACAGCCTGACATATCCCAGGGCAGAGAGAGCTCTGATTCAGATATGTTTTATTCATCCTATTGACTTCACATCGTTGCTGCTGCTGTGGCATACGGCGTGAGAGAGAGAGCCTCTGAAAATGAGGCAAGGCGCTTGAGAGCGGAGGACAGGAGAGAAGAAACCTGTTGTGTTTACAGGCCAAGACAGCCCAGGCACGGCACTGCTGAGACAGCTGGGTGACACGCGCAATGTACTCATCACCGCGCCAACACACATCGGCGGCACGGTGAGTCTGAAACTACTCATTTACCTGCGAGATGGACAGGCAGGCATGTACGGCTGCGGCGGGCGTCTAAAATAGTTTATCAAAAAGTGTTTTGTATTTTTGTTTTTCTGCTGCATCATTCCCCGGTTTTGCCTCTTGAAACTGGTGAATGAGAGTGCTTTCTAACCAGCTCTGTCACACACACACACACACACACACACACACACACACACACACACACACACACACATACACACCGATCCGTTCCCCCGATATACCACTGGGCTTTGCAGTTTCTTTTCACTACCACTTTTTAAGTAGCTACGTGCTGTTGAGTTGACTATAGAAGCCAATTCCTGCAACACAGTAAAAATAAAAAGAGTATTTTTACCTCCCCAATTTATTCATTACGCCAATCCCCCCCATGGGCCGTGAGGATATTGCAAGTGGGCCCCCAAATAATTGTAGACATCTTCACCGATACAAATTATGTCACCAGACACTTCGGTTTCACCAGGAAGGCAGGAACACAGACACCCTGACCAACCTGTAGGAGTCACTAGTGCAGCGACAGAGTGCATACCCTATAGATGAAATCATGGCGCAGTGCCCTGTAGGCAATCAATACTGAGGTGTCAAGCTGCATTTAATGGTACAACTCAGCTATGGCTGTGCCCCCAGGGCACCCCTCCGTGGATTTGTCTATATGAACATGGGCAATTGTGTTAATTTGAGCACCTGGCCAAGCCAGAGGAGGACCGTGGAGAGAGGACTAGGAGCATAACTACTGAAAACAAAACAATTACTGAAACCAAATATGTAAGTACTGTCTAGAGTACATTCTATCTTGTCACTGTCGGGCAGAAACGTTATGTTCCAATGGATCCAATGTAGTTATTTAGTCACAAGCTTGTTAATATTTATAAAACTCACACACACGGGGCCATTTTCAACCCGACATCCCTATAACCTTTTTCAGGATTATTCATGTATTTGCCATGATGGTAAGATACTGTATAGGCATACTGAACTACTGCAAATAACTGAAGCCATACTGACATACAGTAGAGTTCCCTCTACGTTTGTCGTGATGTGGCCCGTACAGGGCCTGCCTGTACGGGACAATGCTCACGAGACCAGCGGACCCCTCATCTCCAGGCCCGTCACGCGGGGAGCTGCCGAAGCCTCGTCCAGGACAAAGCGTGACCAGGGAGACACTGCGGGCCTTGTTCCCCCCTCGCCTGGCTACTCATCAAGTGGGTGTTTGCTTACCGGGAGAGCCAGGGCCCCCCTGTGGGGAGGGGGCCAGTACACAGCCTCCTCACAGTTCAAGTCGACAATACACACAAACACACATTTGGACATGGATTCTGGATGATTCTTTCTGACCACCTATATCTAAATTATTACATGTTTTTAAGCATCAAAGGCTGGGCGAGGTCAACAAATTCTGATACCCAGCTGAAAAGGTGATACACTGAGTACATCATGTCTCAGACTCAAGGGAAATCTTATTTGTTTCTCAAATCGGACTGTCCATACTGTTATTTGCAAAGGATCAGATTGGATTTGTGTATTCAAACATCTTAGGACCATCTGCATTGGTTGCCATGGTAACTTTGTAACGATATAGGAGCGAGTCGGTGCAACGGTGTTGCTTGCCGTCATAGCCACTCTAGCTCACAAGTCCAAACGTGTTGTGAGCTTGTAGATCAGGTTCCAGTGTCTAAGTCTCCAGACTGAAATACATTTAGAAATCGAATTTGAATTGAATTTCAAAACCTGTAGTTATCTACACAAACTTACAAAAAGTTGACTTGACTTGATAAACCAAAAAGAAAAGTAAAAAAAAAAATCGCTCTCCCTGTTTCCTGTCTATTCCAGGAAAATATCTACAAATAGCACTGTGAAAATAGCTTCATATCTCCTACAGTATATGACAAAGGCTACTACCGACAGACGACAGTAATCATCTATTTTGTCTTGCAACCTATACTTGTGAGGTCGTGCATGTTATCCTTGTGTACTAGTATTTAAACATACAGTTTGTTGCAGGCATCGTACTTGGCGTTTCAAAGTGATTCTGAACGAAACACAGCTGTTTGGCATTCGATTAGGATCGCCTGCTATTCAATTATGAGCATACTCCTGTTGTCCAGGTCTTTCAAAATAGCTCAGAGGTGATGCAGTGGAATCCTATGAACAGGTAGAGCCCACGTTCAGAGAAAACGCATGGTCACGGCGCCAAACGCCCGTTGAGCTGAACCGCCGCACTAACAGAGTCAAGTATTCCCCTCTCTGTTCTTTGTTCATTTTTTTTTTTTTTTTTTGCCCCCCCTCCATCACCTTCACCGCACCCCCCACTGGCATCCGGCTAAATCTTGCCAACGTCCTTGCTCGTGCCCGCGGGTGAAACGGGCCATGTCGGACCTGAATCCATCAATCACTCAACGCTGGCTGGGAGGAGAGGAGGCCGTGGAAGCACAGAGGGAGGGAGGAGGAGAGGAGGCCGTGGAAGTACAGAGGGAGGGAGGGAGGAGAGGAGGCCGTGGAAGCACAGAGGGAGGGAGGAGAGGAGGCCGTGGAAGCACAGAGGGAGGGAGGAGGAGAGGAGGCCGTGGAAGCACAGAGGGAGGGAGGAGGAGAGGAGGCCGTGGAAGCACAGAGGGAGGGAGGAGAAGAGGAGGCCGTGGAAGTACAGAGGGAGGGAGGAGGAGAGGAGGCCGTGGAAGCACAGAGGGAGGGAGGAGAGGAGAGGAGGCCGTGGAAGCACAGAGGGAGGGAGGAGAGGAGGCCGTGGAAGCACAGAGGGAGGGAGGAGGAGAGGAGGCCGTGGAAGCACAGAGGGAGGGAGGAGGAGAGGAGGCCGTGGAAGCACAGAGGGAGGGAGGAGGAGAGGAGGCCGTGGAAGCACAGAGGGAGGGGAGGAGAGGAGGCCGTGGAAGCACAGAGGGAGGGAGGAGGAGAGGAGGCCGTGGAAGCACAGAGGGAGGGAGGAGGAGAGGAGGCCGTGGAAGCACAGAGGGAGGGAGGAGGAGAGGAGGCCGTGGAAGCACAGAGGGAGGGAGGAGGAGAGGAGGCCGTGGAAGCACAGAGGGAGGGGAGGAGAGGAGGCCGTGGAAGCACAGAGGGAGGGAGGAGGAGAGGAGGCCGTGGCAGCACAGAGGGAGGGGAGGAGGAGAGGAGGCCGTGGAAGCACAGAGGGAGGGGAGGAGGAGAGGAGGCCGTGGAAGCACAGAGGGAGGGAGGAGGAGAGGAGGCCGTGGAAGCACAGAGGGAGGGAGGAGGAGAGGAGGCCGTGGAAGCACAGAGGGAGGGAGGAGGAGAGGAGGCCGTGGAAGCACAGAGGGAGGGAGGAGGAGAGGAGGCCGTGGAAGCACAGAGGGAGGGAGGAGAGGAGGCCGTGGAAGCACAGAGGGAGGGAGGAGGAGAGGAGGCCGTGGAAGTACAGAGGGAGGGAGGAGGAGAGGAGGCCGTGGAAGCACAGAGGGAGGGAGGAGAGGAGGCCGTGGAAGCACAGAGGGAGGGAGGAGAGGAGGCCGTGGAAGCAGAGGGAGGGAGGAGAGGAGGCCGTGGAAGCAGAGGGAGGGGAGGAGAGGAGGCCGTGGAAGCAGAGGGAGGGGAGGAGGAGAGGAGGCCGTGGAAGTACAGAGGGAGGGAGGAGGAGAGGAGGCCGTGGAAGCACAGAGGGAGGGAGGAGAGGAGGCCGTGGAAGCACAGAGGGAGGGAGGAGAGGAGGCCGTGGAAGCAGAGGGAGGGAGGAGAGGAGGCCGTGGAAGCAGAGGGAGGGGAGGAGAGGAGGCCGTGGAAGCAGAGGGAGGGGAGGAGGAGAGGAGGCCGTGGAAGCACAGAGGGAGGGAGGAGAGGAGGCCGTGGAAGCACAGAGGGAGGGAGGAGAGGAGGCCGTGGAAGCACAGAGGGAGGGAGGAGAGGAGGCCGTGGAAGCAGAGGGAGGGGAGGAGAGGAGGCCGTGGAAGCAGAGGGAGGGGAGGAGAGGAGGCCGTGGAAGCAGAGGGAGGGGAGGAGGAGAGGAGGCCGTGGAAGCACAGAGGGAGGGAGGAGGAGAGGAGGCCGTGGAAGTACAGAGGGAGGGAGGAGGAGAGGAGGCCGTGGAAGTACAGAGGGAGGGAGGAGGAGAGGAGGCCGTGGAAGCACAGAGGGAGGGGGAGAGGAGGCCGTGGAAGCGCAGAGGGAGGGAGGGCTGGGAGGAGAGGAGGCCGTGGAAGCGCAGAGGGAGGGAGGTGCTGGCTGTGCATGGAGGGGGCTGAGGAAGGACACTGGTTCAAAATGAGGAACAGTTTATATATACACCTGGGTCCAATGAATAAATAAAAAAGGCTATTAAAAAATAGGCGATCTACAAGATCTGCTATTTCCGAAAAATGCCTGGTGCAACGATCTTTTCAAATAGCTGTCCGCAGCCAAATACTTAATCAATTTGGGGGATCCTTGACATGAAAATGTCAAGGATGTCAATGAGAACCATTGGACTAGACTAGAGCAAAGCCAACTGAGGATTTCCCGCACTATCCCTCATCTCCCTTCCTTCCTCCCTCTCTCTCTCTCGGGCTAAACAGCCAGTAGAAACTTCAGCTTTCATGTCTTCCCAGACTCTCCAGTCAGCTGTCAAGTCACCGGAGAGGAGCTTGGCTGATTCTAATCAAAAGATTTACAGAGGCAAACAGACATCTCTGAGGAGAGGAGAGGAAGAGGATAGGAAAGGAGAGGACAGGAGAGAAAAAAAGGTTCTCTGCGTGTGTGTCCCGTGCCGTGCCGTCCTGTGGGCTCTGCAGAATGAAGTGTTCCTGTCATAGTCCAAGCTCCCCCCTGGGCTGCAGCTGATTAATTGTGCGTCCAGCTCCTGTGATAGCGGCCACTTTAACCAAGGCTCCTGGGACGCTCACCCATGTCCCCTCCGCTCCCATCCCTGCCAAAAGACACCTCGCCTCCCCTCCCCAGCACCTGCCTGCATACCGGCCCCTGAGTCTCCCTGGTTAAAATTAGAGAACACACACACACACACACACACACACACACCACACACCACACACCACACAACACACACACTCCATTTTCCTCTCTCTCTCTCCCTCTGTCTCACTCTGGCTGCTACAAATGATCTTACATCAGCACCCCGTTCACCTTGCCATGGGGAGGTAATGTCTCTCTGCAGGAGAGGGGGGTTAGAACAAAGGAAGGGAGCCGAAAAAGAAAACTCAGCGTGATGCACAGCATGATGCCTCTTGTATGTTTACTTGATGTATACTTTGAGCGTGTGTACGTACGTGTGTGTGTGTGTGTGTGTGTGTGTGTGTGCATTACGGTGTGTGTGTGTGTGTGTGTGTGTGTGTGTGTGTATGCATTACGGTGCGTGTGTGAGTGCGCGGATGTATGACTATATGCGTTTGTGTGAGTATGTGTGCCTGCATGTGCGTGAATGCATGTATGCGTGAATGCATGTATGCGTGCGTGCCTATGCACATGTGTGTGCGTGTGTGTGTGTCTAATGTCTATACGGTATATGCACATGCATGTGGGGGAGGGGTGTGTGTGTTAAGGTATATGCACGTGTGTGTGTGTGTGTGTGTGTGTGTGTGTGTGTGTGTGTGTGTGTGTGTGTGTGTGTGTGACTGAGATGAAGCACCCCTGTCTGGCGTAAACGGCCCTCCGCAGCGGGATGGCACAGGGGGAAATGACAGAGTTGACTTTGCACCTGGATTGCATCTTTGTTACCCAGCCCCCCCCCCCCCCCCCCCCCCCCACACACACACACACACACACACACTCAGACCTCACCATAACCTGCACTTCATCATCCTTGTTGTCGGCCAGAAACCTCTTATCTCAATATTTTATGTTTTTTTCCCTAATTAACACCCAACTTGTTCATACTACTAAAGCGTCACAAAAGAAAACATAAAAAGTAGCAGATCTATAAGGTCGAAATGCAGCGCAAAATGTTGCGCGAAGCGACAATTTTGGGCTTATAGATCTGCTACGTTTGATGCTTTTGAATTTGAATCCTGAAAAGTAACAGTTTTTTGGATATAATATGAGGTTTCTAACCGGCAGATGATGTATTATCGTACCCAAACCTTGTATGTACAAAACATGTTCCAATGGATCCAATGTAAGTTATTATTTTGTCACAAGCTCTTGTTAATCTTTGGTACTTAAAAATACATTACAGTACAATACAGTACAGTGTGGTGTTCATTTACAAATGAAATGTACAAGGTGTCTGCCCGACAGCGACGATATACCATGTAATTTAATACTGACTGATACCTGTTCCTGAGTGTTCATTTAACTCTGAGAGTGTACAAACGGTTACATTTGTACCCTCTCAAGAGTTATACAAATGGATAAATTAAAGCTGCCATCTGGGACTTAGTCTAATGAATAAAACATAATTTAAATCAATCTGTATGGTAAAGTATGTTAATACAATGTGCAGTGGTTGGAGGTGGTCTCTCCAATCTTCCATTGAGAAATGTAGACCCTGGTTGACAAGTAGTACTGTCTGAAGTTCAAGGGGCAATATCTCCTCTGTCCGTCTTGGCTCAATGTTAGATACAGTAACTGATTGTTCATTTAGGAACCAAATAGACCATGCAATACCGGGTGTGTGAAGAAATGGGTTTACAAATGGTTCCATATGGAAATGAACACTGAGGTTTTTCCAGTGCATTTTGGGGTCCCCAAAGATACAAATCGTATCAAATGGGGGTCCGTGGCCTAAATGGTGCTGTATGTTTCCGGGATTTTGAAAAGGAAAGAAAAAAAAGAATCACACCCGTGTGAACTGAGCGGTGCATAGCCGTACTCCAAACAGACATATCGTACTCCAAACAGACAGACGTATATACAGACATACGCACCCGGCCAGTCATTGCAGAGGATACGCACCGCTAAAAAGGGGAGAAAATAAAGTGCCACTGAGCAATGCCCTAGCGCTGCATCCAGGTATAATGGATTTGTGTTGTTACCGCGCAGACATCGCTCATAAACTCAACACAATATCGCCTTTCACTAACGACCTCCACAGCACCGCTCTGGAGTAAAATGCTCCTTTACGCTCCACCGCTGTCAAGCAGCGAAGATTTCGCTGCTTTTCTACACAGTGAACAAAGACTGTCATACTCAGCATTGACACCCCCACACCCACACACACACACACACACCCACACACACACTCCCTCCCTCCTCCCCTGGCAGGCTGCAGAGCAGTAGCATCCACCGGGGCAGCAGCTATATCGCCAGCCCGCAAAAAACCTCCTCCAAGGTCAATTGCCTTTTCCCCTCCTCTCATTCTGTGCTTTATGTACCTTCACATCCAGGGGAAAGAGAGGAGTGCTGCTGCGCTATTTCTGCTCTGCTGCAAGGTGACTGCTGACTTACAGTATACACACAGGCTGGCATACGCCAACGACGACGACGGCCCGCTGGGTTGGCACACACACACACATGCGGGGGACGCAAGGGACACAGAGTTCACGTGTGTCTGTTAAATCGTCACTTCTTATAATGTCTGGCACCTTTTGTGCAGTCATTTCCCAATGTTGATTATTGATATTGATGTTGATATTGAACACAAGTGCACAACTACATTTACTTGATGGCATCAATCCAATGCAAAAGGTTAGTGAGATATAGTCAGTGTATGTACAGTGAGGAGGGGAGGGGGGACCATCACTTGGTTAAGAGTTGAACGAAATAACTGAGGGAAAGCAGCGGTTCCTGGATCTGGCGGTTGAGTTCTAGAGACATCTAGCCTTTTTGCCTCTGTAAACGGTTGGGATGGAACAGTCCGGTCAGGGTGGGAGGCATCCATAATCATACTAAGGGCCGATTCATACTCCTATTTTAGAGCCGAATAAAAGTCGGTTCGACTCTGTAGAGCCTACAATGTGACGTCATTTGAGGTTCGGGGGGGCGGGTACCGTCCTAAAGTCGGCTCTTCGGTGCTACTGAAAATTTCTGACGAGCCGAAATCATTTCGGCACTACAGCGCCGAAACAGCGGTAAAATAGGAGTATGAATCGGCCCTAAGGGCCTTAGACCGGCAGTGTTGTTTGTAGATATACTCAGTTGAGTCACTCAACTGATGGTAATGAAGGGAGATCAAAAGCAGTTGTTCATTAAAGACTCTGACCTTTGCCATTTTCACTTAACAGTTAACACTAACCTTAACCTCCTCACCCATAAATGCCAATTCCTAATGTCCTGTATATTTTTACTAATTATCTCAGCCAGGCCATTTTGTGTTTGCCCCCTGTCCATGTGTCCCGTGTGTCTGTCTGACTGCTGTGCAATGCTCATCTCTGACAAATTTTCATATTCCATTGCCAATGGCTATGAAAAGAAAAGAAAGAACACTGGGTTCAAAAGCCCCCAGTGTTCAATCAAACCCAAATTTGAATATAAACAACGCAGAGCCAAAAGCACTTACACCAGATTAGGTACAAATTACCTTTTGATGTGACAATGACCGCCAAACAAGGTTTTGACTACGGTGGAGAGGACAATTTTTGCCCCTCCTATATACAGGTTTAATGTTTGTTTTTAGTTCAATGTTTGTTTTAGAAACACCATTGACAATGAAGGGAAAATGTACGTCATATTGTCCCTCATTTCGTCATATTGTCTCTTTATTGTTAATAATGGCATTTAATGTTTGTGTTGGCATCGTTTGTTTTACATCATCATTACATCACCTAATCAACACGAGTTAGACTTTAATATATTAGCGCCCCTCACTTCACATGGGTGTGATTTTTTTGTTATTTATTTGACAAGAAAGCCATATACACTGAATCCAAATCAACCACAAATTGTGATCGCATTTTGAGGGGCCATAATAGAGCACACCTACAAAAGCACTTTCACTTCTGCCCATAGGCAGGATCAGTATGTTGTGTAGCCTGCCCTATGGGCTCCATTATCGTCACCGCTAAACCCCTTATCCCTAAACTTCTTTGCCTTTTTCTACTATTTTGAAAAACATTTTTGAATAGTTCAACTAGCCAATCTACATTGACACGTTGTGAGCTTGTAGACTGGCCATTTTAACTATTCAAAAATGTTTTGCAAAATAGTAAAAAAAGGCAAAGAAGTTTAGGGATAAGGGGTTTAGCGGTGACGAAAATGGAGCCCTATGTCTACCCAGCTTGCTCTTCCCCTGACTACACATGCCTGGCTAACCAACACAGCCTGGCGGAGATATGCGCTCTAAGGAGTTCAATATCTGGTTTTAAATAAATACCATGGTCCGCACGCACGCACACTAAGAGCTGCAACAAACTAATTTATTACAGGTCACTCACAACTGCAACTCAAAGCTCATGGAATGGCCTGTAAGCTTAGATGCTCCATAGCCAAAAGAACAGATCTATAACCTAACAAACCATTGCAACATGACGCACAGAGCAATAGCTACAATATCCCGACTTGTTTTTCTATTTATTCAAGCGCAAAAAAACAGACAAATCAAGATTTTAAGCAGGACGCATGCATGCTCCGCAGGCCGTCTCCAATATCACTCAAAACCCAGTCTGTAATTACATTGTAAATGCAGATTAGCTATGAATATTTTAAATGAAGATTAGGCTACTAAAAGGAGAGAGAGAGAGAGAGAGAGAGAGAGAGAGAGAGAGAGAATAAATGGGCTAGAATCCAGCCTCTTGGCACACCCACACACACAAAAACACAAGACACGCTTGTCTAAGGTGGAGCCACGCTTTCCTGGAAAAGTTGTCAGCCTGTTATCATCCTTTTATTTTCTCGCTATATTATTAACTTCGGGAAAGAGAAATAATAAAAATGAGAATAAAGCAAATCACTCTGGCTTGGCAAGCTGTCGCTTCAGAAAGAATAAACGAGGCAGACCCCCGCCAAAAGACTTCACATGTATAAAGCCACAATTATCTTTTGACTTTCATTCAAAACATGGTGGTAATGAGTGTGTCTTGGCAAAGATTAGCCATATTCCTATTGTTACTTAATTCGCACTCTTTTGCGGGAGTTTACAATGCAAAGGATGACAACTGGGGGAGGTTCACCGCAGGGTGAGACAGAGAGAAACTCTGCAGCGGTCTATTTAGGCTGTCAATCATTCTCTCTCTCTCTCTCGCTCTCTACATATCCAACGCACACACAGAGTAGACGCGTTCTCCACGCGCTCAGACATAGGCCCCCCTGGCAGTTCTTAAACCTTCAACATGCACTTGTCAAAAAGGCCAATGGAGTGTGGGTGGAGCCTGGGAGAGAGAGAGCGGGGGAAGAGGAGAGAGAAGGGGACCTTAAATGGATTCAGTGGAAAGACAAGCGTTTGGACTCTCAATATCTGTATAGTTTGCACGAGTTCAGCCGCATGTGCAGAATGGGAGAGAAGACTCTGAGGACTTCCCCTGATGTTACAACAAGCTACTCGTTTCTCTCCCTTTAATGGATATGGTCGTCGACTTCTTCTACATCATGTTTGGCAAAGTTGTCATCTCTCACTCCAACTTGAAAAAGCTACGCACACGTAGGCAGTAGGCCTACATTTAGGCCTATATCAAATTCACTCTGTTTTGTGAGACACAAGAAAGCTATTAGAGAGAGCCTTCAGAGGGAGACGGTGGTGGAGAGAGAATAACAAACCTCATCAAATGTGCATGGTAGTCTTTAATTGTCCTGCAAACCGAACTTCACATATGCCACACATACAATTTACAATTTGCATTTTATATAGGCCGGCTATTACGAGGGCGCTTCTCCAAATCCAATTATGACATCGTCCTCCAAAGACATTTTAAAGATGCACCGTCAAAGTTAAACCCATGCATGTTATGTCACATGTATCCAGCTGATGGATGTCGGCGTGCTACGTGTAAAGGTCACACGGGATGTGATCCAATCATTTCCGCGGGCCAAAGACAATTTCCGACGGTTACAAACCCCACGACCAGCAAATCAAAATGCAGTAGAAGATGACAGGACACAAACTATGGAATCTAATCAGGAGGAAACCATTCCTTCATGGTACTGTATATGGGATTGCATGTGTCTGGGAGGAACATTGGCCAAAAGAAATAGCAGATCTACAAGTTAATAACAGCATATCTACAAGCTCACGAGTGATACCAAACTCTCGCCAAAGAGATTGGGTTCAGAAGGTGAGAAGCGGTCCAAGTACGTTATAGAGGGGTTTAAGTGGTTAACTGAAGCCTTGCACCGTTTTTATTATTCATCTGCATCATTGGGGCAATGGGTAAAAAACCTCCAAGCGTAGAAAAACAATTAAAATGGCAGAACAGAAACAGCTTCCTATTTCTGCTGTATTAAACCCCTCTGGAGCACTAGTGTTTTCCGCACACCGTGTGGCACGCGCGCACAGCGCCACACACACACACACACACACACAGTATGCATGCAGTATGCATATATCACACACACTGTACACACACACACACACACACACACAGTCACACACACACACACACACACACACAGTATGCATATAGGGGAGACCCAGTGAGGCAGAGAGAGAGAGGAGGTGAGTGTGGAGTGATTCACACTCCCCCGGCCCAGGGAAGTGGATCACCACCGAATCAAAGGCAGCTATTCTTTGCAATAAAACGCCAGAGACATAGAGGTCAGACCGCCTTTCACGGGCGACAACAGGAGGAGATATGGCTGTGAGAGGGCTTTGTGTGATGGCCGTGCTGTGTGGGCCCGGGCCGGTGGCAAATGTGACACGAATCGATTCTCTCCAACGCTCAGATATGAAAGAAAGAAAGAGTCCAGTAGTCTCCATCTCTTAGTAAAACTCGAGCCACACAAAAGGTGTGGGGAGAATATGACAGTGCTCAGTGCTGTGGAACTGAAATGACAGGTCTTGCTTGTCTTGGTTGCACGCCAGTGTCTCTCTCGACACCAAATAGCTGATCTTCAAGCTCACAGTGCATCAACAGCTATGCACTGTGAGCTTGTAGATCGGCTATTTTTGGTGAGACAGAAATGATGCGCAACTATTAAGTATTCATCTCATTACACACGGCACGAACACATTTCACCCTAGACACTCCAAGTGCGCACACGCATACTCCATGCACCCAGGCACAGATGCACGCATGCACACACACCTCTTTAATGACAAAGAATGTAATATATGACTATATGAAAAGACGGATGTAATCTCTCAAAGAATGATGACGTTTCCATCCCTTGCCTTTCTGTCTCTTTCTCACTGACAGGACTTAATCCGCGTTTAAGCCGATTAACACCGTGATATTTGTATTATCTGCTCCAGTCTGCCTTCGTCGGGTCCCCCTCCCTCCCCATGTACCCCACACAGTGAAATTGTAAATGCCACAATATTCACAACCCAGCTCTAGAGTGTAGCAGGTAACTATACTAGTACTCGGTCCTGGGTACTATAAAAAATGAAAAATGAAAGTCAACGCTATGTTAAATTCAACCAGGCTAAGCAGACAATCACAGTATATGCGTATATCCTATATGAATACCCAGTAATTTAGCCTACATTTTACTCTCATACAACAATCTATTTCTGACATTTGCTCAATTGGTCCACATCTGCAACAGCACAATGTGCCGTGCGTAATGGTCAAACCAAACGTAAAGCCTATACACCGAGAGCCCACCCAGATTGAATTTTAATCTCCTAATTCAATCAACGTAGTTCGCTTCGGGCAGTAGTACAGCGCAATTTGACTTTGATTAAAGCGGAGGTTATAGTATAAGGTGCTGGTGGGCGAGTGGCTCCACAGATAACGCATCACGGGGCATATAGCCTAAAACATCAAATAAGAACTACTATCCAGTTCATGGTGATAATACTAATTACAAGCGCACTGATGGATTCGTGGTCATATGAGACGGGAGGCATGGGTCGATGAAGAATCCGTCTGTCTGGCCTTTTGGAAAAGACTGAGAAATATCTGGAAAATAAAGTGAATATAGCTTCCCGTCAGCGAGGATATTTCCCCTTGTCCATGTCTGTCTGAAAACACTGACTGACATGCGTGCAAACCTTTTGGGTTATCACTTATTGATCAATAGGAAAGTGCTATAACGTCTCCACTTACAGACACCTGCCTCCCTCACTCATAAATCTCTCTTCCTCAGTCTCTCCTGCCAGAGCAAATGCGCGTACACGCACGCACACTCACAGGTGTTATCATAACACACACACACACAGAGACTGAGAGAGAGAGCGCTGCTGCATTAAAAACGTATTGCTATTGACAATGCTATAGACTCAAAGCTGTAAGCCCGTTATGTGCAACAAGCTTTGCTGGCCAATCTAATACTGAATACAGTTATTGATCGCTGTTTTTCATGGTAACCGAGTCACTAAGGAAAAGTCAGCGGACAACTTTTGAAGCGTATACCCACAGTAGGCTACCCACTGAAAACAAACACACGCACAATGCAATGCCAGCTCAACGTCCGTCTAGCTATCCATCCAGTTTAATGTGACGCAAGCTTGCTGCTTCTCCACCTTGCACACGTGTGGCGAATGGTTCAATATGCCCTCTATTATTCTCTCCAAATTCAATTGTGCCTCCCAGTGCGTGGAAACAATTTAATTGCGTTCATTCAGTGGTTGCAGAAAATCCACAGGCTGTCACAAAACCTTTGATTTTCTTTCGTCGTCCCGACTTGGATGAGGCAATATAGTGCTGCTGCTACTACTACGTCTTTCCGAAAACCAGAGTCCAACGTTGCCCCTTTTCTTTACAGGGCAAAGATTACCATTTGTTATGAAGGGACATTAGACACTGGTTTTATTTTACTTTCACAGAGGAAACAAAAAGGGCAGCAGAAAAGGCAGGCTGGCTGCAGAGTGCAGACCCTCTTATAGTTAAAATACAATCTAAATACATCTAAATAAATGCCCTCTCAGGCAGAGGTGGTATTATATCGTGACAATTTCTGTGATTAATTCATTATTATTGGTAAGTTTCCCCACACTTGAACACTTGGCTCCGTGCGCACTGACTGCTCTGTACGCGCACCCGCGGAGAGGAGAGCCAGAGCCATATAATAGAAGGCTCTGAGGAGAGCCACCCCGCCACGGATGTTTTCACTCACCTGATTGAGAGGAAATGGACCGAAACACGCCAGAAGTCAGGAGGAGAACGCCGAAGCAACACAGCAGGGCACTCGTTCGCTTCATCTTGTGCGCTGACATTAAACTCCTTTTAATTCACATGTCCAGCGGCGAATCCCCCTTTCGTCTTGGGAACGAACAACAACAAAAAAGATAAAATATTTGCCCCAAAAACCTCTGTCACTTGAGAGACTTTTGCCTTTTTTTTCTCTTCTTCTTCCTTTTTTATTTATTTTTTAACTAAGTTGCAATTAGTCCCCCGGGCCCCGCCTCGTCGGTGTCTTCTGACGTGAAGTTCAAGCAGATACACACGCGGCGTAGTAGTTTTTCCCCAGCTCGTCTTCTATAAGCATCTACTGTCAAACAGTAAGCAACGCTCATGCCATTACTCTCCGAGTTCAATACAGTATGCGGTGGAGAGACTCGCGCTCCGCGGTCACGCCCCCTTCCAAATGTTCCCCTCCCACAGAGCACGGGGATTGGGCGACGTCCCTGCAGATTGATGTAAACCACGCCCCTCGCAGCTCTAAACGGACTGCCATTGGTTCAAAGCACTTGCCCAAAAAATCCCCGATGTTTTGCTGCACCTGTCACAGTCACACCGAAAGCAAGATAAATGCTGCAAAAAAAATATGGCCCAGACTACTACTACACAGGTAATTATTTATTTTATTTCCAAAGGACCACAATACACAGTTAAAGGGAGGTGTGTGTGTGTGCGTGTGCGTGTGCGTGTGCGTGTGCGTGTGCGTGTGTGTGTGTGTGTGTGTGTGTTGGGGGGGGGTGGTATTTCAACAGATTTTCCTCATAGCTCGCTGCCTGTTAATAGCACCCAAGTTGAATTTGCTCGAGTTGTTTTAAAGTCTTTATTATTCTTTGGGGCCATTGTGCCCATAATATCTTAGTTTTATCTGAATGGTTTCTAACTGTCATTGCCCTTTGGCAGCAACTGTGTGAAAATTAAATCTTGAAAACTGATTTGAAATTGAAAGTGCTATTAAATTGTGCAAAAACAGCTAGTTTCTAATGATGCTGAAATAGCTGAGGGCAATATTGCTTGCAGTCAATGTCACTGACTGAGAAGTACCCCCACCACACAGGGAGAGAGAGAGAGAGAGAGAGAGAGAGAGAAAGGTGAATAAGATGACATAAGGTTATCGCTTCCTGACCACAGCAGAGGTAACTTGACGCCCTGTCCTCACACCTGAGGAGAAGGGTGATTACCTCCCGCAGTTACACTATGTCCACACATCTGGAACTTAAACATGCACTGAGAGACACGAGCACACACACACACACACACACACACACACACGCGAGCGCACACACACAGAAACTCTTTCTGTGTGTGTGTGTGTGTGTGTGTGTGTGTGTGTGTGTGTGTGTGTGTGTGTGTGTGTGTGTGTGTGTGTGTGTGTGTGTGTGTGTGTGTGTGTGTGTGTGTGTGTGTGTGTGTGTGTGTGTGTGTGTGTGTGTGTGTGTGTGTGTGTGGGGGGGGGGGGGAAGAGAGGGAAGAGAGAGAGAGAGAGAGAGAGAGAGAGAGAGAGAGAGAGAGAGAGAGAGAGAGAGAGAGAGAGAGAGAGAGAGAGAGAGAGAGAGATGGTTTCTTTACAATGCATTTATTTTGAGCAAAGCTAAAAGGGGAAAAAATCTTTTTAAGCACATGATCATGTCCTACCAACGGGATTGTGTGGTGACTTGTGGAACCTTTAATCTTCTGCTGTCCTTCACTCATCCTGGTGGACCCTGAATGAATATTCTAACATCTAATGAATATTCTCAGCCCAGAGATCATGTTTGTTATCATTAGGATACACATTATCCATCCCGAAGAACCCTTTTCCTTCTATGTCCTCTATCTCCTCTGTCCTGTACATTGTCCTCTGTCCTGATCCTTTGAACAGTGCGCTGAACGTCCCAGAGTTCAACACCCGAGACAGGAGAAATGGGACACGTGCTAAAACAGTTTTCACTTTGGAGAAAGTCAACAGGACCTGTTTATTCATGCTTGGCTGCAGAATGAATAATGCACCGAACTGTGCAGGGGTAGTGCAGTACTGACCCCTCACCAGCGGGGGGAATCCTATTCTCACCTCCATAGGTCACGGTCCCAGCAGAGGCAGCCGCAGGGGGCTCGAGCCACGCTGCCACCAGCTCGTTTCCTGTCTCCGTGTGACATTGGCATCCTATCACTTTTAGAGGCTTTATTAAATATGCCCGAGCAGCGATGAGCTTTTAATATAACTGACAATGCAAATTGATTAAGAAATATGGAAAAAATGAGATCTGGCAGCATCCTGCGTGAAGAGGCCTCGCTCTAAACGTGTCCCAAATGACTGCCGTTTATCATTTTTAATACCGAAAATGCAATTTAGCAGCGTGGTGTATTTTCATTATACATTACACTTTAAGGGGGCATCCTCTGACAGTGTCACCCTAATGCTGTCAATTAGATCATTTATTCCAGTGGATTATGCAGGGAATGAGACAAGGGCCCTGTGCATTCTCTCCCAGGCCTTCCCCTGGTGCCTGCTGTACAGCTAATCTAATACATAACGCCCCTGATTTGTTTAATGGATGAGACTTTGCTGCTGCAAGAGGTACGCCAATAAAAGCCAGGGCCTCCAGAGGCGATTGAGCCTCATAATGATGCCAGGCACACAATGTGAGAGTTATGAAGCAATTCTTTATCATGCACCACATTGTTTTTGCGCTGCTGGTGCCGTGCAAGTATAAAGACCCTTAGACCCCTCCTCCCCCACATCAGTCAGCTCGCTCGCATACTTGGATAAACCCTCAGTGTGATAAACTGAGCGAGCCTCAGCCACATCATGCTGCACAGAAGTCAGGATGTTGCATGAATGTTGTGCTAATGATTTACAAATTGTTTCATGCTTGTTATAGCCTGTGTTTTTATGGAATTTATGCTGCCTCCTATTGCCTATCTCTTTTGTTTTGGCTCCCACAATTTTCACAGTCTTCTGTAATTAGGAAACTCTGAAAATGAGTAAGAGTAGGAAAGGAAATGCATGCTCTTCTAATGTTCATCTACTAATGTTGCTCTGTAGAGGGAAATCTGGATTCCTCTAGTGGAGCTGTTGCCCCCGTGACCCGACTACGGATAAAAGCGGTTGAAGATGGATGGAGTCATA
The DNA here is from genome assembly GCF_951216825.1 of Electrona antarctica. Taxonomy (NCBI): domain Eukaryota; kingdom Metazoa; phylum Chordata; class Actinopteri; order Myctophiformes; family Myctophidae; genus Electrona; species Electrona antarctica. The sequence continues at coordinate 32,454,611 of NC_136794.1, forward strand.
TCATCCCCACTTCCGTTTTGCCTGTGCAGTGGCATAAATAACACAATCAAAGCTTAGCTATAGCTGCTTAGCAGAAATGAGAATTCCAAAATTATTTTTTGGTTCAACTCTTTCTGAACTTTGTGAAATTCAGAAAGAGGATGTTTTCTTACTGTTTTTGACAGCTTCCTCTTCTCAACTTTTACAATGAATTACAGAGACAGTCTCCGGAGCATTTGAAGATTGTGGAGAAGAGAGTCTGGCATAAGAGACAAGCCTATACCTCTTACTTACTTAATATATTTGTGAACTATAAGGCAACGTGTCTATAGTCAGACTGTGCGTGCGTGCGTGCGCGCGCGCGTGCGTGCGTGCGTGAACTTGTAGTGACTCATGTTTATTATTGCCCTATTGTACACATTCCTGGTAAATAGCAGGATAGATATATATATATATCAGCAGTCTTTAGTAAACTCCTAAATCTAAAATGGACATTTTGAATGATGTAGGGATGCAATAATGAACAGAGAGAAATGCAATACAAATACTGTATATGGATTGTATATTAATTAATGAGTGATCAGGCGAATGATTTCCTGCTCCTTGGTCCTTATAGTATAGCATACTATAAGGCTACTTAAACTGTTGACCATGGGCTCCTTTTCTATTTTCTTTGCTATTGACCCTAAAGCATTTCACTGTGTGAATGTTTGTCTCAGAGAAGTGCAGAAATGAAACCCATTAGCAAACGTAAAACCTCCTCTCTCTCTCTCTCTCTCTCTCTCACACCCATTTAGTTGTTGCCAATTCCCCCCCATGCATAGCTCCTGTCACTGCCAACCCCTACAGTTGGTCTTAGGGAGGGTGTAAACAACCACATGTCTCCTCCAATACACGTAGAGTCACCAGCCGCTTATTTTCACCTGACAGTGAGGAGTTTCACTGGGAGGTCGTAACACATGGAGGAACCAAGCGGGAAACTTCCTGTCTGAAACAAAGCCAATGAGGAAGTGTATTAAACCTGCATTTTATCTAATAGCCAGCAGTGGGAACATCCACTGATTGCAAAAAAAATAAACCTGATTGTAATGAAGTCTATGGGGAAATTATACTATTCTCACTCAATTTATTACCTAATTTTCCCAATATGTTCATGTTCTCACTAGCTAGTTCCTAATCTTCTTCACTACAACATGATGTTCATTTTGTAAATTGTCTTGTAGAGTAAAATAGATGATGCTTTAAGTTGTTACCATGGACTATAGCACAGCAATCAGGGTAGAAGCGTAGCTGCATATAGATGCATATACCCAGCTCCTCCCTCTCGTCCAACATCTCAACCCTGGGGATTACGTGTCATGGTGACGACTGTCTCTATTATTTGTAACAGTCTATGGGAGGAACATGCTATCCCTCCCTATTCCACTTGCTGGTGAACAGACGCCGCGACCAAACTGAATAAGATGCCCGTGGAGTGGCACGTGGCCATGGTGTCTGGTTATCAGAAGGTCATCGGTTCGCCTCCAGGTCCACCCATGTCTAAGTGTCTCTAAGCAACCCCAAACTGCCATCAGCTGGATGAAGCTGTTGGCTGAATTTCCATTTTCCACCCACGCTCAGTAGTGTTTGTTGGGGCACCCGGCCAAGCTGGAGGAATCAAAGCCTATACTAGTCTTCACAGTGGTGGGCACAAACTTTACTGCTGTGCTCATTCTTAGATGTAAAAGATAAACAGATTCTTCTGAGCAGGAACGTTAAGCCCGTTAAATCATAGTGATCCATGCTAAAGGCCCATGGCTGATAGCACCATAGGCCCTATACTCTCATTGTTTTTATTCCTATCTTTCCAATGCAATACCAGAGAGGGAAGATGAATCTTTCTATCGTAGAGTGATTTATTTCCAATTCTTAGACGCTGAGACCGCAAAAACGTAGAGGCATTCGTTATTGTCAAGGCAAAATGTTTTTTAAATAGATAAGGCTGAAATGTTCTATGAAAGACACAGACAGCCAAAAGCATCTGTTAAGAGCTCATGGGGTTACAATGCTGATGTATGAAACTCACACAGTACAGTAGTACAATACTAAGTCACAACTAACATATGCTGGTCACACAAATAACTCATCTACAAGCTTGCAGGGTTGTCGTGATGTGTTGTGATTGATTGATTGAATTGAACATTTTATTCACAGTTTGTAGAATGTCAATACAAAAACTGCTACTGTGAGGATATATCCACTCTCCAGGAAAAGCACTATAAGATTGTTTACATCATGGTAGTCCTCCATTTTCAATTCATCAGAACATTAAAAGATGTACAAATATTCACTACTATGAAAAACAGGAAATCATCATATATGTTAAAGAACGTAGAAAAGGGAAGAACATAAGAAAGCATGTTGCTTGTAAGAGAAGCATGAAGCAACAAAAGTTGAAGCATTGACACTCCTACGAGATGGCTCGTAGGAGTACTCAAGAAAGATGCAGGAGCGCAAAGCACCAACGAGCTGGCCTGATGTATGGAGAACCGGGATGACTGGAGGCGACGATGGAAGGCTCGTCTGAGGACGACCTAGAGAGAGGGAGACGCCCGAGAGGCATCCTAACCAGATGCCCGAACCAAAGAAAATGAAAATGAAAATGAAAATGAAACCAAGAAAATGTGCTCATTCTAACTTCTGATAAATGAAAAATGCAGGTGTAGATAATTCCCAAAATGTAGTTACAGTACGTAACTAAATACACTGAATATCTTTATTGTCCATTGCTAAAGGCTACCTTTTCAGAGATTACAGTGACTATACCCATGTAGCTAATTCTATTAATTATATGTCATGTTTGTCATGATGCAAATTTACTCACTGGATAGCTTTATTTATCGTCACCTTAACGTTGTGGCCTAAGTCAAATGACTTAAGCCATGACTGATGCCTATATCTTAATTGAAAAGATCATGCTGTTCCCGCCCCAAGTAGTATTATGGCCTATGTCAAGAGTGTGACAGAGGCCATTTTATGTAAGACCATTGGCACAAAATGAGAAAGTTTTCAGCCACAAAAAAGCCTATAGGCGCACAGTCACACTGCACTTTTATTTCACATATGAGGGCGGATCTGATTCTGCCAATGCATATCAATGGGAATGGAGTGAATTTTTGGAGAAATCTGCAAATGATAGCAAACTGCTCCATTCCCATTGAAATGCATTGCATGGCAGAATCTGCCCTCATAGAATAAAAGTGCAGTGTGACCGTGCCCTAAAGGTGTTTTTCGAAAGAAATGGCGTAAAAAGAATGGCGAATCCGAAATTCGCTCTGATATTGGAGTTCGAAAACACAGCAGTCTGCAGGAATAATTGCATGGCAATGTCATACAAAATGTATAAATTGCTAGGTTGAAAGTATTAGCAAGAGTGACTAATTAACAACACTGGATCCATAGTTTCACAGGTTATACTTTGTTCTGTGTCCTGAAAAGTAATGATTTTGGGCATGTTAAGTAATGATGCAAATCAGCAAACGACATTCAAAAAATAATTGGTATTGTATAGGGGAAACATGCCAGCTCTCACAGGTGGGTGAGGATACTGGCAGTTTGGTGGGTGTCATCATACTATTTTAAATATGTTATGTACAGGGGACAAGAACAAAACAAATCAGAACAGAAAAAAATAAAACAAAGGAGAAGCAAACAAGTAAAACATTTGATCAAACATAAACTTACTGTAGGTGACAAATAATAACTAATGGGGGAGTTTTATGGGTTGATATATGGGGTATAACTTTGAGATGAGTGAAATATAGGCTGGCATGATGATGCCATGATATCATACCTGACGAAGACCCACACGTGTTAGGGTTTCCTCAAATAAAATTGCTTCTGGGAGCAGTGTGCGGACTGCCTCCATTTATCATTATACGACAGACAGACGATATATATAGGATATAGGCTATATACAACAATAAATAAAAAGTTAATAATATATAAATGGAAGCTAGATAAACAAATAAATAATCAAATACTAAAATATAATAATAATAATAATAATAATAATAATGATAATAATTGTTAGTTATAATGTATTATAATACAGTAGTAGTAGTAGTAGTAGTATGTTTTTCATTTGGGTACATTATGCAATTTCCACTTTCTCTTAACCACTTACACACTTCATCCGTGTAGTACTTAGTTGACTATAGGGTCGGCTCTGGTCGGTCCACTCCTTTTCCCCCTCTACACCAAATCTCTTTGCCGAAATAATAGCACATCTAGAAGAAGCTCACAACGCATCCTATTGTGACGTGCTGTGAGCTTATCAATAAAACATTATCAGTGGATGACGTATTCATACTGAAATGATTAAATGGTAAATGGACTGCATTTAAGTCTTTCACCTATATTCACACACACACACACACACACACACACACACACACACACACACACACACACACACATTCACACACCGATGGACGGTGGAGGAAACCGATGGCGGAGGACACCATGCAAGACACCAAAGCTGTTCATGTGGGAGCAGTTAGGCGTTCAGTGTCTTGCTCAAGGACACTGAACACTTACTCAGAGCCAGGAGGAGCGGGGGATTGAAGACGGCCACTCTACCTCCTCAAGATGTCACGTTGCCCTTTCTCCTTTTCATGTTTCATGGTGTAACTAAACTACTGAGTTGACATCAAAAGCGCTACTTTTGTACTTGCGTAACTTTCAACACAGATAATCTTACTTAGAGCAATATTTATGTTAATTGTCATACATCTTACTTGCACGAGTAGGATATTCTAGGACTTTTTCCACCACAGGGTTTGTTCCACCAGCTTGCATAACTAATGTGACACAGGTTAAGTATAGGCTAATGATGATGCAAAACAGTATACGATACGTGTAGATTGCAAATTGCAGGGGAACATAATTTCAGCTCCCACAGATCATTGATACAAGTATGCTTAAAGGGGAATACCACTCATTTTCAACATTTTACTATGTCATACTTTGAGCTGTTGTGTGGAATTAAAAAAAAAAAAAAGGTCCCCCCATTCTGTGTTTCCTAGAACTGGAGGTATGAAAAAAATCATTGACATTGTGAATCACAGCTCTAAGGTATATTAATGACATAGTAATTGAAAATTCTGTAGTAATTGAAAATTTCTGTCAATGGCCCAACTTCGTGGAATGAACTCCAAAACTCTTTAAAAGCTCCAGAACATTTTTCACCGTGATTGCACCGTGATTCCCCTTTAACCACATGAACCTTAGAATCCCTATTCTGGGGAAACATTTGGCAAAAACAGCAGGCCTAGCTCACAATGTGTCATGTTGGCCAAGAGTTTTGTAGTTGAGGGAATGAAGGCGCAGTCCTAGTCCTGGGGGACCACGGGTAACTATACGTATAGCCTAATGGTGTTTATGTGGTTAATTTATATTCCGTGCAACGGTGTCGTGTGCTTAAAATAGCAGATCTACATGCTCACAATGTGCTCAGAATGCATACAGTAGATTATCAAAATGCTTGAAATAGTTAGTTTGACTTGGTTCCACAGTTAAATATTGTGAACATAGCTGATCAGCCGGTTTCACAATTGTTGCCTATTTCTTATGGGCCTATTTGACAATGTGGCCAAATGTTTATCCAGTTTTATAGTACAGTTTGTTGATTAACTTTGATACAGTAATGCATTTTTTTGCCATTATCATCATCATCACCTTTATTTATACTCAGAAATACAGTTGAGGGCAAGCCCTCATTTTCAATGTAGCCGAGGTTACAATACACAAAATACAGTCAAAAAACAATACATCAAACAACATTATAAATCAGGATAAATTACAAAGGAACTTTATACAGAACAACCATCAGAAAAATAGATCAATTGAAGCAGGAGCAATCACGGTGAAAAATGTTCTGGAGCATTCCTTTGAACTGACCGAAGGATGGCAGGGAGCTCAGTTTTAAAGAGTTTTGGAGTTCATTCCACGAAGTTGGGCCATTGACAGAAAAAGCTGTCTTGCCCAACTCCGTCTGGGCCTGAGGAACCTTGAGCCTTAAAAAATCACTAGAGCGGGTCTGATAGGTGGTATGGTATTGTTCAGTTCCATCATGGAACAAATATAGTCAGGGAGCATCCCAGCAATTTGGCTTTATATAAAAATAGGTGCCAATGCTTATCTCGCCTCTCAGTCAGGGAGGATAAACCTGAGTTCTCATAGTGCACAGTGGTGTGTACTATACCTATCACCAGTAGTCCACCGCAAGGCAGAGTGGTAGACAGTGTCTACTGTCTAGCCTTTTTAAAAGTGAAGGAGCAGCAGACCTATAAATAATGTCCCCGTAGTCCAGGACCGAGAGGAAAGTGGACTCAAAGTCAATAATAGCTTTTTTACTGGAATTTGGAAAACAGAATTTATTGCTATAAATAAAACCTAGTTTTTGTCTTAGTTTGGAGACAAGATCAACAATATGAAATTTAAAAGAAAGTTTATCGTCAAGCCAGATGCCAAGATATTTATATTCAGAGACCCTCTCAATCGTGGATCCATCTGAGTACATTATAAAGGTCTCAACAGTCCTTAAATTGTCCCTTTACTGTCATCTGGGAACCCACCCAAAAATCATGTGGGGAGTGGACCCCCTTGGGGGTCCCGACCCACAGGTTGAAAACCACTGTTCTAGACTGTAATCAACGATGCTTCCTCATAGGAATGCATCACAGACGTCACATTCTGGCAGGTGGCTGGTGGACCTGCCATGTGTGCGTCGCCGTTTGACAATGTGTTTCATAATCGGCCAGACTTGTCTGCCATTTATGTCCCTGATGATTTTACGAGGCAATCAGATAAAGCCTATAGACTAGTTTATAGAGATTATAGATTAGTTCAACATTTGAATCCATTTGGAGAAAAGAGCATTGATTACAATCTGTCTAAGCTATATACTGTATGAAGAGCATACATACTCAATACTCATTCACCCCGGTCTGAAATGAAGTACAAATTGCCTACTGTATGGATTTTTCAGTTTGTACAAATTACACTGGCTATTAGTGGTCCAGTTTCTATGGTAATAAAACTTACTCATCACAAAAATCCTCTGGCACCATATAATAATCTCAAAATTAGTTTTATGACTCTTTCGCCCTACAGCAGCAATAGTCTGAAAATGAATTATTCCCTCTGTGATATGATTCTTGTACAGAGGTCCTGGTGGAAGCCTATTTAGATTCAGTCATTTAGATTGTCTGAGGTCATATTTCTGTAAAATCATCCTGACTGTGGAATACTTGTTGCATGGCTTCAATATTTAGGAAAGAGCCGTTCATAACTAGAAGTTGGTTCCCAATCTCGGAGTCGGAACCCCCAGCCCCAAATTCTTTTTTTGGGGTCCCCAGATGATTAGCTTAATGTGTAACATTGTTTTCTGAACAGTAAACAAACCAACATACAGTATGTAAGTGTATATGCCGGGTATCTGCACATTTCTAAAGTTACAATTTCATGACTTTGTTAATACCAAATTGGCCATATTGTCAAATACTAGAACGTGGCTAACGCCATGCGGTCCATGTTTTTGTTTTTTCTCTGTGAATATCATGTGTCCGAGTGAGTCACACACACATGCAAAAGCTGGATGTAGGAAAGCCGTGCTGTGATTGGCCAGTAGTCACAGACCCCACAACGCTGGAATGAAGACGCAGAGGTGACATATCACGGCGACAAAGAACAGGCGTGAACGGCACTTCCACATATGATCCGCATACGTCACTGTGTATGACTTGGGCACCTAAACTGGCGTACAACGTTGTGCGCTCCATGGGCACAAATATGTGGCCATTGAATTCTCCCAAATGTAATAATAGATTACATAAGAAAGAGACAACCATTGTGAAAATAGATGATCTACAAGCTCACAACGCCTGTGTTGTGAGCTTGAAACGTTTCGGAACCCTTGCTCTAGAAATTACACTGAGGGTAGATTTTTCTTCTCCAGAATTCCAAGTGTTTCCCTCTCAGAATCAGAATCAGAAGCCTTTATTGCCATACATGTAAAACATGTTAGGGATTTGTTTCGGTGAACAGCAGAGTAGTTACAGAATGCAGAACTTACTACAGCTGCCATGGACGGCGCTATATTGGATACATTACATCGTCCTTGCATCTACAAGAAATTGCACATTATACTGTACGTACGTCAAATATTTTGTGCCAAGGACCTCATTAGGAAATGTGTCCACATTTTTTCGGAAACAGGCAAAAGTGTTTAAAAGTGTTCCTCATTTTGCTGTGGACCCCCTGGAACCTCCTCTCAAGGACCCGTTGGGGTCCCCAGGCCCCACTTTGAGGAACCACTGCACTAGAGAACCAACATGGGGCGGTGACTGGCTCTGCGTGAGTTCCACTCACTGAGCAATAAGCAGCATTAGCACATTACGTACACATGATTACGTGGCTACTTCCTCAGTGAATGAGTCTCATCAGAAGTCACTGAAGAAGCCACTGAGTGTGTAATTGTTTCCCATTAGGGGAAATGGCTGCCACCGATTCCCATCTCGCTGTGGCGGATGTTTGCTGACGAATGCTCAGTGTCCACTCACCGGAGCAGGCTCATCCTGCCGCGGACGGTGATGGAATTGCTCAGGACTTCTCAAAGGCACCGGAGCAGTTTTCTTGTTTTTTGGGAGGGGGGATGACTTGGGCCTCACCAGAGTGAACTGCCACCAGAGCAGAGCAGAGGGTGCTTGTTGATTAATTGACACAACTGTAAACATCGTAATCGGTTATTATATATATATATATATATATATATATATATATATATATATATATATGCCAGGTCTACTTCATTGATGTGCCATTAGTTCAAAACGACATACGTACTGTATGTGTTTGTGTGTGCGTGCGTGAGTGTGTGCATGCCTGTCAGCATATATGCCTATGTTCATCTCTCCCCAGTGTTCACTAGCTGTGTGAGCTTGTGGATCAGCTATTTTCGGTGTACGACACCTTTGAATAAATGTGCTCTTCCCTGACCTTGAGACAGATACGGTTGAGTCAACCATATGTCTTGGAGGTGCAAACAACACAGGTCAGCATTGAGTATGTGATCTTTTTGCCAGGTGCTTGAAAAGCGCCTGGACTACATTTGCTCTAGTAGCGGCCGTAGTGGTCTCTATAGGCTGCCTCTAAGCCAATGGAAGATTTACCCATAAAACCCATACTCTGAACACAAACTGATTACTGTAGATGTTCATAAACGAGAGCTTTCTGCACCTGGCAGTTATGACTGAGTCATTCTTGTTTTTCTATTACAGTAGGCCTATTGGATATTGTAGTGGAGGGACCTGTCACAAACACCATCTTATGAAAAATGAAGTCAGGACGTCCACACGTAGTTTTTCAAGTTTCTAAAGCAACGGAAATACGCCAAAATATAGCAGATTTGTTTGCACCTCTAACACACACTTGCATGATGTTGATTCCCCTCCCCTATCCCCAAGTACTGCCCCTGTAAAAAGTCAAAGTCTACCCCCCCCCCCAGCTGTTTACTGTACAATGTACATATTCTTATTTTCATTTTCCTACTTATATGATGTTTTAGCATAGTATTGTATATTTTTCATCGTTAAATGTTTTGATAAATTGAGTACAAAAGGACCCCAATAGAAACAAGCCATATAGGCTTTATTGGATAAATCCTTTTAGCAGACCATGTATTGTACTGAACTTCCCTGTGCTTGTCCACACAAATAACGTATTCAATCAATCAACCAAACAAACAAACTACTAGGGCAAGGGTTCCCAAACTGGGGGGGTCCCAAATCGTTTTGGGGGTTCCCAGATGATTAGCTTAATGTTAACAAACCAACATACAGTATACGTGTATGACAGGGTACCAGTAAGACGCCCTGAGGGAGAGAAGCGACCTCGCCCTAAAGGTGTGAGGTCGCGCTCACACATCCGCCTGCATGGGTGACGGCAGACTGCTGGGTGAGCTCTGGCGCTTTGGAATGGGGGGTCAGATCAACATATGGAATGAATTCTGTACTGGCCATATATGGAGCATGTCTTGAGTTTACAGGGTTTGATGAGGTCAGATCAACATATGGAATGAATTCTGTACTGGCCATATATGGAGCATGTCTTGAGTTTACAGGGTTTGATGAGGTCAGATCAACATATGGAATGTCAGAACAGGTCAGCTCCATATATGGAGATCTAAGGGTGGCAGCGGGGGCAGTCTTGAGTGTACAGGGTTGTTGAGGGTCCAGGTAGGGCCGGCCTCAATTTCCGTGCCTATATAAGAACTCTAGTTTTAGGGTGCGGCTGCATTAATAACTTTGGGGCGGGCCCGTCTAGAGTTTGAATGGATAGGTATCAGTCAAAAGGGAGACATCGAAGAGGAAGCAAGGAAGGACGGAAGGACGGGTGGGTAAGGATCAACATATGGAATGTCAGAACAGATCAGCTCCATATATGGAGATCTAAGGGTTTGAGGTCAGATGTAGAGTTGCTGGCCCTATATATATGCAGATCTATAGGTGATGATTGCAGGTTGCAGCCTGAAAGGTTTGGGAATCCTTGTACTATAGGGCAGGGGTTCTCAACCTGGGGGTCACGACCCCCCAGGGGGTCCCCAGATTATTTTCAATAATATATGCCCAGCTTTGAGTGTTTGTACATTCAAGACAAAAGGCATGGCCAAACATTTCCGGGGGTCCCCAGCCAAAAACATTGCTATAGGATGTGATGATGTCACTGCAGGCTGCAGCTAAAAGAATTAGACAGGACAGAGTCATCAGAGCTCTCTCCTTCTCCCACGTATGCAGACTGCAGTGCAGTGGTGAATAATTGTTAGTGTGTGTGTGTGTCCTTGAATCAAGGTGTTGTAAATTGGATAGCTTACACTGCAAATTACGGGCAGGTCAGGAGTTCAGGAGAGGCCAGGCGTGTCAAGTGAGACTTTGGATGAGGTGGAGAGAGAGCATTGCTCAAGTTATTAATGGGGTGTCTGAGCAGGACAGGCCAGACTCAGTAGCCTATTATGGTGATGGGCTAATAATGGATGTGGGCTGGCGCCCCAGGCTTTTTCCTTTTACGCTGCTGCCATCTACAGGACAGACTGGTCAACAACATGGCCCAGATTTGGGCATTCATGTGGGCTAAATGATAATTTAATCAGAGCTCAATCAATTCCTTGTTTAAAAGGCTAATTATCCATACATCTTAGAAAATATTTAAGTATTATGTGGTCTAATATGACCAGAACCTTTGTGGGCCATGCAAGTGGCATTTGGGAATCCTCTTTGGCCGCAACCCAGACCTACATAGGTCAAACTGGTTTGTGCCATTTTATGAGTAGTCAAACAGCAATGTAGCAGTAGTGACCCAGAGACTCTGTCTGATGACCAACAGCCTAATATCTCCCCCCTTTAGGCTAGTGATTAAGATGTTGGCTTTCCACTAGGAATACCTGTATTCGAATCTCAGGCATATTAGTTTACATATTAAAAATGATAAAGGTCCCTCAAATCTATCAAAATAAATACTAGTTTCACGCTATGTATTTAATTAGAACATACTGTGGGGAGAGAGATTTAGCCTTTGTACTTTGATATAGGACTACAGTACACAAAATTCCATGAAGTTACATTAAACTGTGTTTCTTTAGGCTTTTAACATTTTTGTAAAAAAAACAAAATGTATTTCTCTGGCCTTTTCTTTTTTTCTAAATGGTCATTTAATATTTACCATTGGCAAACAGTTTAAGTGCTGTAAATAAATGTATCAATATTCCTTGTATGTATATACTTATCCGATCAAATAGATTTGAATATGAATTGGGCAAATGAATGACAATGAATAGACAAAACTATTCCAAATCACACTACACCAGAGTGCACATTACGCCTTCAATACTTTACATACTCTTACATGTATAAGGACCTGAATTAAATTCTTGCTATATAATGAAAAATACTGGTTGAGAAAGAAAGAAATATAGTAGAGGTAGAGCCCTATAGCTACCCTGCCACTGGGTTTGTTTGACAGAATCTCAACAGACTCAAAGCAAGGGTTCTGAGACCGAGACAGTTGGAAAAAGGCAGTTGGAATGTGATTCACAGCAAAAATGCACAGACTGACCTATTCTCTTCATTTAATCTGTAGCACCACTCCACATTGAGCACCAGCTGGCCTGATTATACAACTAAGAAAATAACATGATGATTAGAACAATACTGGAATATAGAGGGACAACGATTCTTGGCTTTGCATGCCACGCACGCACGCACGCACGCACGCACGCACGCACGCACGCACGCACGCACGCACGCACGCACGCACGCACACACACACACACGCGCACACACACACACACACACACACACACACACACACACACACACACACACACACACACACACACACACACACACACACACACACACACACACACACACACACACACACACACACACACACACAGGCCTATTGGCTACCATTAACCAAACATTTGTAACTTTGTTCATTTTCTTCTTCGCAGAGCTCACAACATATCACAGTGCAACAAGTGATCTTGTAGATTGGCTATTTTCCAATTCATAGCGTTCAAGTTAACAAGATTTTGATTCACACATTTCGCTGGGGACACCCTGGTGTCCCAGGAGTCCAGGACCCCACTTAAAGAAACACTGCGCTATAGCTAAGCAGCCCCTGGTGTAGAAGAGGCGACAAGATGATGATGAATGCTGTTTATTCTGTGCAAGATCTTAGGCTCTTAGCCAAGCCAACTGTAAGTGCATGTAGACCACGTAATGACCAAAGAGCCACCATCATTACACTCTGTTTGTTCTTCACAGACACATCAACGACATTACACTCTGTTCTTCACTGAGACACAACAATGACTCACCTAATGACAATGAGCCACTAGACTAGTGGAAGACTATTAACTAATGCAGGGGTTCTCAACGTTTTTGGCTGGGGACCCCCAGAAATGCTTTGGCCAACCCCTGAACTAATGTGTCTGTGGCCTGCCCCTCATTGAGCTTTCAGGTAGGATTACTCTGGTCAGACATTGCCCTCTTGTGGTTGGAAGCATCAACGATTCCTATGTGAGAGACAAATATTTCTTTCAGTTTCAACTACTATAGTACAGCATGTCTGTCAACGGTAAACATTTCATAAACATTTTGAAACCAACATGGATATCTGATTTTTGTTTAGTTTTATACTGCATGAACATTTCCTGTTGCCATTTTGATTGATTGATTGATTGATTGATTGATTGATTGACAGTTTGCATATACTTTGCAATCAAGCACAGGGAAGTAGGCTACAGGGATCATCAACATGTCCATGCATGGACAAAATCTGTGACTTGTCTGTCCATATGTGGCACTCTTTTTTTAAACGAAAAATATCGCCTATACTTTTTCATTATAATGTAAAAACATGTTTTAGATATTATTCACAATCTAATCTTAACAATGATTTTAAATACCTTTGGTGGCTCATAAAGTGCCGGGATGACATGCTCCAGGATTGTGGTATGTGGTGAGACTTCTTTATGACTGTTAGGGCATTCCACATTTTTGTGGCATAGCAAGAACAAATATAATTATATAACCCCATTGTTTGACGGATACAAACGTGTCAAATAGGTGTATCTTGTAGACCAGGCCCATTGCAAATTTTGCAATTGCAAGTTGCTGTACTCTATCCCCTAGAAAAATTAGGGGTTTGAGTTGTGCTATGGTTTTGTTGAACCGGTCCTGAACTTCATGCACGGCCACAATAATGGACAAACAATGGAATTATCAGATCAGTCTGAGAAGAAACTTTACACAACAGCAGCTGATGCTGAGCAGTGAGCACTCAGCACAACTGTGGTTTTATATATATTTTTTAAATTGCAGATTATAATTTAGTAAAATACCAGCAAACGTCTGCAAAATGTTAACTACATTCTGCAGACGTTTGCAAACTGTAGCTCTGGTCCATATTCGGCAGCAAGAGCAGTAAGGCTATGGACCAGTCAGATCGAGTACGTGACACTCAGTCAATGATGAAAGTGAAACCACTCTCCAACTCTGAACAATTTAGTTGCTATGCAACCACAGATGCGTTGCTCTCCCCCGGAAGTGCGTGGCTGGAGAAGGAAAAACATGGCGAATAATACACCAGCGCGTAGTCCAGTGTCATTTAAATGTTCAGTGCAGTCTTTGATAGATATCTACCTGTCCGTGTTCTTAGGTTTTATAGCGGTTGTTGATGTTCACGCCGAGAATGTGTTCAGTGCGAGCCACACGGCCACCCTGCCCATTGCTGCAGCCAGGGACCTACGGTGAGAGTGCTAGCTGTGGGCTAGCTAACGTTAGCTGTCGTGATTGCTTTTGATGTAAACAATCTGATGATTTGCACTGCAGTACACTAAAAATGCGATCGCCGTTTTGATTCAATTATAAATGAGGGGCGTTATAGCCTTGGATTAATGTATTTAATCAAGTCTGATTTTTGCTTTCATGACTTGATTCATTGATTGAATACTTTATTAAAATAAAATACAAATAATGATAGAACCGTCTTTCAGCTGCAATTAATCAAAATGTGACCTGCCGGGGCGCCCCCTGGCCTAGTGGTCCAGGCGCATGATAGGCTCTGGCCTGACAGCGTATTGCATGTTCGAGTCCCGTTCATAAGACCTTTGCTGCATGTTTCCCTAGCCCCTTTCGGGACCCTTACCGTTTCTGAAGTTTGGCCGACGGTAGGGTCCCTCAGTATTTATTCCACTCTCCATGGGAGACAGATGTACAATGTACATAGCCTCCGTTCACGCCGTGCTGCGCTCCGCTTGAGTGTTGGTGAGATGTTTCAAAGATGCATAAAGCGGCTATAGGAGACCGCCGCAACGTGTATGAAATGGCATGATTAACCGCCGATGCCGTTAAGTTTTTTTTAAAAGTTTTGGCTGCTCTGAAATTCTCTCTTCCTCACTTCCCATGTCCCGCCTCCCACGACACAACAGCATTATAAACATCTGCATGTACGCGGTCGGCCAATCAGAGGCAGTAACTAGGACGCGCAGCTAGCCAGTCTCTTACAAAAAATGACCTTCCAAGTAATTAAAACAAATGAAGTTTATGAGCTTGTTTTATTAATGTTACAGGCCATACCGTCCTAATTGGATACACCATGTTGTGCATCTGCTATAAAGATAAAACTGTCAGTAAGCAGTAAACACTGCAGACCACACTATTTTGAAATACAAACAAGCCCCCATTCATTTTACAATAGTTTGGACCAGTTCTCTCTCTCCAGCCTCAGTTATCATCTCCTGACACAGGTTCATATCATAACAGGTTCCACAAAGATGACTTTTCTTAATTGAACTGAACGATCTAAGCTAACGATGTTCACGTAGTTAAACAATAGAGAGTATGCACAGACATGCATCACTTGTCTTGATATGCCTAACTTTCAGGTACCTGCTGTATGACGTTAACCCTCCGGAGGGCTTCAACTTGCGACGGGACGTGTACATCCGCATGGCGTCTCTGGTGAAGAGCCTGAGGAAGGGGGGAGATGACTGGGTCTTGGTGCTACCTCCCTGGGGCCGCCTATACCACTGGCAGAGCCCGGATATCCACCAGGTCCGCATCCCTTGGGGAGAGTTCTTCAGCCTCACAAGCCTGCAAGCCAACGTACCCGTCATCGAGTATGAAGAATTCATTGCCGGTGAGTAAAATGATACATTTTTATATATATTTACTTTGTCCAAAGTGATTTACATTCAACCACACTCACCGGGAGCAGTTCGGAAGTTCAGTGTCTTGCTCAAGGACACTTCCGCACAAATCCAGGAGGAGCCGAGTATCGAACCAGGAACCATTGTTTTTGCTGCCACCCCTTCTTTTATGTAATGTACTTGACCATGTCCCATCAGTCATCTCATGCCCCTATTCTCTGTCTCAAGTTTCAACACTCATCTAAGTAGATAGAATAGATAGATAATATAATACAATAACTGTTTGTTGTTGTAGCCTTCATGAACTGTCTTACAATTCACCTACCATGTTCCCACTTCAGACATTTTCTCAGTGAGCAAAGATTGACATGATAATAAGTGTATAAAGTAGGGCTTTCACTTCTAGAGATTTTGACTAGTTGCCTAGTTACCTACCTATTATGTAAAAAAACATGATATATATATATTTTTTCTTTCTTTTTTTGTTGATATTTGTACATTTAAAAACTGTGTACATTGGTGACTATAATCTAGCTTTCTAGCTGATCTTGAAGCCTACAAAAAAAGAAAGAAAAGGAAAAAAAAACCTAGTATAAAGCACATGATGGGGGACTGAGGGGAGTTAAGAATTCAGAATCTCAACAAATGACACTGGTGTCTAGTCTACACAGCAAGAAAGAGACACTGGTGTCTACATATTGGCAAGAAAGAGACAGGGGAGAAAGTGGTACAGTCAGCTAGGGCATTAAGGCCACTGTGACCTCAGGGCCTGCCATTTCTTTGAAGGGAACATGGCCAAACTGAGCGGCAACGATGGCTATGTCCTTCATTGGCCTCCCGGAAATTTCCTACCCCGGACTTAGCCACTTGGCTATCAGGATGTTTTCAATTTAACCCCTTAAACCCTGTTTCATACTTAGGCATATGATCTACAAACGTACAATGTGCTACTTTGCGTTATTTATTTATTTTTGTGAACATTTTGCAAAATATTCTATTATAATGGCATACCCAAAATATTAAAGTTGACAAATTACCTCCAGTAAGTCTACACTAGAAACGTTATTCGAAAAACAAATTGTGTGTAGA
The DNA here is from genome assembly GCF_951216825.1 of Electrona antarctica. Lineage (NCBI taxonomy): Eukaryota > Metazoa > Chordata > Actinopteri > Myctophiformes > Myctophidae > Electrona > Electrona antarctica. The sequence continues at coordinate 32,471,433 of NC_136794.1, forward strand.
CAGTACTGTGTTTACTCACTAGTACTCAGTGAATGTGTTTGTTGCCTTTCTCTGTTTGGCCCAGAGTCTGGCGGTCCGTTCATTGACCAGGTCCTAGTGCTGCAGAACTACGCTGAGGGGTGGACAGATGGGAAATGGGTGGAGAAAGTGGACGAGAGGCCCTGCGTTGACAGACTGATGTACTCTAAAGATAAACAAGGCTATTACAGGTAAGAACGAACCTTCAACACCACGGGTGCATGTGTTTGGTCCGACGTACTAGTCCAACACCCTACCCAAAACCTTAAACTAACCTCACAGGAAACCACAGTATAGTTTTAACCTGCCACAGGTTAGTTTTAACCTGCCATGCATGTCGGGAGCCACGGGTGAGTTTTAACCCAGCCCCGGGTTAGTTCTAACCGACCATGCATGTCGGGAGCGACGGTGTTGTCGGACTAATGCCTGTCGGACTGTTGGTATGTCCAACCAACGTATGCATCCCCAACACCACCATCCCAAACAGATTTCACATTTTGGGTAATGCTGTGTATTCTAATGAATGACAGGCAATTACAATCGTTCTGGGCAACATATCGATATCATATTGAACTGAACTACACTTTTGTATTCATGTAGTACTCACACAGAAGCATTCTGAGACACCTGGATAATATTCAAAGACTTGTTATGTTAGTAAAGAATTGCAGTAATTCAAACTGGCGGTAAGAAATGTGTGGACTAGTTTTTCTGCATATTTGTGGGACAGGATGTGCTTGAGTTGTACAATGTTACGGCAATTGTTGAAATGTGTTTCATGTGGGACTTTAACCACTTAAACCCCATCTGTTGTAACTTGTTGGGGCCCCTTACTAGTGACTTTTTGTAGCCGATCGGCTATTTTCTGCAAAAGCTTTCCCAGAATACGGATACTGGCATTTATGTGGTTTATTTTATTTATTTATTCAGCACAGTATAAAAAACAATACAGTGAACATACAAATATAAGAAGGGTAAAGGGCTTATACGAGGCCTCTACCTATGTAAAACAATGAAACATTGTACAAGAAATATAGAGTATCCAGAATACATGATTGCAGTAGGCTATATAAAACAAGAACAAAACAAGAAACAAAACAAAAAACATGATTAGAGTACTTGGTTATCTACATGATTAGAGAAAAGAAGAGATAATACAAAGAAATATAATTATGTGATCTGGTCAATTAAGTGGGTACTAAACTTATGTTTGAAATTATTTAATGAAGTAGAATTAGATGAGATTGCTGTATAGGTGTTCCATAGCTGTATCTGATGGAGAACTGACACAGACCAGTACGGAACTTTGGGAGATGTAAATGATTTGCCTGTCTCGTATTGAAGTGGTGCACATCACTGTTGAACCGGAAAAAGTCTTTACATGGCAAAGGAAATGAAACTGGCTGGAACAATACTTGAAAATAAAGTTGCAGGTTTGGTATGTATTGAAATTAAAGATTGGTAAAATATTGAGGGGCAGAATGAGCAGACCAATCACTATATGTGGCAAATGGCAATCCTGCAGAATCTTTTTTGCAACATATGGAGTTTGTGAAGATGTGTATTATAAGTAGCTCCACAAATGATATTGCAATAAATAAGATATGGATAAATTAAGCTATAATAAAGAGTTGGGAGACAATTTTGATTAACCAGACTACGGAATTTGCCAATAATGCCAATAGATTTAGATATTTTCTTACAGACATGGCTAATGTGGTTTGTCCAGCTTAGTCCTTCATGGATAATTACACCAAGGAAGGTTGTTGATGTAACCTGAGTGATTGGATCATCTCCTATAGACAGACAAGTGTTAGAATTACAATACTGGAGGCTAAGTAAAGAACAATATCATTAGATAAAATGTTTCTAAGATGTTTAGGGCCAAGCACAATAATTTGAGTTTTGTCTGACTTTAGTAGCAGAGCATTGAAGGTAATCCATGTCTTGGAGCTGGTCGGTTTAATCTGGATTTATTGTTAAATGTAATTGGATATAAACTGCATAAAAAAAGAAAAGTTATGGACTGTTGCCTAATAATATGACCTAAAGTAAGCAATTTCTCTACAAGGTCAATAGTATTAAGCAAATAACCCAGTGGAGCATTGTCTGCAACCTTTGCACACATGGATGGTTCATCTTTAACATGTGCAATTTGAAACCGATCTGATAAATGGACCTTGAACCAGCTTAATTAGCAATATCACAATTATTTCATACTTGTACCTCAAATACAATGAATGGCAGAGTGTAACAGGGTAACATGGCAGCAGTAGCATCAGAACATATACACATATTAAAAGCAGCTTGGACACAAATTTCAGTGTAGTTTTTAGTAACTCCAAAGCCTTGAGTAGTCCTACAACTACACAGTGAACCCGTTTCAGGCCTAGAACGATGACGTTGGCATGTTCCTTATCAAATTCACCTTCCATACATCTATCTGTTACACCCATCCGTCTCATCTCTGTGCCTCATCTCTGTGTCCCTAAGGGGCTGGTTCTGGGGCTACGAGGAAACGCGAGCTCGGAATGTCACCTGTATGTCAGCTCAAGGCCACGCCTCCATCATGGCCCCAATCCTTCAGAACAACATCACATCGACGTGAGTGATCGCAACTAGATAGATACCTTTATTATCCCACGTGGAAAAATCTGTCAAACTCCTTGATGATGTCTGACTGCGGGAATGTTTAGTGGGCCCTTGAGATGTCTTCGCACCAGTCACACATGCAAAGTTTTGAAAATGAATAGTTCTGGTGCTTGATTCTGATCTGAGTCCCATTGTAAGATGTAAACACACACCTGGACTGTGTGTGTATCAGTATCACTCCATGAATTACGATGTGTTTACAGTATCCACTGCACTTTTCTATGGATGTATTGTCTTGTGCAATTTAGTTTCCTATGATGGCAGAGGAAGAAGAGCACTTGTTTTAGTTCACTCAACCTCCTGTATAGGCATTCTTCTTGATTCCTTATCTTCTTCATTCATACTTTTAAAATGACTTTAAACAGGTTAGATGTTTCATGTCATGTGGAGTTTGCCTTGCAGCTGCATTGTTTGCGTCAGTTGGTGACTTTTCTTTTAGAAATAATTTTTACGTTTATAAACGCAATAAGCCACATGAAGCCGTGGTTGAGAGTGATTTTAGAATATATAAGGGGGTTGTAGTAAGTAGTAACACTGCATCTTAACCGTTCTAATATCACTGCAAACCATGGCCTTCTGTGGCATATTTCATGTGTTATTAAATGGTTGTAACTTGTAAAGTAACTTGCATGTGGCCATCTAGCAACCTACGTCTGAGTAGCCAAGAGGGAGTCTGGGTTTCAAACTTGTTCACTGTTGCACTTCTTATAGAATGTGTTCACTGAACTTACCGAAGGTGACAAACATGTAATAATAATACATGGTTCTTGGTTGCAGGTCAGTGATGCTGGACAGAGCAGAGACCGTCCTCCATGACCACTATGCTGGGAAGGACTACTGGGATGTACGTCTAAACTCACTTCTAATAGTTATATGGGTCTTCAACAGGGGGTTAGGATCTCCTAATAAGTGGGGTCCTCACTATTCGTTGAAAATAGCCGATCTACCCCTACACCAGTTTGGGACACAGTACCTTTGATTATAAGGTTTTCTTATTTTGTGTTCCAGACTCGCCGCAGCATGGTCTTTGCCAAACACCTGCGGCTCATAGGAGATGACTTCAGAGCCAAGTACCTGAACTCTACAGACAGCAGTGACCACACTGTGTACAGCGAGGACTGGACCCGTATGAAGGTGAGTGAGAGTGTTCTCCTGTCTATTCCAACTGTACATTCTTTGCATGGATTGGAAGACTAGCTTTTGTCAAGGCAAAAGCTAATGGGGATCCTAATAAACAATAAAACAATGGCTTTCTCTTAGCTAACTCTTGACTTTCTCTAAAAAGGGAAGATTTATACTTTTAGAAAATAGCCGTTCTAAAATGGTTAGTCCCAATACTTGTTTCTGATTGGTTGGTTTTTGATTAGACCGCGTAGTAAATCACACGATAATCTACACCTTAACTCGTTTACCGCCGATATTGCCTTTTGACAGGAGACGGCCTAGCTTACATCATAAAAATATGTAAACCAGCAGCCCTTATTAATTTGTAAAGAAACACCACAGGCTTGTGCCATTAATATGCATATACTGTACTAATATGATTTAAACATTCACATGCTGCGACCTAGTGTGATATATGTGTTATGCTGGAGCCAAGCTTTTTAATGCTGGTGATCCAGCATATCTGTAGCTGAACTAGGGAAGGGAAGCGCTTGATTTCCTTACCAACCCTGGCCGACGCCGTGCGGGCTTCGAAGCACCGCCCGCGCTCATAGGACTGTGAATGAGTGGCTCCGGGCGCGCTTGTAAAGACAGCAAGCGCCTCCTATTCCTCCGTGAACAGCTGATCAGTGATCACCCTCGCAATGTCTCGGTCAATTAGCTAAGTGGCTATGCATCGTTTTTGCTGATATGTATGTTCACATACATATCAGCTAAATCTGGATTAAAACAAATTACCTTGTATTTTATAATGCCTTAACGGCTTGGCCTGTTGTAGCGCCACCATGAGGCTGATTTGAAAACTGTCAAGTGGCATTTCTTCCTCAGCCTAGTGGGAATATGCATGCACAGTTTCACCACAATCGGACGCTGCGTTGAGTAGTTGTGGCGATTTGTACAAAACGGGTACAAAGCGGGCTACTCCTGAAAAGTTTAGAAGCCAATAGTAGGTAATGAAGGTGGATTATGAGAAATCAAACAAACCCGTCTTGATCACATGACTATGGAGAGCATGTGTACCGATTTGCGTGAAATTTGGATAACATCTGAAGGAGTAATATTAGAAAATGTGTTTTACATATATCGGCCTCCTGGTGGCGCTATAAAGAGCAGATGTGAAAAATTCCAGGCAAAGGCTTTTCCTTGGCCTCTAGGGAGTTGGCATACAAAGTTATCCACAAATCCGTGCAGTTGGAGGTAAAAACACTTTTCGGCCAGTTATAGCGCCACCATGAGGCTGAGTTGAAAATGTTCACGTGGCATTTCTTCCTCGGCCTAGTGGGAATGTGCGTGCGCAATTTCACGGAAATCATGTGTTCATGATTTGCAGCATTTTGTTTGAAACTGAGCACTCCTGCGAACTTTGGAAGCCAATCTTAGCCAATCAGGATGGAGTCTGAGAAATCTGAAAGACCTGTTTCGTTGATTGGCTCTAGAGAGACTGTGTACCAATTTGTGTGATGTTTGGACAAAATCTGTAGGTGTACTGTCCAAAAACTTGATTTGCACAAAGCGGCCTCCTGGTGGCGCTATAACAGGCCGTTCTGGAAAATTTGGGGCAGAGGTTCATCGTTGGCATCCAGGGAGTGTGTGTGCAAAATTTGGCATTGACCGGGTTAACGGTAACGGAGATTAGCTGTTCACAGACGGACGGACACACGGACGGACGGACGGACGGACACACGGACGGACGGACACACGGACGGACGGACACACGGACGGACGGACGGACGGACGGACGGGGTGCAAAACATACTCTCTCCCCATGCCTTCGGCCTGGTGGAGACAATCAGGCATAAACCCTAACTATTTTCCTGTAATGTCAAGCTCTGCAATAATAGATATTAAGGAGCACTTCGCCCATTTTCAACCTTATCTTCAATGTTTGAATTGGTCAAACTAGCAGTAGAATTCATGTTCAGAAGAATCTTATGGTCTGAGAAATTTCATAAAAGCAAAGGTTAAAGCCTCAATCTGCGATCTCTTCAACTGGCTGGCTGTATGTAGAACAACATGAGCATAGGTTTAGGTTTAATACAAAATAATAATTCAAGATCCACATGAACACTAGCTTCCTCATTCTGGGCATGTTATAATAATCTGCTAATCTGCGTTCACTAGCCTATTTTAAATCGGTTTTAAAATAATAATAAAAAGGTTTGACATATGACGATATATAGCAACATGATTTAAAAACAAAAGAATACAAATTTGAATCAAAAATATAAATATTTTTTCAGATAACTTAGGTTAGAATGTGTTTTTTTCAGTTCTAAATGGGTTACTGTAAATGCTTTTCCACAGTAATCAAGAAGTGGTGTGTGACTGTGTGTGTGTGTGGTATTCTTATGCTCATATCCAGGCCAAGCTGGGTTCCGCTGAAGGCGGACCTTATCTGGGGGTTCACCTCCGTAGGAAGGATTTCATCTGGGGTCACAGGGAGGATGTGCCGAGCCTTAAAGGGGCAGTCAAAAAGATCCACAGCCTGATGAAAAAGCACAAAGTCGACAGGGTTTTTGTTGCCACGGATGCAGATGAGGAAGGTAATGACAGTTGGTTTGGCTAATGCCGACTCTGTGGTACAGCGTCGGCAAGCTGTATCACTAGGTCTGCATAGTTTCTATTCATTTTTCAATATTTGCTGAGCAGGTATTTTGATTGGTTCTCATTCTCATATTTGAATGTGAACATCCCTCACATGCCATGTAATTGCCTACTTTCCTTTTTTAAAATACCCTATTTGACATGAATGACTATTTGACATTCAATTCTTTTTCCACATACGAGTCTTGAAGTCTTATAATCAGAGTCGTTTTATATTCGACACAATACGGTTCTTAAATAGCTCTATATGCTGTCTCTCCAGCACTTTAGAAAACAGAAAATAATTTTTCAGGTTGAGATACCAATTTTATCCAATTCATACAGGATACAGGATAAACTAGAAAAATGGGGTCCTCGGAAACACAGATCTTTGCCACGCCTGGTTGCCTAACCAGGCCTAATTGTGCCTAATTTGGCTGCATAGTTTAGAGGCACCTCAATGTGTGTTACACATGTTGGGTAGATCGGGTGCAGCGTTCTCTCTGAATACTAGAAAATATAATATACATAATGAGCAATTTCAAGATATCTGTCTGGGTAAAAAAACCAAAAAGAAACTTGGTCTAATCACAAAGTTTAATAATACAAAATAATTATCAATAGATTAGCAGCCATTATTAAAGTGATCATTAGTTGTAGCTCTACTAATGTCAGGATGACATGATCAGTCAGTGACACTTTATAATTTATCACCACTACCCGTGTTCTGCACGACAGCTCTATTATTTGCTGACACTCTTGTCATGTCTCGGAATGTGGTCGTTGTATTTCCATGCAGATGGGGACATCATTCATAACGGGAATGACATCTCGACATTCCTGTCAGAACTCCTGGAATGTGGTCCCTCCCTCATAGCGTAGATAGAATGGTGAATTGACTCATGCACGTTGCTGGTGGGCGATTTATCGCAGCCAGCAACGTGCATGAGTCAATTTCCCTGCTGTCATTTTTTCATGTTTGGCTCCATGAAACCCAGTAACGGTGCATGTGTTGCAGAGCTGGAATCTCTGAAGAGGATGTTGCCAGAGATGGTGCGCTTTGAACCCACCGGGGAAGACCTGGAGCTGCTCAAAGATGGAGGAGTGGCCATCATTGACCAATGGATCTGCGCACATGCCAGGTACATTCCTCCCCTTTCTTTTCTACGTGTATCCCTTGTTACATAATGTACACTTTCAAGTTTATTTACATGGAGGTAAGGTGTTGGTCAGGGCCAGTGCTTTTTAAAGTTATGTGTTCTGCGACATGCATGCATTGCATGCATAGACTCAGATGTCCTTTGTTGTACAACAAAGGAGAAGACTCCTTTTGGAAAAAAAGCTGTTTTTAGCATCCGTGGCTAGCCTCCGGTGGCACCCATGTTGTGACGTCAGAGAATATCCAAAATCGTCCTCGTACACACGCATGCGATCTAAAGCATTTTTAGGGCTCAGATTGAGATAAAGGACTATGTTTACAGTTTAATATAACTTTAATCCAACCTTTAATGGAATTAGGTGCACGTAGACTATGGAAGGGGGGGCGTATAGGCTCTAATATTTGCTACACTATATTTATTTTCTATCTATCTTTGAAAAAATAGAGATAGGCCTAGATATTTGCAGAAAGGCCATGGGGGGTTTTCTTTTCAGGGACTTATTCTTTTTGTATCGGCTGTCCCTTTTGAACGGTGCCTAACCGCTCCATTGCGCAGCAATATGTATGTACAGTATGTCTGTCTGTATGTCTGAGCACGGACAGCTGCAACACCTAAAGTGGCCAGTAGAGTACATCACAGAGTAAAGTGGCACAGAGTACACTATGGTACGAGCCCTGGGCCGTTCCTGGGGCTCTGATCTTATTAGTACACAGTTGAGTGAGGCAGAGACGGGGAGAGCCACGTAGCAAATTGGGAATCGAACCTGCGACTCGCATTAGAGCGTATATTTGGTATGCGCCTTAACCGCTAGGCCAGTGGTGCCCGATGAGTGCTATCTTAAAATAAATTAGATCCTTATATTTGTCACACAAAAAAGCTTTCAATTTTAATTGAATTGTTTTCCAAGTAACTTGGAAGTTGATGAACTAGTTCATACCGTAGAAGACATCACATGTTTTTCTGTGTCCCGGTATTGATGTCATCTTGATAGTCATTAGTCACTGTCACTGATGTCACTATACTGTAACTTTCCAGGTTCTTCATTGGGACATCAGTATCCACCTTCTCTTTTCGAATCCACGAAGAGAGGGAGATCCTGGGTTTCGACCCCAAAACCACGTACAATCGCTTCTGTGGGGACAATGAGAAAGAGTGCGAACAACCCACACACTGGAAAATAGTCCACTGATTTCACAGAATTTAAAATCTTCTACACGGAACACAAGTGCCAAAACCAGTATTGAAGAGACACGTTCTTCTCACGTGAATCAGTCAGAAAATATGTGATACCAGTTTTTTTGTAATTGTCTCCGCCAGGCCGAAGGCATGGGGAGAGAGTATGTTTTGTTTGTAATAATTTTGTTACTTTTTCAGATTTGTGCAATCATGCCTGTGTAGACCACTGTAACTCTAAAGCTCATGTAGTCAAATGGCCATTACCGGGATGTTAAACAGTTTTAAAGTTCTACACTTTAATCCACTGGGTCGTTTTAAAGTGAGGGAATTAGAATTTTACCCTGTAATTGTGTCTTTTAAGATGTTCCTATATGCCCGTTAATAAGGAAAAGAAGCAAGTGTCTCGCTCACTAGTAGTGATAATGAATGAGATATCAGCTTTTGTACTATTTTTTTGAAAGGGAAATCTCACATTTGTCAAGAGATTAGTATTTTCTAACTGCTGTCAACTATTCAAATATGTGGACATGACTTCTTACTTGCCTCATAGTTGCTGAATATTTTCTTTTTGTGGACAACCAATATGAACATATGATACATGGCTTACGTATGCTGTGTAAAAAAAGTTATTTGTCATATCATTGAAGTGCTGCTACAGTACAATTTCCTCAGTGTTTGTTGAAAGCACACATATTGTTGGACATTGCATTCATTCATACTGTTGACGTTTTTGCCCTTTCTTTCCCTGAAAGGAAAGGTGCTGAGACAAAGGAACCATCATGGCCTGTCAACAAAAGGCAGGCATTAAAATGACGTTTCTCAGTACACGCCCAGCTTGTTTTCATTCCAGGTGACACACCTTTCCGTCCTGTGTTGGACACTGACTTATGACATGGGTTGAATGTACAGTATGACTTCATTGGCCACTAATATCGTTTTCACATTGCCAGGTCAGGTGGAGATGAGATTTGAAAACAAAAATCACTAAATGCTCACATTTTAAACATCGACATGATTAGCAGAGCTTGAATCATTATAGCATTTGGGCATTCATTTGGGTATTTATTAAGTATTTCACAAACTTTGATCTAAAACTCACATTGTTAATGATAAGATTCCAGGCTTCGAATCAAATGTAAAGAAATTGTATGTCAAGAAATAATTTCTTCCAAACAAAAAGGTAGGAGCGCACACCAGTAGTGGGGAGGTGCTGACCGCAGGAGATAAAACTTTGCAATATGTCTATGATCTATTATTATACCCAATATGAATACTGTTTGTATTATATAATCGCACACTTCCTTATTACACCCTAGCCTTACTTAAAGATACTGGCATCCTGTGGGCATGTTCTTTGAGGTGTATTACCACCTACCAGACATGTACTTCAGGTTAGACACATTCAGTAATTCCATTTGGATAACTTGTCTTTGTCACCACCAAGACGGGCTGACAAATGGGATATTAACTCTGGCACATGACATTGTTTTAATTAATAAGTAAGGCCCTACATCCTTGTATAAAATATTTTTAGCATTTCTTCTAGGAGAAAATTATTCTCATTATATTCAAGGTTTGAGTGATTGTAAAGAAAATGAAGCTAATAGAGCGCTGAAGTCCTGACGTCACTCGCTCATCCCCTGGTTCTGCCTGGTTCATGGAAGTATTTTCTCTATGGAGAATAACATGGGGTCATCTTAAAATCGTTTCATATAAGTATTGTGGTCCAAAAATAAACAAGATGTCTCTGCGTTATTGTCAGTCAGGTGTCTCTATCGTTTGCAACAGTCAGTCACTCATTCTAGCGAAAATGTAACTAATTCAGTAGCAGTAACAATAGCGTTTTCTCTGTCAGTTGATTCTTCATGTCCATATGAGTGCAACGGCCAGGATGACATGTTTATTTTTCAAACAGTTCTTATATGAGGCGATCTGAAATCCCCCTATGGGGATTACAATGCAAATAAAAAGTACATGAACCCGTGGATTTGTGCCATCTACTGATATTGACTTCAGACTTCGGTGTTCTATATAGGCAAGTTGGTAGACTTGGCACATACTGTACAGTAAGAGTACAATGGCTTTTCAAGCTCAGTTGTGGCTCCTAATTTCAATGCACCATTTCTATAGTTTTTGTTTTTATTTTTACAAGTAATTACAGGGTAAATCACTTAAAAGGTCAACTTTGACGAGAGGATGAGTGAATGGTCTGATTATTCTGATCACAGTTCTTTGTCCTCTGGCATCCGTTGATATGCTCGTTCCTTATCTTTCACATAATTCTTTTGATCCCCCCCCCCCCCCCCCCCCCTCTTTTTACACCTGTGAATGGACAAGTTAAAACCAGTATTACTACCCTGATGATAATGCTGGGAAGCATTGTTTAGTGTTTTAGCGTCACAATGGTGTCATGTTGCCTCTGAGGCACGGCTGGACCCAACTACAAGGCGCACGTATCACTTTCTTTTTATTCTGCAGATGGGAAGAGTGTACTATCAATACAATCGGTCAGTGGTTCTCAACCTCTTTTGAGCACTGGACCACTACCATTATTTTTGAACAATCCGCAAGGACCACCCCACAACAATTACATGAATAATGTTTACCGTAGTCAATAACAAGGCATAACACAGTCATTTATATTTGTAATATATGTTTTATTATTTAAATCTGTTATGTAACTTTTTGGTGCGAATAAAATGATATTTTGTCCAATCTGTATGGTAGAGTATGTTGATACAATATAAAATTTGTTTTGGTTGGATTTGGTCTCCCTACTCTTTTATTGAGACATTCTGTGCCTGGTTTCACACAACAGTCCTCAGTCCTGTTTCTGGTTTGACAATGGTTTGACACTTGAGCAATATCAGTGGTAAAAAAAAGAGAGATTCTAATCTAGTGTAGAACAGGAATGTTACAGTATCGTGCAGCTTTAACATGAATGATCTTATAGACAGATTAATTTATACTTAGCTGCTTGCAGATCTACAAGCTCATAACATCACTGCCACGTTGTGAGCTTGCAGATCTGATATTTTTGGTGCACAGATGCGACCACTTGCACCAAATATAATGCGAAAAGAGAGTTCACACACTGATCCTAAAGCGGGTTTCTTTACAAAGAACATTGATTTGCATGAGCAATGCTAATCACCTCAACCACCACCAAGTTAGTCTCGCGTAGCCAGACTACTATTCCACAATCTCCAAATTAAGCATTTAAAAATTGCAAGAGGCAACAGTCTGGCCACTTGAGACTACTACCAACTTGGTAGTAGTTAGAATCTCCAAAATCCATTATTTGTCAAGAATGCAGCTACACTTACAGTACGAAGCTGTAAATATACCTGTGTTGTGTCTGTGCTTTTTATTACCCTAAAAACATCAATAAATCATAAAAAAAATGCAGTTGTCCTCTAGATGTTTTGTGTATAGGCCTAGTGATTGGTGCTATTTGATATAGCCTATATATGATGATAATATGGTTATGTTTGTTCTATTTGAATTGTTCTGTGTTTTCAAATGAGAAAATCTGCTAATTGCACAAGAGACGTTATAGTGTGACTTCTTCCTATGGGGAGAAACCCTCCAGGGACAATGCACTGTACTGTAGCTACCTACCTAGTGCAGTGATTTATCCCTGCAGGATATAGTCAGTCACGCACACACATGATGCAGATTCTGTACCATGAGTCATGATTTGCATCCCCCTCACTCTCTAGATAGCCACCTGTTACACACCTAGTCAAGAAGAGACTTTGTAATGAATTGTTACATAGTAAAGAAAGAAGACACCTTTGTAATGAATGAAAATGTGTAGCCTATAGGCCTACATTGAATGTTTTAATTAGATTCTGTCTTCTAGTCTTGGATGTCGGGCAGTCATTTCTGACTCATTCATTTAACAAGTTTTGTCTATATAGTTTTATATCTTATAATATCTACCTTTTCATTATTATTATTTTTAATTACATTTTCTATTTATTTATTTTTCTTGGCAGTGAGCACTAGTCTGAGGAGCTCACTGTCTGGAAGAACGTGCACCTGCTTCAGTGAAGTTGTGTCTGGAGCCTAGGAGGAGCACACGCCCCTTGAACAGATTGGAATCTTAGCTGCGTTCAGACCGAGCGTCGTGTTTTCCAGGGAGTCAGTCGACAGAACGAGAAAGTCTGCTATCGGATCTGTCAGTATAGCCGATATATCACTACTACAAAGAGGAATTATTTTTCAACTTTCGTCTCCGCCGGAGCGGAAATTGTGGTACTTGTAGCCTATATTGAATTGCATTTTTGTTCTGGAATATAAGCGAATCTACCAACTGATGGAGAGGAACTGCTAGGAACATGCTCTCATCACAACTCTGTGGTGTAGTTCGATAATTTACCGGGAGGAAGAAAAAAATAAATAAATAAAAGGTAAGTTTAGTTGTAGTTCTTAAGTCTACATTATCACACCATTATTGACTTAAAATAATACAAATCATTGTCCTAAGTAATGAGCTTAAAGAAAAGAAAAATTGGCTTCAGATAACACAGTGTTGATGAGAGCTGTTGCTTGTGATTTAACGAGGTGTTTGTGCTAATTGAAACATGGCATGCTTGATTGATTGATTGATTATGTTATTAACAGTTTGCAGAATTACAGTACATTTCAAGCACAAACTCAATACAAAGGCTGTTGTGGAATCTCGATGTGTGTGTGTGATGTGGTTCCATCAGATACGACACTGTTAACTGTGAGTGGACGACCCAATTAAGCATTACACTTGTTTACAACAGGGTCCACCATGTTCAATTCATCAAAACATTTAGAGACGTACAAATAGACACTTCTATATAGACAAAGAACAGAACAGGAATTCATCATAATGGAGGTAAAAAGGGAAAATAAACATATTTGAGGGGAAAGGTGGGGGGGGGGGGGTTTGGGGGCGGTGGGGGGTGGATTCAGATTTTACGGGGGCCAGTTTCGAATTGCAGCCATCCAGGTGCCCTTTGAGAGCGGTTTTGAAGGAGTCAAGGGATTCGCATGTCTTAATGACTGTTGGTAGGGCGTTGTATAATTAAAACAGAAATAGGTAAAGTATAGGCTATACCTATTAAATCAAATATATAACTTATTGTTCTAGACCTTATCAAGGTTTTATTTCATTTGATATATATATATATTTATTTCCCCCTCTATAATGTCCTTCCACGTTTTGGCCTAAAGAATAAATATTTATATTTTTTGACCAAAAGAATCACGGATATAAGCGGCCAAAATGAGTTTTAGCAGACTAGCTGGCATCTCCGAGAGAGACTCGGAATATTGTCGCTGCTTCTTTGCTTGGAAAGGGGCCAGCTTAGGTGGTTCGGGCATCTGGTTAGGATGCCTCTCGAGCTTCTCCCTAAAGAGAGGTCCTCGATCCACATCCCACTGGAGGGAGACCCCCGGGCAGACCAAGGACCAGATGGAGGGATTACATCTCCACACTGGCCTTAGAATGCCTCGGGATCCCACCGGAAACAGTTACTAATGTTGCTCTGGAGAGGGAAGTCTGGAGCTCTCTGGGGGAGCTGTTCCCACCACGACCCGACTACAGATAAGCGGTTGAATCATGGATGGATTGATGGTTTTGGCCTATACTTTTGAAGTCAAGTAAAGCCTCACAAATAAATTACTTATTTTCCTAGTTTCTGTATGAAGAGACCAAAGTAGCAGCTGCTCTGCTAATCTGAAACATGAAATCTGAAAGTTTAAATTGACCACTAGGCAGTCCCACAAATGAAACACAATATTTCTTTCCAATCATCACGAAACTGACAGGTCATATGTCTAATTTTGTCTAGCACACATTTGGTCATAATAAATCAATGACATGTTTTAATTAAGCCCGAATTATTTTTGCAGTAGGGGTGTTGCTGCAGATATTTTTCAATAAATGAATGGTCTGTCCGATCATCATAAAACCTGTTAGTTGTCTTTAATACAGGCATTCAAATTCTAGACTCTTTGCAGCTTTCAACTTAAAACAGTCCATGTTTGCTTGAACCTCCACATTGGGGGCTATATTTTCATTAGGATTAGTTCATGATGCCAACAAGGCAGGAACAACACTTTCATAATTTTCTTGACTTTTCACACATGTGTCTTTCCCACAGTTTCCTCCACTGATGGCGTTCTTCCATCAGTTGCGACTTCTAATCTGGAAAAATGGCCTAGGCGTCATCAGACAGCCAGTAAGTGGGATATAATTTCATTTAGGCATTGTACATTTATTGAACACTTAAGCACTGACACAATCCCATTTTGAGTTTTGACCTTCTGTGGTGTGTTACATGTATGGTTGACCTACAAGGCCAATAAGACAATTTTAGGTTTTATTTGGCGGGTGTGTTAATATGTGCCTCTGATGCATTCTGTTGTGGTGTTGCATCTTCCAGGGATGGTCATTGACCCTCGTCCTCTGGCCTGTCATCATCTTCCTCATCTTGGCCATCACCCGCCACCGCTTCCCTCCAGTAATGAAAGATGCGTGTAAGTGTATTGTACCATATCATAATTTCTATTATATATTACATTTTTGTGTGAGCCTTTTCAACTACGTACATACATACATCATGTACATGTCACAGCCAGGAGGCACAAGGATGATAAGACAGTAAAATGTATATAGGTTAACACCCACAAATATGTGGGAACAGGACTAACGTCTCACTAGCAGAGCTGACTGGTATTTAAATGTACATACAAATAAATATCATGTAAGTACTGAAGGTTATAGACTTTAAACCGTGAATGATACGATTTATACAGGTTCTTTCTTAACCAACACATGCCTACAACCCAAGTAGTGTGTTTGCAGCCCTTTCTGGATAGGGCATGCGGGGGGGCCGGGCCCCTAAAAGATAATTGGCCCAGGGGCCTCCTAAATACGTCCCTGGTGACGTTGATTCCCTTCACCCTACACGCCTGTACTAGTGTCTGACGTCAGTGAAATGAGTATTAAAATGTTTTGTACTGTTGTCCACTGAAGCTATAGACCAGGGGATTAAGTGTGTTGTTTTTGCCCCGTTTGTAGTTGTTAAAGAAGGAGATAATCTGTCCCCAGTCAGAGAACAATGCTGCGGTACAATGCCTCTCTAACCATACAGCTACTGTACCTCTGCCACGTCACATAACCTACAGTATATAGTGCTACAGTTTGTTATCTATCTATCTATCTATCTATCTATCTATCTATCTATCTATCTATCTATCTATCTATCTATCTATCTATCTATCTATCTATCTATCTATATAACCAAAAATAGGGAGTTAACGTGGTTAAACATTATATGAATTGCGTGTGAGGTAAAAGAAAAAAAGAACGAAAATCAGTTAAAAAACTCCAGTGTAAATCTTTGGTGAGAAGTTGAACCCATGATGGTGGCGATAGCGTCCAGATTGGCCTTCAAAAAGATCTCATCCCTGTAATATGCTATAGTGCTGTTGATAAGAGCATTAACTAAATGTATAGGCCTACTGTATGAGTGAAAGGATTATACAATAATGATCTAGAGTAGACAGACATACTGTACATTTTCTGGAAAGAATGCTGTCCGACGCCAGTGTCTCGTAACAAGGACCATAATCCGGGATATGACTCTTAACAACCAACCAGTTAGCCCATCCTTCTTTGTCCCCCAAATCTCATCTGATGGATCAAATTCAATAGATGAGAAGATTTTCCTGTAATGTGATACCCTCCACCTAGATTTACAGTAGGCCTAAATCCCAATAGAATGAACAAAAGGGCCTTCTTGAGTTTTTGTTGTTGGTTTTTAAACACAAGCTTCCAGACTCAGTAGTGAACCACACCTTGGCCAAGAATACCAGCAGGTACCAGACCAGATAGCCCTGATAAAAATGATGAATAGATCATCGTCGGGGCTGCTCTCAGAGGAGGTGACATTTCCCAGAAGACACTCTAATGAAAAATGGGTCACAGGGTCCTTCACAGGACCCAATTTCCTTGAAGAGTTTCCGCAAAGATTGTGCCACTGCTAACGCCACAATACAACATAAGATAATTTTACAAATAATACTGGGTGTAATGACAATGTAAAAGTAAGAAATAAGAATACGGAAATTAAGATAAAGTAGAATAGCAGGTGTGATATTAACCCTCGTACGGCAGGTATAGCATCTTTAGCAGTGGTGGGGAATGTTCAATCTAGGCAGTAGAAGGCATACATTCTGTTTAGCTTTGCTTAGATGGAAGGGAAAGATGATTTAGTGTAGTAATATAGTGTAAATAGGGTCAAACTACTTATGGCCATCATCTTGTCTTGGAGTGCATTTAACTGCTAGTGGTGTGTGTCCAATAATAAAGGCCCGAGAAGACCTCAGGATGGAATAAGCTATATTGAAGATGTTTTATATTTGTGACATCAGTGTGATGTTGACACTTGACAGTGTACTACAGTAGAGCTCACTTTTGAATACAGCCTTTTTGTGAATCAAACAGAAACACGAACAATAGATGTTGCCCATTACCTAAAGTGCTGTCCCTCCCTACCATTGTTGCATGCGATCCGAGCTTTCAAGGTCAGAAGGCACAGCTATAGAAAGTATAATTGTGTAAACAAGGCATAGAAACTCATGTGCTACTGACCGACAGTATCATGTCACGTCATCTTATGCTGTTCATAATTGCACTACTATGCGTATTACTGTAATGTAATGTGTAGTTGTGTATATACGTAGCCTTGTGCCTGGAATGGCACAAAGCGTGTGGCTTCTCTTTAGCCCTTGGTTTCCTGTCTTTGCACTCACCAATCTGAACTAAAAGCATACAAATGCCACAAATAAATCGGAATGTTCGCAGTATCCTCTATATTATTAATTTAAATCATTTACATGTACTGAAGAATATTCAAAGGCTTGAGATAAAGTGATGGATGGATGGATGAAAGAATCTGGAGGTTGTGTCTCATCCCATGTTCCGTCATGTGATGCTTATTTGTCCCCATCATTTTGTGTGATCGCATATGTTTGCCTGTAATGACATGCCCCAAAATTAGGGACACCTGAGTTAATGTGGTACAAATAACTTGAAGTTCAAAAATCATAGCGTGTTAATTTGTACCTTGTTGAACAAAATGTGTGAATATCACCATACCCTAATAGCATCCAAACCCTAATGCAAAGATTCCATTGTAAATTCCAATAAATTCCAATAATGTTATACCAGCTCACTGAGCTCAGTGGTCTATTATGGTTAAAGTGTCCGCCCTGAGATTAGAACGTTGGGATTGGGGTTCAATCCCCTGGCCGGGTCATACCAAAAGACTATAAAATGAGACCCAATGCCTCCCTGCTTTGCACTCTACTCAGCATCAATGGTTGGATTGTGACATAGTACCATGTCATGTCTCGAGTGTGTACAGGGCTACATGGCTGGGGATGTACATCAAGCCGCCTCACGCTACAGGAGATTATTGGGCTAGGCCACAATCCACTCCTACCCTATGGACCACAAGGCTTAGATCAATGTCAATTTGTTAAAATAGACTAGTATAGATTATTAAATATATTTGTTAAAAAAAATGCATACATGTCTGTTTTGTGATCCCAGTGCACAGCCAATATAAATTGTCCTGTCTATTACCAATCATTTTGCAATCCAGTCATGTTTACACTCTTGTCTATATATGTAAGCCACACTCTTTCATGCCATTTGTTTTATATGCTCTCTGTGTGTTCTTGTCATTCAGTTGTGTGGCTTTCACTGTCTGAGCTGACAAAGTTCTTCTGAACGAGGGCTAGTGTCGTTTATGTACACTCTAGTTCATAATGACTTAGGTCATGATAAATATCAAGGGAGGACGTACTGTTTACTAAGCTAATATTACACTTCCAGCAAGTATGTTGTGCTAGATGAAGCATTGCATTTCAACTAGAACATTAACAGCTATGGATATCGGGCTGATACCATGCAGGTAGGTCAAGGCTTCAGAGATTTGACTTCCCTTGCATACATACTGATGTTTATAGTAAGTAAGTAAATGTTATTTATGAAGCACCTTTCAAACGGAGATTTGCTGTACACGGACGGACGGACGGACAGACAGACAGACAGACAGACAGACAGACGGAGTACAAAACATACTCTCTCCCCATGCCTTCGTTTATCCGCTGAATCATTCTTACCTAATCATTCTTCTTTGTGTTTGAGAGTGTCTTCCAAGGGCTTTTGCAGTACAGTAAAGTTTATTGTCATGTCTTTCAGGCTATACGGGTCCCAAGAACCTGCCCAGCACAGGATTTTTCCCCTTCCTGCAGACCCTCATGTGCAACACAGACAGCAGTTGTCACAACAAATCACGTACAGTGACTCATGGACAAACATCCAGAAACGGTCACAGGTGGGCAATAATGCTAAGTATATTTTTTATTTCATAGACCCCCAGCGTGGTATGCAATTAGGCCATGAACCCCCATGACTCTGAGTGAGAAGGGTCCATTTGGTTTATAACTATATTATGATTCAGGTCAGGAACCGCCCCAAGGACCTGTGGGAGTCCCTCGACCCCACTTTGAGAACCACATCTTTACAACAATATTAATATTATTGTATCTGACATAATGTTACTCTGTTTTTGTGTGACAAAAGTGATTATTTATATATTTATGAATTACATGAAAAACTCATTATCATTGTGGAAATAAGTCCATGATAATAATAATAATAACTTTATTTATATAGCACCTTACCAAAAACAAGTTTACAAAGTGCTTTACAGATAATAATAGCAGTAAAATAATACAATAAGAATAAAACAAAATAAACACAATTAAAACATTTTATAAAAAGGCTGTGCAATAAAGAGATTTAAAAGAGGATACTGAGTTTGCCAGCCTGAGATTCTCAGGCAGTGAGTTCCACAGCCGAGTGGCCCGTACAGCAAAGGCCCGGTCGCCTTTTGTGATAAGGCGAGATTTTGGAACCTTTAATAGGGTTAAGCTGGATGATCTCAGGCAGCGGCCAGGCTTGTAGGGAGTTAAAAGATTACGGATGTAAGCAGGTGCCAGACCATTTAGAGCTTTAAAAATAAGTAATAAAATCTTAAAATCTATTCTAAAACTTACAGGTAACCAATGAAGTGCCGCAAGGACAGGTGTAATGTGCTCACTTCTCTTTGTGCACGTCAGTAATCTAGCAGCTGCATTTTGTATCAGTTGTAGTCTGTGAATGTTCTGTTTACTGATACCTGAATAAAGTGCATTGCAGTAATCTAATCTGGAAGAGATAAAAGCATAATTGACTTTTTCTAGGTCAGAAAAAATAAGAAAAGAAACAGCTCAGGGTCAAAGCAAAGCAAAGCAAAGTTACTATATTTACCCAGGGTATCTGGGCTAAGCTCAAGAACTTGTTTCCAGCCAGGCCCTGCTCATAGAACATTTCATGGTAGTGGTTCAATGCCTTGCTCAAGGGCACTTCAGCGGTGGTAATTTTAATGTGTCGGACCGCTGATTCGAACTGGCGACCTTCCGTTGTCAAGACCGCTCCGCAATCCGTTCGGCCACCGCTGCCACCAAACATTACACCTAGGTTTCGGACCTTCGTTTTTTGATTACTGGAGAGGGAACCAAGACTGGAGGTAAGATTATTAGCAATTTGTGTGTTTGGGCAGTGAGGGGTAAATATAATTAATTCTGATTTGGACTCATTTAGTATGATGGCCTGAAAATGTACAAGTTTAATGGACAACTTTAGTTTTTTTCAACCAAGGTTCATGTTTTAGGTTGTTATTAGAGAAAGTAAAAGATGAGTGTAATCTTTTTTTCATTTGCTGCTTTCTTTCGTTTTAGGGTTTTTAGCTGTTTTTAACAGGGGGGCGGGGGCATTCGAGCATGGGGCTAAATATGTATTTTTTACTAAATGTTATAGCGATTTCTTTTTTTATTATTTACTATAGTCCTACTAGACCCCAAGAAATTACATCTTGCCACAAAATATCACAGGATCTACTGAATGTGAAGGAGGCCTACTGGGGGAAGCCACACCTTGTGTCATAGGCTCAATATGTCACTTTGACACATTCAGTAGATCCCGTGATCTTTTGTGGCCAGATGTGATTTCTTGGGGTCTAGTAGGACTATAGTAAACAATAAAAAAGAAATCGCTATAAGAAATTGTAAAGAAATACATATTTAGCCACATGCTCGAATGATGAAAGAAAGCAGCAAATGGAAAAAAAATACACTCACCTTTTACTTTCTCTAATAACAACCTAAAACATGAACCTTGGTTGAAAAAAACTAAAGTTATCCTTTAATGTACATAATGACACGGCCAAAATAGGGATGCCAGGGTTAAAGTGGTTAATAGAAAATTATCTCTGGCTTGTTTGGTACACAATGGCTTCCTTGTGAGAAAACATCAAAGGTACTGCCCAGTTTGAACTCCAGGTTCACTAAAGCCTTGTGTCAACATTTCCCATTGGACCAGTATCATATGATTAACAAGAAAAGGTGTGTTGGAAACATCCAGCCTGAATTACGGGTGTCGTCGTGCACGGAAAGTAGCCGATCTACAAGCTGTAGATAGGCTATCTTTGTGTAACTCAGGCTTTGGGTTACGCCTTGGCACGGCAGTCTCACAGGGGAGGCCATTAGTCTGTGTTCTTCCAGAGTTGCCCCCAGAGGAAACGTTAGTAAGAGGTTCATAATAGAGTAGTAGGCGTGCCTGGTTGAATGTTCAACTACTGGGCTCTTGACCAGTTACAACCTGTCATGCTGTTCTGAAAACAAGATTAATGGCAAATCTGGAACAAAACAATGGACATTTGCGACTGCATTATTTTCTTTCTTTAGCAACTCATCTACGTTTCATATGTTGCGTATAACAGAAGCATCATCCACAGACACACAGGCACTTTTTTTTTACTGTTTTCAAACAGCTAGTAATGTATTCAATGAATGAATCAATCAATCAATCAATCAATACTGTAAGAGTAAACCCATTAAGACCTGAGGCCGATTAAAAAAAACTAAAAACAGTTTTCTGAAAAATGTATGTTTCTATTATATCAGTGGTGCTCAAACATTTTCATGTCAAGGACCCCCAAAATTATATGTATTAAATACATATAAGTTTCATCCTCCATCTCAAAAAATAAAATGTTCATGTTCATGATTATGAGCTTGTATACCGGTATGCTATTTTTTGAAAAGCTAAAGAAATCTAAAATGACACAGAAAACCCGGTTTTAATGGGTTAAAGTCCAACTGTTATGTAATACAAATTCGAGAACGAAACGAGCAGGCATTGAAAAATAATACACAATGAGGAAGCTAATTACCCCCATCACAAATCGAGGGAGAGGGGTTTGCCTCTGCAGCGTGTTTAATTATTTGATAACCACTAAGATCAACGTTAAGTTTCCCTTACACAATCTGAGTTGATTATCCTGATTATACCATGGCCACTTACCTAATGATTAAAAACATATTTGTAGAGTTTATTAATTTTTGGGGCCAATGCACTCTTAGCACTCTTCATGAGCTTTGCTTTGGATTCAAGTATTACAGTAGATGGGTGAAGCCATATTAACCACTTAGAAATGAATACCTATTCCCATTACTATGATCAGTCAGCTGATATTGTAGTAAATAGTAATGCGTCTGATTTTAACATGCACGTTCCAGGAAAGTAGGAAAGTTACATTGAAATCCACGTTTACAGCTAGTGCAATCTTTATTATACATATGAATTACATTCCAAATATTTTTGCAATGATTGGAGCGCAGCTACGCGGGTGTCTGAATAATGCGTGCCTTCTGGCCATGGTATAAATACGCCTATAATACCATGTTTGTACCTGGTGGTGTGCTGAACTAAATGCTAGTTTGTTGCACTCTGTTGGAGTTGGAAAGAGACTGTTGGAGTTGGAAACATTCTCTTTGGTGTGCAGCTACCTTTACCAGGACCTTCTGGCCAATTGTTATCTTTGACATTTTCACATTTGTATTGCCACCAAGTGTGAAATTCCACAGATAGAAATTATGAGAAAATCTGTTAAACTTTACCCACCCCTGAATGAATCTTCAAGGTATGCTGTATGGCTTGTTTTCGTTTAGCTTAGTCATTTTTGTTTGTTGCTTTGTTATTGCGTTTGCCGTTTCTCATTTTCTCCACCCATGTCACGATGACTCTTTTGAATTCAGTTGTTGCATAAGATGTTGATGAGTTGTTCTCTTTTGAACACTGACACGAGGAAACTAAATAGTGAATACACAGCATGGACAAAAGCCTCATGCCTCGTTATATCACACTCACATCTAGCCTATAATTTCAGCCTTTATTTGACTTATTTGTTCTTATTACTGCATCGGTATCGGCAATTATGCAACTTAACCCCTTTCAACCACTTATCCCTATTTTGGCCATGTTTTCACGTCACGTTGCAAGCTTGTAGATTTTTTAATTAGCTATACCGTATATGTATTTTAAAACTCTCAAATGTATGTTTTTCTTTTTCATTACAAGTGATTTTGCACTTTTCCAGGTCTTGGGATGATCATTGGACCCAAAAGTCTCTATTGGCATGTGAAGCTGTTCTCTCAACCTTTCTTCTGTCTTGATTGGGGGAGGAATTAGGCAGGAGAAAAGCAGTGGGAAAACATACCACCCTTCTCCTTTTGAAACTAGCTCAGCCTCTCTTATGTACAAATCTCCTGTCTTTTATTTTGTATTTCAGTTTTCAAAGCCCACCCATAGGACAGGTAGTGGAAAGCGCCAGAAGTTTCCACGAAGTATGGACCACGGAAACCCCCTTGACAAAGGAAACGATGTTGGACCTTTGGGAAAATATTATGAGTATGGCATCCTCTTTGCATATAATATACATAGAAGGTTTCTGCACGATAGCAACAATATTATTGACTGACACTGAATGTCAGTGATCACTGCACAGAGAATGTGATTTGATTTGAGAGGTCTTGCCTTTTGCCAGACATGAATTCTAAATAAGAATGTGTTCTCTGCCTGGGTAAATAAAGGTTCAATTTAGCCAGTGTTTCTCAAACGTTTTAATTTCAAGGAGCCACATTAGGCCACAGACCACTGACCGCTGACCCCATAACCAAATGGACGCTTATGGGTCCATTTGGTCCATTTGCACACTCAGTTACAGACCTTCTTAAAGGGCCACCAGAGCTTATTTTAATGATGTTTAGGACACAAGAAACACTTTCCTGGATTTTTTATGTGTGTAATATTGTTTTTTAGATATTTTAGTCATGAAGCCATGTTCATGAACAAAAACCTGTCATGAAAATGTGGTCTCACTTCCTTCCTGGACTACAAAGTCACACCTCCATGCTGCCTCCCCCCTCTCCACAAGGAGGGGAAGGGCACTAAAGCATTATGGGCATTGTAGGAATTCAGCAATGCAGTCAAACCCTAGTCAAACACACAGACTTTATTATTTTTCTGGCCATAGGTTGCACATTTCAAATTGTGCTACTGTTATCTACTACAAAATACTATTAACATTGAGTGACTGCAGTTTATTCCAGCGGTGAAATGTCCCTTTAAGTGGCCATTTGGTTCTATCAGTCATTTTTCTGGGTAGCGCCTGAAACCCCGTAAGGATCCTGGCCTGGGGGTTCCCCTGTAATGTATCCCACTTTGAGAACCACTGAATAAAAATAAAATAAATGGGCTGTTTGTAACATTTACTGTAACTCTCCCCAGCCTCACCCCTCCAATTCAAGCTTTCATTGTGATCATAGAAGTTGACCTAGTACATTACCATTATCATGGTGGTCTGTCTCTTTGTAACCAGTGCGTTTGTTTTTAAGGTTCAGTTCAACATCATCGGCCCATGGATGCATCTCTCATGGATGCTTTCAACAGCACTCAGGTAGGTAGTACTAAAGTGTAATGATGGAATAACCTTTGCTCAAAATAATAACATTAACTCGAATTCTGTACTTAAGTACATGTGTTGAGTATCTGGGTCTTTTTTTAACATATGACTTTCATTCGACTACATTTCAAAGACAAATATTATACTTTTGACTCCACTGTGTTTCTAGGAAGGGCCCCTGTGACAAATAGATTTAGTAACTCATAACAAATCTATTGGATTTTTACCCCCTGTGTGATTAGTTGATATAACAAACAAACAAACAAACAAACAACTAAATAAATAAAAACCTGCTTCTGGATTATTCAATTATTGATACATACCTGTAGAATAATGGCTGAGAAGATAATCGATAGTTGTAGCCTTAATATCAATTCCAGTTCATATGTGTTAGCGTTCAAGCCTTGTCATTTTTTCTCCATGTGCTCTTGACCTCCATGTTTTTGTATTACGTGACACTGTATTGTGAGATGATTTAATCAGTGTTTTGTGCACAATTGATATATGGTGCCAGTATCAGTGCAGTTAGACATGACGGCCCAGGAGCCAGTAGAATAATAGTTACTGTACACTGGACACTTAGCTCTTTATTACATTATGCCTGCCAATGATATGAGCTGGTGTAACAATATGTCCTCAAGCAAAGGATTGACTTTACTTTACAATTCAGATTCAGAATCAGCTTTATTGTCACATCACATGTTTAATTGTTTTTGTTATTTCCATAGAAATAGAAATGTGTATCCCAGCCCATCGAGTATTTTGCAACAGGAAACTTATCTTCATATCCTGAAATAGTTGTATTACTCTTACTCACAGATAATAGTTCCATGCTTTGGCTATCTGTGTATATACAAACATGGAACATTATATCTGGGGCTGATAACAGCCACTTTACATTAATTAAAAGCTACAGAAAGTTATAAAATATTTGTTCAATCACAAAAGCAAGATTTATGTACAAGCATCATGATTTTACCAAAAACAAAGCCTTTTTCAGCCAAACTAGCATTTTTTCCAGGCACACCAAAGCTTTCTCTTAAAAGTACACAAGTACAAAGGAATTTATGAATCAATGAACATTTAAAGTAGACTAGATTTACCTTTTTTATTTTAATTACATTTTGAGATTGCTGTATATTACACAACGAGTTATCACCTATTTTCAGTGGATCACCTATTTTCGCTGTGTGTTTCCCTATTTTTGCCAAATATACAGTATCCACCAGAATAGGGATGCTAGGGGTTCATGTGGTTAACTGATGTGTTGAATTCATTCAAAGCCCTCTCAGGCCATGCTGGAGTCCATGAACATGGCGAAGCGGCTCCTCTGCACCCAGGCTCTGTCTGCGGTCAACACGTCCTCCCCCAGCCCACTCAGCTTCGGAGTGGTCACCTTCTGTCAGTCCAATGACACCCTGCTGGAGGTCTCCCTGCTCACTATCAACAAGGTGTGTGTGTGTGTGTGTGTGTGTGTGTGTGTGTGTGTGTGTGTGTGTGTGTGTGTGTGTGTGTGTGTGTGTGTGTGTGTGTGTGTGTGTGTGTGTGTGTGTGTGTGTGTGTGTGTGTGTGTGTGTGTGTGTGTGTGTGTGTGTGTGTGTGTGTGTGTGTGTGTGTGTGTGTGTGTGTGAGTGAGTGAGTGTGAGAGAGTGACTATACTTGTGAGGTGGAGCTCTTCACGGGTCCAAAAAAATGCTCCCAGACCAACATACTGGTGATTTTAGGTTGATAACATTCGAAGCGGGTGGAAATATAATAACTTCTTGTGTTGCGATGTTTGTGATTTTTGTTGTGTTGTCAGATGCTGATGGGGATAGTGCTCCAGGACCCTGGAGATGTCTTGGCGGCGGCCGGCCAGGTGCTGGTGATGTTCAACCAGCTGCAGAATGACACCTCGCTGTTGGACAGTCTCCTGGCCATTCCCAGGCTCTTCTCTGCTGAGTCTCTGGACCAGGCGCTGGTCGACACGCGCATGCTGCTCGTTAACCTGCAGAGGTAGGTTCTGTGGGCAGTGGTGGAAAAAGTACTCGATTGTTCTACTTGAGTAAAAGTATAAATTCTGCAATGTAGAACTACTCCGTTACAAGTGAAAGTCCGGAATTCAAAATGTACTTGAGTAAAGTGATACCTCATTATGCAGAATGTACCATTTTTCAAGTTTTCAAATGTATAAAAATGTTATTTTCAAGTGACCAAAATGTATACACGGCTAAATTGGTTACTGTATGTTTTGTAATAATAAGCAAAAGTTTTCAAATAATTGTAGTGGAGTAAAAGTACAATATTTGCCTCTGAGATGTAGTGAAGCAGAAATAAAAGTACTGAAAATTGGAGATACTCAAGTAGAGTAAAATACCTCAAATTTGTACAGTACTTGATAGTATATTTATGGGGTTTAAAGAAAAAAAGAATTACCGGTACTTAAACTTAATTTGTTTTATATTAATGTTATATTGTTAATTTGTGTGTTTTTACAATTATTTGAGGGGCCACTTGCAATATCCTTGCGGCCCACAGGTTGAGAATCACTGGTTAAGTGCTTAAGAAACGGAAATCCCAAACATACTGTTACGGAGGTCAATTACTCTCTGTGACTAATGAGAGATTGACACAAATTGTCATGGTATGGGAACCACAAATTACAGTCCTGTGGGTACAGTAGGTGGCAGTTGTTCCATAATTGCGACACGTCTTGAGGAAAAAACGGTTTCCTCAATGTGTTGTGCGAGCCAAAGATACCGTGACAGTCAGTAGCCTGCACAAAGTGTGCGTGAGTAATTTGCCTGTGCAATGATTCAGCATTTTTCTTTTTGCAGCCATTATAAGCTTAATCTTTCCTTTGGTCCCCATTTTTTTCTTTATTTTTTTCCTTCAGAGCCATGCGCATGGTCGAGACGAGTTTCCCTGACATGGCTGACGCTGTCTCCATGGTCCACCCAGTTCTGGCTGGAGGCATCAATGTGATCGTGTACATGGAGAAGTGGCCTGGCAGAGGTTAGCAATGATTCAATGAAACATACTGTATAACCATAGTACCCTACAGTTTCACATTTCAATAGTTGCTCCCTATTTCGGCCATGTAGAAAGGCAAACTTTTTTGCTTTTGTTTAAAACATTTCACAATTGAACCTGCATTTCCCGTCAGTCGTGTCACGCGTTGTTGTCAGTCCAATAGTACAAACCTGGTTTGCTTTGATTCCCAGATGTCTACATTACTCTCGGAGATGTCATCACGTTGCAAAATAACAGCACACTGAGCGATGCAGTCCAACTTGTTCTACAGAGGGTGACAATACCACTAGACAAGGTACTGTATGTGCTTATCTCAGTCTCCAGACCGCAAGATCACATATTAGAAATGCATATTGAATAATAAGGAAATGCTTACAGTAATTTCTGTTAAAGTCTAGATGACAAGGTCCACCTGTTTTCTTTATTGTTACATCCTACAGGTGCAGGTATATGAATACAATTATTCTGTTCTGATTCCTCACGCATTGTAGCAGCATTCATAATAAGAATAAGAATAAGAATAGGAATAAGATATGTACAACAAGCGAAAAATAGGAATAACCAAGAAAGAGAACAGTTGGGCCACTGTTCTAGTGATTGAGCTGCTTAAAGGTGCTCAGAACAAGGATCTTAATCACTGCTAGGGTATAAACATATATTTTAAACATATACTATTATGTGAATGTAAAAATTGTAAAGTGACCTTTGCCAGTCGTTGCCATTGTTCGACACACAAGCTGCCTCTGATGAATTTAATTTATTTATGTATTTTTGACTGTCACGCTAACAGGACCAGACGGTATGAAACGGTCTGTTAAATGTATGTCCAGCTCCAACTATCGAGCTATAACTAGCGCTATCTTGTCGTCCAAAACAGGCTCTGGGCCTAACAATGGACCGGCCCATGGTTCATGCCTACATCTGTGAGAACAGCTCGCTGCTGCTCAGCGCAGCATGCATGACAGGCACTGTGGATATGCTGCTGAACTGGATCAGTCCCGACAAAGTGGCTGAACAGGTACGCAATGTTATGAGGTTAGCACATTCAGTACTGTATATGCAACACCAGCAGAGCAGAAGGAACACAAAGCCCAACAGGATTATATGCTGTCTCCTTTCCCGACAGGGCGAGTCACATACAGTATCTGTCACCATTTGTCAATTTTTTCTTCTTCCTTCCTTCCTTCCTTCCTTCCTTCATTCCTTTCTTTCTTTCTTTCTTTCTTTCTTTCTTTCTTTCTTGCTTTCTTTCTTGCTTTCTTTCTTTCTTTCAACATGCCTCTGTGAGTCTGTCTCTCCTGTCAAAAATGCTCGTCACAGATAATGAGACTCGGAGGTGTTATTCTGCATCCTGAGGAAAACTGAGAGCCATAGCAACAAGCAGTGCTTGTTGGTGATTGGACCGCTGTTTGCCAGGTCGCCCCTGGACGCAGGAACCCCTGGGGGTCATGTTTAATTATCTCTGCCACTAGGATAGAGTATGAATGGATAGATCATTACCAATCACAAACTATCAGCTAAACTCATC
Source organism: Electrona antarctica (assembly GCF_951216825.1). Classification (NCBI taxonomy): domain Eukaryota; kingdom Metazoa; phylum Chordata; class Actinopteri; order Myctophiformes; family Myctophidae; genus Electrona; species Electrona antarctica. The sequence continues at coordinate 32,500,628 of NC_136794.1, forward strand.
TCAACTCTCTGTCTACTCACTTGCTCTATATACAGTACATATACAGTACATGTTAAATAATGCCATATTTATGATTTCTATGCAGTATGCAGCAAAAAAAAGGAATAGATCAGTGGCTCTCAATCTTTTTTGAGCTCTGGACAACTAACATAATGGCTGGGTTTCCCAAATTATGTCCGTTAAATAATGCCTGTTAAGGATTCACCTCAAATTAACCAATTAAATGAAGCCCTTAACAGACAATATTTCATTTCAAGTCGTCTCTCCCCTAACCTGACTCTGCCAGATGGGACAGCAGAGAGAGCAGGAGGGGGGAACCCAGTGTACTCTCTGCTGCCCCATCTGGCGGAGTCAGGTTATCTCTCCCCCTCCCCTCAACACAACAGTGGTCTCCAGGTTGATTCTTAGTCAGGGTGTTGGTCTCTCCCTGGTTCATAATCAGTTGAAAACCCCTGATTTAGAGAAAGGGCCATGAGGAAAAACAAAAATGCTGATAGCAGCTTACTTCTACAGGACAGATCCAAATTTATTTAGGCATTTGAATCTCCTGTGATGTGGATTTTCAGATTCTCCTGGTGTGGAGTAGAGATGTTGCTCCACATGATGTGCCCTTTGTCAAAGGGCTGCTGCACAGCCTTCTGGGAATGGCAGACCCAGCAGGGAGCCAAGGGGGGTCCAACCCCACTAGGTCCCAGCGCAGCGTAGATGTGCAACCACAGAACATCTACGAGGAACTGTGAGTAGAGTACAATTACATTTTATTCTATGAGGTTTGTATATGAGACACTCTTACACTCTCTCTTTCTCTCTCTCTCTTTCTCTGTCTCTCTCTCTCTCTCTCTCTCTGCCCCTCCCTTCCTATTTCTCTCTATCTTTTATTGTTGTTTATTGTTTCCATAACCTCAATACAAATGTTCTCCCCAAGGTTAATTTGTGGCTGACAGAAGGTACAAATTAATCAATCAATCAACATCGAAAGGAAACATCAATTGAACATGAAAGTAAATGACACATGTAGAGTAGCAGAACCAGGGCTGGACTGGGACAAAAATTCGGCCCGGTCATTTTGCGCGTGAATTTGGCCCAGACCGGCCCACCACAACCAGCGCGCAGATAGCAGAAACTCTACCGCCCGCTCCATCGAGGCACACACAAACAAACAAGCCCTAATACCACCACTTTTACAGAACAACATAAATGATACAAACCAACCTACACAACCCTTTTGTAGAGGGTTTATTTGTCACTCACTGATACAGGTACAGTGAAATTATCATGATGGCACTGGCAGAATGGCAGCACGCCCGGACCTTTCCTGGTGGCCTGCCGCCTATTGACCTGCCTGCCTGTCCAAGATAACTTTTTTTTTTTTTTTAATGATGGCCCACCGGGAATATGCCGGTACGTCCTGTGGCCAGTCCAGCCCTGAGCAGAACTACTTGATTAGGTCGAGAGAGTCTGATTACTTAGTTTGAATTGTAATGCATTTCTTGTGTTTTCCTCACACATGTGCAGTTTCCTGACAGTGGGCCATGTGGTGCTGGACATTGTGGAAAGTGTTCCTGAGGTGGACATGGTTCTCCAGAGCTTGCTTACAACCTGTTTCACATCCATGCAGACAGCTACTCTGACTGTAGACACTGTAGAGGGTAAGGATACATACAGTAGTTAATTAAGTCTTTGTTATCTTCTTTTATTACACTGCTTGGTTGAATGCTTGATTCTGGATAATGACCGATCAGCTCAATAACAGGCCGCTGTCCAATCAAAGACTCAGAGCATCTGTCTGCTTGATGTTGTGCCGTATCCAACATGGCAGCCATGTAAACAAAAACACCATGTCATTTACAACTAAACATTGCTCTCAAGAATGTTTTTGAAAACATTTGAAGTGAGTAATAGACGTGATCTAATGATAATGTGTACATTGTCAATAAACAAATCTAAAAAAAAACCCCCAAAGAAATAGACAATGCAAGTAACCGTGAGACATGGCCAAAGCATTTCCGGGGGTCCCCAGCCAAAAACGTTGAGAACCCCTGCTATAGACCAGTGGTTTCCAAATGGTGTGCCTTGGGATTTACAGAAATAATGGTTATAGCCGATCTACAAGTTAATAACGTGTCACATTGTGATGCGTTGTGAACTTGTAGATTGGATTTAGATTCTTATTGTTATAGAGGGTATTTTGCAATTTGCATCAAAATGAACACAGATGGGCCTTAAGATTTTGTCTTGTCCTTTTGCTGTTCCTTGGGCACAAAAGGTTTGAAAACCACTATTAAGAAAGTTGTTGATATGGCTGTATTACACCTTTTTTCCCTTTTTTTATGTTTTTGCATTTGTTGGTCTTGTTTGCCCTTCTTGTTTTGCAGAAATGTTGGACAATGTCTTAAACGATGCCGGCCAACTCCAAGAGACCTTCCTGATGCTAATGACCAACCAGACCCAAGCAAGTGCTTGGATTGGTCACGTCATGGACAGTGTAATAGCGATTGTTATGGAGGTAGAGTTCCCTACTATATGAGCTTGTACTGAAGGTCTTTTAGCATCAGCATAGACTGAACATCTTATCTTATATGAATAAAGTGACACTGCCTGTCATTAGTGATCACTGCACATACAGTAATGTGCAGGAAATGTATGCATGTTTTTGTTAGTCACGGCAATTAGAAAGCAGTATTAATCGCACTTGATTTGCCATGCATCATGTTTCCAGTGGTGGAACAATTACTCTTAGCAACCCAAAAAATGTGCTTTACATATGAGTAGTACCGTAGAAACTAATACTGTACGTGGTATAACCACAACTTGAATTGTGTCTCCTGGGTGTTGCGTTGTTCCTAGAACTGGATGTCTGAAAAAAATATTTTTCAGACCTCCAGTTCTAGGAAACACAGAATGGGCGGACAGCTCTATGGTATATTTATGATATAGTAAAATGTTGAAAATGAGTGGTATTCCCCTTTAAGTACAGTATGTGAGTACCTACCTTCTACTTGCTTCTCCAGGGTCTGACATCTCAGGGTCCTGTAACATGTGAGAGCCTACTGGGGCCGTTTGAGTGGCTCTTCGCCTATGAGACAGTGGATGCCAGCTTATGGAGGACCATGCTATGCCAGAACAGCTCCAGCTTGCAGCAAGCCCTGCAGACTGGCTGGATGCCTTTGATCCAGCAGGTAAGATGACACTACAAAAACTATAAAGAAACAGTAGTTGTGGACATTCTAGGAAAGATGTATCAATTCCCTGAGTCTGTCCTGTGATACACCTCCATGCATACAGTTATACCGTACTGTATGTCTCGAAGCATATATGCTATGCTATCACTAAGAGCTGGGTTACTGATTAGTCATGTCCCTCATGGTATAACTCCAATCGCAAACTTGATATTTAGTTTCACCTGCCTGAATAGCAGAGTAAAGATAGACATTACAAAATCTTAGTTTAGTTGATCACTTTACAACCTTGTCTGGTGTTGAAATTCGAGGTATTTTCATTATGGTGAACTTATGATGCAAGATATTGTATACAATACATGCCAGCATGCCCTTTATTCCATAGCATAGGAGAGTGTTGTGCATAGCTTGTATTACATAGAGAGAGAGAGAGAGAAAAGTGGATTATATTTTCTCAGTGTGTTCACGTCATCCTCTGTCAATTCTCTTGATTGTTGTACATATTTCAGCATTGTGTCTGGTTCAGAAATGTCTTCTGCTTGTGGACAACATGCATATCTTGATTTGCAGTATGACAAATATCTAGGCAGGGTATAATTTTTAAACTGTAATGGTTGGGAAGAATATCAAAAGCACAGATTTGTATCCCCCCATATGCCTCCCAGGGATGTAAGCTATGTCGTACTACTTTTGTTTCCGCAGTTTCAGCAAACATACGCCACCATCGTCAACCAAGGGGTTTACAACGTCACCCTTCCCATGATCCTCTCGGAGTGGCAAAAGCTGTATGGCAGCAGTGTCCAGTTTGGAGCGTTGCTAGACAGAATGCCCAGGGAGCTTGGTGAAGTCTACTGGATGAGCTGGGTTTCATGGAACATCACTTATGATGTGGCTGGGACTCTTCTGGAAAGGTCTTTCAACACTCTTCTCCCTGTGATAATGTACCGATATCCATTGAAGGGCATTTGGGCATACATTCCGAAACACAATATCCTAAATGCTATACATACAGCACATCCTCAAACATCTTGATGTGAAGATCACTTACACTTACAGTGTTGCATGACAAATAATGAAAATAGGTGAACTACAAACTTAATTTTTGAGCTTCATTTTTGAAAATTGAAATAATATTAGAAATATTTAGAAAAGTCTTGATCCATTTTTGAAAACCTTTTTAGGTTCTTTAGAAAAATAACAGTCAAGCGGGAATAGGATGTGTTTCTGAAGTTGTACATGCACAAATTTGGGCAACTTCATGGTCTCAACTGCGCATGTTTCTTTCCAAGTCAAAAGGCCCAATCGAAATAACACCATTTTAGTGACATCATAACCCTAACCCTTCCCACATTATCATACAAGTGACAAGTTCAGGTGGGTGGTGCTAAGGTGAAAACCACGTATACCTAATGAACTGGTGGGTGTGGCCACATAAAAAAATAATTTTAACACTTTCTGTACACTTTTTTTTGGAAAGAAATCTTCCTCCTAGTATAATCATAGTACTTGATGATCATGTTTCAGAAATTTCTACCTCTTCATTTGACAAGAAGCTATTTTTTACACACATGGATAGTTCCCAGTCATAGACTAGCATGATAGCAACCATGTGGTCTTTTTGTTTTTGTTTCAGAGTTATGTGGGCCATAGCCAGGTTTGGTGAGAATCTTGAGAGCAGTCCCATATGGCCCCAGGTGAAGACCTACATCCACTTGGCTAACTGGATTGTAAACTACAAGCCCGGCATCACTATAGAGCCAGCCAACTGTGAGTCCATCTGTATGCTATTCGCTTGGTTTATGAACAAGAATGTTACAGGTTTAATGGCAATATAGGAGTTAAGTTTTGGCACGCTCAAAATGAAATATAAGCCCTGTTTGCCAATACAGGTGTGCATTTTCTCCTTTTTTGAAGTCCGATATATCTGCAAACACCTCCGCTTTAAATACCATTAACAGCCAGGAGGTGAGATGTCGTGAAAAAACAATTCAATTATCAAACTACAGTCAAAATGGCCTTGAGACAAGTCTAGGCTTGGCAAGCATCGATAATTAGGAAAACTAGGCCGATACCCATTAGGAACGCATGCTACTCCTTATATTTCAGCTGACCACCCACACACATACCCCATGTGCCATTCAAGCAAAAAAAAACAACGAACAACGACACAGGGTTCTTATAACTAACAAAAGTCTGGACACTGAGGCATGGGTGTCTTACCTAAAATACTATCCCCACCCCTAATACCATTGTCCCACACATTTCCCAAGAGTGACCAACCCATCAGCCCAACCCTTTACCAGTCAGGGAGGCCTGGGGCTGCTGTCCTGGCTGACAGAGCAGGTGTTGCTGGCTGCAGTGGCTGCCTGGACGAGCTGAGTCCAACAGTCAACAGTTCAACAGTTGCGTTGCGATGGTAGCTCCTTGGTGGTGTTAGCAGTGGGTGGTGGTGGTCACTGCCCTCAGGTCGGCACCACTGTGTGTGGAGTTCAGCTGTTGCCAGGGTAAGGCCTAGGCTTCCGGTGACGTTGTGGGTTAGTTAGTGCTGTGGCCCCATCCCTGACAACGCTCCTGGCAACCAACCAACCACTGCCGGGGCTCGTAGGCAGGCTGATGGCTAATCCACTGGGGCTGGTAGCTGGGCTCAGCAGTTTTGCAGTCAATGTATCGTGATTTCTAACCACTTTCAACCTGCTCTAGTTTTGCTGTGTGCTCATGTTAAAAGCTTCAGCAATCAGGATACTTCTCAACACCTGTGTGTTGATTTATGACCGATGTCGCTTTAGTTCTGTCTAAAGAGCGTAATTAGAGAGCTTTCTCCACACAGCCATTTATGAAAGCCCAAATCAGGCCTGTGCCAGCTGAGTTTTGATCAATCCTATGTGTCGGAGATTAAATCATGCTCTCTGGACAGAGTAATGGGTGTTGTTTGGCTATGGTGCATTCAACATTTGTCTGCATGTGTAAAATGTATTGCCATGGTGCATTAGTTATAAATAATACTACATTTACTGGTCATAAATAACAATAATGATGTTAAATACATTGCACGTTGAATGAAAGTATTATCCTACTATAAATGCGTCACGTATCTGCGTACGTGCGTACGTGTGTTCGTGCGTGCGTGCGTACGTGTGTGTACGGTTGTAATGCACGTAACTTGACAACCGTTTTCCCCACCGACTTCACATTCGACACACGCGGTCCACACCCCCGCAGGGAGTTCAGTGCCCGGTATGGAGTCTGTCGGACCCACGGTTACACCACAAAAGGCTCTGGTCAGGCCCTGCCAGTGGGCCTAATGTGGCCAACTCCTTTCACCTGTGCAATTTCCAGCCTCTGCCTCAGCCAATTGAGGCTCAACCAATCAGGCTCTGCCAGTGGGCCGAATTGATTGCCAAGTACACTTTTCAGTTTGCAGTCTTCACACACAGGCACATACACAGATCTCCATGTGGGTCTTGTGGGACACCGGCTGACAGTTAAAACGGGTGCTATGACAACGTATATCATTAGGTTCCCAAGTTGCATTGTTCCCAAGTAGGCTGGTGGCCGACTGCGACGGGCACGTACAGGTCTAGTCCTACTATAAATGCGCCACGTCTCTGCGTGCGTGTGTGTACGGTTGTAATGCACGTAACTTAACCGTTTGCCCCACCGACTTCACATTCGACACACGCGGTCCACACCCCCGCAAGGAGTGCAGTGCCCGGTATCGAGTCGAGCGGACCCACGGTTCTCCAGAACCACCACAAAAGGCTCTTAAAGGCTCTGGTCATGACAACAAGCCATCGTTACATAGCCGACACAGCAACACACGTCTCAAATTGATTTTCGTTTGACACAACAGCAACAAAGGTTATTATTAGGTTCCCAAGTTGCATCATTCCCAAGTAGGCCGGTGGCCAACGGGCACGTACAGGTCTATAAGTGTAATCTACATTATAACTGATAGAGGAATCTCCCGCTCTCAGTCCCCAAGCTCCACAACTATGCATGTGCAGATTCACTCAGGTTGAAGAGGTTTTCTTCCCCTGAGTGAAATTCCATTTGCATCATTTACTCCCTAAAGAGCTGTTGGGAGCGTTTTGCTGCCAAGCGGAAAACATCTATACCCGCTGAATCCTCCCTAATGCATTAAGAGTTGTAATGTTTAGGGAACCAAACATACTGCAGGTCTTACTGTAGTTTACAGTATGTTTAAAATAAAATTCTGTAGAATAGTGGGCCAAATGCAAAGGAGTAGTAACTTGAATACAAGAATCTTTGTTTGCAAAACATTACCTTTCAGTGAATGAAGAATCCCAAAAATAAGAAAATAGTATGAGTGCAGTGTTAATTTTGACCACCCATTTTTATTTAGTTTTAGTCATAGTCTTTACTTTTGAATACAATTTCATGTAGTTTTAGTCATATTTTACTAATCTGAATTGTTTTAGTTTTAGTTGACTAAATATCATAAGATTTTAGCCAACTAAATCTGCAGTTGATTTGGTCGCGAATTAGTTTTTTTTGGCAAGCCTTTTTACACTTTGTTGCATGCTGAAAATAGTTGTGTGACAGGTTGTGAGCTTGTAGATCTGTTGTTTTCAGAGCGCAATTCCCAAGCACAACCAAACTCTTTTAGTTCTTCTGGATCTCTTGTCTTTGTATTTGTTGATGGAATTGTCAACATATTCAGTCTTCAGTCGCCAAGTAGTCAACATTTTTCGTTATAGTCAAGTAGTCTTGCAAAATTAACACTGTCACAGTGTAATCCAAAGTCTCTCGTATCGGCTCGCAGTGTTTACCTTTCCAAAATATAACCATATAAGAAGAACATTTACTTTTCAAACTACTGTATTCCCTGGCTAAATTGGCTCATGCACGAATGACGCACACGCCTGGGCACACGTGTGAGCGCGCTCCCATTGAACCCCACAGGCAAGCCAACGCACATTATTCACTTGTGCAGCACAGTTTGAAACAGAAGTGAATTAAAAAGTAACGTTTTTCTACATAAAGTGGTGTTTTGAAAGTTGCAAAGACATAATTATAGAAGACAATTGGGATTACACTGAGCGTTTCTTTTTTTCTTACCAAATTGTTTTATATAGATTTGCTGCTGTTAATCTTGGCCTCAATTTACTTCAATTCAAGTATTTTCTTTGTTTTTGGATTCTTCAATCACTATAAAGGAATGCTATACAAACAAGTTCTCTCTCTCACGGTGTGAGTAAATTATAGAAATTAAGTATTTTTTGCGGGTGAACTACTCCTTCAATATGTGGTTGTGTGTGTGTGTGTGTGCGTGTGCGTGCGTGCGTGCGCGCGCGCACCTTTGGGTGTGTTGTCTAAATGTATTTTAATTTTACTTTATTTTTGCCCCCTCCCAGGTTCTCTTGACATCAGCACTTTATCTCTTGATTGTGATACTGGTTTGAACTGGCCACAGTTTGTACAAGCAACATCCCAGGCTATAATGACACTTCCAAACAATCCTCAAATTCTAATCAGGTAATGTGCAGAGTGCAGGGGCCACAATGTGACAAATGTAGATCCTATGGCACACATTTCGAAATGTACACTAGTATATACAGTTTATATAGTGCATTTTTGGTGGCAGGCAGAAACATTGTATCTCTAGCATTAAAATTGAAAAAAGTTGCAAAAATAGCTGATGTGCAACCTCACAATGCGTAGATCAGCTATTTTTGCTGCTATCTGGGTTTCATAAATATGTATTTAACCAATGAAAAGCATTAACAAGAGCTAAATAGTAACTAACTTGTTTTTGTCCTTCTCTGCTCTCTGTAGCTGTCTCCAGGGGTCGGTCAATCTGCTGCAGCATGTCTACGGTGGTTTCCTGAAACATCAAGCAGCGGCATTCTTCAAACAAGAAATCCCGGGCGGCGACGGACTCTCTGCCTACTTGAGCAACCTTGTGTCTGGCCTAGACGACTTTTTCCAGACAATGACAAGGTTGAACAACAGCCACCTCTCCGACACTGAGGTCCTGCTCCCCTTAGTCCACAACCTTCTGCAGTCCACTGGCCTGTCACCTCTGATGCCCCTGCTTTACGCCAACGGTCCCCTCAATGCCTCTACGCTGATTGGCGTGGCTGTGAAGCTCGGCAGGCAAAACCAATACATCTTTGCCTTCAATGAGACGGACCCGACACTGCCCGACTTGGAGCATATGTTGATGCAGCTTCTGTCTTTGGAGGGCAACCTGACCCTGCCCCTGTCCCTCAGCATGGGGCACACTCTGCTCACATACTCAAAATCCCTCAGCCCAGAAGGTGTGGCCCGTCTCCGGGAGGCTCTCCAGCCTTTCACCAACCAGACCTCGGCGGGTTCAGCAGAGGCCATTCTCACTGCGGTAGAGCTGCTGAAGAGGGCAGTGGATGCCCCCAATGGAGACCCCACGAATATTATCCTTGGATACCTTCGCCAGCTGCAAGAATTCTTGGCTTCGGCTCTCAGGGTGCGCAGAATGGATCAGTTCTATTTACCCAGCGGGCAGCTGAGCACTGGCCAAGTCACTGACCTCAACCTTGTTGCTATGGACATCCTCCAACTTGTCACCCCTGAAGGCATTCAGAACCTCACAGTGGCAGGGCCAGACACTGCCCAGAGGGTGGTTCTAGGGAAAATACTGGCAATCCTGCCTGTCGAGGCCCAGGCGCAAGCATATGGCTTTATTGCAGATTTACAAACACTATTGGATCAGCTGTCATTCTGTACGTCAACGGGTCAGAACTGTGCGGCCAGCGTCTCGGAAATCTTCACCCTCCTGGAGCAGATTGTAGCGATGATGGTAGAAGGAAAAGGTAGCGTTACCATCAGCGTGGCCACAGCAAACCCTTTTCTGAGGAACCACGAATCTCTGCAGATGACAGTCACCTTGTTCTCGCTTCTCCTCCCCCCAAGTGATGTTGCCTTTGTGAAACCATTTAACCAGGCCCTGTATTTCATCAAGTTGATTATGGCTAAACCAAACGTTACAGTGGCCGATGTCCAGAATGCCCTGATACAGTCAAACCTCACCCTGGTGGAGCTGAATGGTATTGCAGCCTTAGCTGGGGCCGCAAACATTAACGACCTCATGGTTAATATTTTGGGTATCATTAAATCCCGCCAGTGTTTCGAGCCACAGGATACCCCGGGAGTGACAACCCAGTGTGTTATGGGACTGGTAAATGGGCTCACTGGGTTCCTGATGAATGTACCATACCTGCGTAATGAAACCGCCATCCTGTCCCTCATCCCATTGCTTGTGAATAAAACCATCAGTGATGTGACATATACAATTACAGACTTCAGTTCTGATCCGCACATGGCCACCATGCAAATCCTGAACAGCGCTCTGGCTAACATCAAGATGAACCTCCAGCTACTGAATCTGAGCTCCCCGGACATTGTAAATGAAATCAGGGTGGTGGAGGGTCTTTTGAAACTTGCCGCCAACACTGGGCCCTTAAACGCACTCAACTCCACCCTGCTGGCGAACCCCCAGTCCGCTCAGGTGGTCTACCTGGGAATTGCCCAGTGGTACCTGGAAAAGTTGGAGAATGTCACCATGACCAGCTCATTTAACGACCTCCTCTACCCACTCTACCGTTTCACAGAAATGCAGGTGGCTGTACAACTGGCACAGTCCAATTTCTCTTTATTTGTCAGTAACCAGGTGGAGGAATTGATGAATAACCTCCACTACCCTATAGATGGGACAGGGTTGAGTGAGATCGGGCAGACCATCATCGAGATTCTCCAGCATCAGATCAAACTCATAAAGTTCAACCTAGAGGTTCAGGGTGACTATTTCCATGGTATGGGTGAGGAGCCAGTGCTCAACACAACTGTCCTATATTCCATTGAAAACCAAATCACACAGCAGCTGAACCTCATACGCATTTGGATGAAGCACCCTAATGTCACCTCGATCTTCAGCAGCATGCTCCAGTGGGGCAACAATTACACAAATCCTTCTTCTCCAGGCACAGACATCCACCAGCTGCTCCAAACCATGTCACATTTCTTAAGCAGCGAACAACAGACCTACCTCTCCCTCATTGATACTGCCGTGCAGGCTCTGAACAATGTGGTCATGGTGGCACAACAGCCAGGCGGCCTGCAGAGTGCACAGTTCTCTGGCGCCATCGTGGAAGTAGTCCAGATTGCATTGCACAGCCTGACCGCAGTGACAGGGCCCCTGCCACTGGCTCTCCGCGAGACCATCCTGAGTGTCATTCAGAACTCGCTTAGTCTCGCCTCCTACGGCAACTTCAATTCCGATCCGCACATGGCCACCATGCAGATCCTGAACAGTGTTCTGACTAACATCAAGATGAGCCTTCAGCTGATGAATCTGAGCTCCTCTGACATCAGAGAAGAAATCATGATGGTGCAGGGTCTGTTGAATCTAGCCACCAACACTGGGCCCTTGAATGCACTCAACTCCACTCTGTTGGAGAACCCCCAATACGCTCAGATAGCCTACCTGGAGATTGCCCAGTGGTACCTGAAGAAATTGGAGAATGTCACCAGCACCAGCTCATTGAACAGCTTCCTCAACCCATTCTACAGTTTCACAGAAATGCAGGTGTCTGTACAACTGGCACAGTCCAATTTCTCTTTATTTGTCAGTAACCAGGTGGAGGAATTGATGAATAACCTCCACTACCCTATAGATGGGACAGGGTTGAGTGAGATCGGGCAGACCATCATCGAGATTCTCCAGCATCAGATCAAACTCATAAAGTTCAACCTAGAGGTTCAGGGTGACTATTTCCATGGTATGGGTCAAGAGCCAATGTTCAACACAACCGTCCTGTATTCTGTTGAGAATCAAATCACACAGCAGCTGAACCTAATACGTGATTGGATGAAGCACCCTAATGTCACCTCTTTCTTCAGCAACATGCTCCAGTGGGGCAGCAATTCCACAAACTCCTCCCCAGGCACAGACATCCACCAGCTGCTCCAGACCATGTCACCTTTCTTCAGCAGCGAAACCATTGACAACGTCACGCAGGCCCTGATGAAGTTTCTCGTGGTGGCACAACAGCCAGGTGGCGTGCAGAGCGCACAATTCTCAGACGCCGTCCTGGAAGCAGTCCAAACTGCAATGCACGGCCTGACCACAGTGACAGGCCCCCTGCCAGTGTCTGTCCAGGAGACCATCCTGAAAGCCGTGCAGGATTCACTTCATCTCATGTCATACGCCAACTTCACTTCTGATCCGCACATGGCCACCATGCAGGTCCTGAACAGCGTTCTGGCTAACGTCAAGATGAACCTCCAGCTGATGAATCTGAGCTCCCCCGAGATCATGAACGAAGTCAGGATGGTGGAAGGTCTGTTGAAACTAGTCGCCAACACTGGGCCCTTAAACACGCTAAATTCAACCCTGCTGGAGAATCCCCAGTACGCTCAGGTGGTCTACCTGGAGATTGCCCAGTGGTATCTGAAAGAACTGGAGAATGCCACCAGCACCAGCTCATTCTACAGCACCCTCTACCCATTCTACGGTTTCACAGAAATGCAGGTGGCTGTACAACTTCTCTATGCCCATTCCTCAGTATTTGTCAAAAACCAGGTGGAGCAATTGATACAGAACCTCCATTACCCTATAGATGGGACAGGGGTGAGTGAGATCGGGCAGACAGTCATAGAGATTATCCAGCAGCAGGTGGAAGTCATGAAGTTCAACCTAGAGATTCAGAATGACTTTCTCCAAAGTTTGGGCCAAGGGCCATTGTTGAACACATCCATCCTGTATCATATTGAGAACCAAATCACACAGCAGCTGAACCTCATACACATTTGGATGGAGCACCCCAATGTCGCCTCAATCTTCAGCAGAATGCTCCAGTGGGGCAACAGTTCCACAAATCCTTCTCCAGGCACAGACATCCACCAGCTGCTCCAAACCATGTCACATTTCTTCAGCAGCGAACAACAGACCTACCTCCTCCTCATTGGCAACGCAACGCAGGCCCTGAACAACGTGGTCATGGTGGCACAACAGCCAGGCGGCCTGCAGAGTGCACAGTTCTCTGGCGCCATCGTGGAAGTAGTCCAAATTGCATTGCACAGCCTGACCACAGTGACAGGGCCCCTGCCACCGTCTCTCGGCGAGACCGTCCTGAGTGTAGTGCAGGATTTGCTTAGTACAATCGGCAACGTAAGTGCTTTGGCTGACATCAAGATCAGCGTCCACCTAATGAATCTGACCACCTTCGAGATCATGAACGAAATCAAGGTGGTGGAGGGTCTGTTGAATCTAGCCACCAACACTGGGCCCTTGAATGCCCTCAACTCCACCTTGCTGGAGAACCCCCAGTATGCTCAGGCGGTCTACCTGGAGATTGCCCAGTGGTACCTGGAAAAGGTGGAGACTGTCACCAGCAACAGCTCATTCAACAGCCTCCTCTACCCACTCTACCGTTTCACAGAACTGCAGGTAGCTTTACAACTGGCACAGTCCAATTTCTCTTTATTTGTCAGTAACGAGGTGGAAGAATTGACACAGAACCTCCGCTACCCTATAGACGGGGCAGGGATGAGTGAGATCGGGCAGACAGTCATCAACATTCTCCAGCGTCAGATGGAGCTAATAATGTTCAACCTAGAGAGTCAGAATGACTATTTCCAGAGTATTGGTCAAGAGCCGTTGTGCAACGCTACTATCCTGTATTCTATTGAGAACCAAATCACACAGCAGATAAACCTCATACACGTTTGGATGAAGCACCCCAATGTCACCTCGATCTTCAGCAGCATGCTCCAGTGGGGCAGAAATTCCACAAATACTTCCTCGCCGGTCACAGACATCCACCTGCTGCTCCAGACAATGTCACCTTTCTTCAGCGGCGAACAACAGGCCCTCTTCTCCCTCATAAGTAACTTCACGCAGGCCCTGAACATCGCTGTTATGGTGGCACAACAGCCAGGTGGCCTGCAGAGTGCACAGTTCTCCGGCGCCATCTTGGAAGTAGCCTCAATTGCAATGCACAGCCTGACCGCAGTGTCAGTGGGACTTACCGAGAACATCCTAAGTGTCCTGCAGGATTCACTTCATCTCATCCTCAATCCAGAGATGGGATATGCCTCATCACGTAACATCTCTATGCATATCCTCAAGAAACTGGAGTACATTGTCCAGCAGACGGTGCCTGAGATGTTTGCTGACTATCTGCTGGCGGGAATCCAGATAGTGACCACCTATTTCCAAACCATCTCCATGTCCAGTGGACCAAACCTATGGAATGAGCTGTGAGTTATATTGCAATGTTTACTTTTTCATTTAGTCACAAGGATATACCCGTTTGCTGACCTTGAGTCTTGCAGTTCGTCACTGGCAGGCAGAAACCTTATATCTCCATATTTCATGTTTTTATAAACTAAATGGCAACTTGTGAGCGTGTTGTGAGCTTGTAGATGCGCTATTTTTGAAAAGTACAATTGTCTTTGTTTTCTAATATTTTCACCTGTAAAGGTTTCAGCCAGACCCCAACGATTTGAACTGAAATGCGCTCGACCATCTACAAACAGTGATAATGTGTCTGGTCTCCCACAGCATTTTGAATGAGATGGAGACGATCCAGGGCGTTGTTCCCTCAAACATGGCCCAGGACTACATCTCTATGATCATCAACGTCACTCAGTTCATCTTGGAGCCCAGCCAAGGCAAGTCAGCGTCTCCCAGTTCCCAGTGTCTCTGTAGGTGGGCAACATTACAGGTTTTATCAAGATTGTCATGCTAGGCTGAGCACTTCATGTGATCTCATCTCATGTGATCACATGATGTTGTTGATTGTTCATGTTAACCACACAGCAGATGTAAACGGCGTACCGGTAAAACGTGTGGTGGTTACGGATGAACGTTTGTGATACGTTTTGGGGATATTTGGGGCATATGCTTATAAACTAGGGCATTCACTTCTAGTCATTTTTACTAGTTGACTAGTTGCCTAGTTTACTAGTCGACTAGTCGACTAGTTGTTAAACCACCTTTTATGTTTAAAAAAAAAAAAAAAAAAAAAGTTTTTTTTTTTTTTTTTTTTTGAAATACATATTTGTACATTAAAAAACTGTGTACATTGGTGACTATAACTATAATCTACCTGATATTGAGGCCTACAAAATCGTTTTTTTTTTTTCTTATCAACTAGTCGACTAGTACCAGCAAGGTCGACTAATGGATTTACTAGTCGACTAGTAAACTAGTCGACTAGTTGCTTAATGCCCTATTATAAACATATTTGTGTTCTTGGCACATACAGTATGGACAGGCCTCGGCTGTCCTTTTGTTTCGGTCGGTCACCATGTCAAAACTCTTCTCATTCACTTAATGTCGTCTCCTTGTAGACTTGCCTCTCTGTCACACGCCACTCCTGACGTCCCACTCGCACAGTAGTTGAAGTTGACAATTTTGGTTTCTTACTAATGTCACCTTCATTTCCTATCATTGCAGGCAACATGAGTCTCTGGACAAGTTTTGAGACAGGAAACCTGCCTGTAATCATGAGTCAGGTAAGACCTATCAAGTTTTATTTGGTAGGCTACTCACTCATACAAGCAGAGACATGTTGGGGGAGACTGTGCTAATAACACTACAATATACATAAAATAAAAAAACAGCTAATACTAAAAGAACAATAAAAATAAGATAGATGAAATAAGATATAGGTTAAAAACTACAGGGAGGACACTAAGCTTCTGTAACACTTTAGTGGGGGATTTAGTCAGATTTATAGAAGGTATATGAGATAAATGTACAAGTAACAATGGGAAAAACAAGCATGTTTATTTACAGATTCTTTGGTTTTGTTTCCTGTTTTCTAGTAATTAAATCTTAATAACCATTAATAAAATGAACAAAACACAAACTTTTAATTACAAACAAATAACCATTGTTACAAAAAAAATCTTGGTGAAATAGCTTGTTTCATGTTTTAACATCTTTTTTCTTACTTTGTTGTAGTTATAATAATTATATAATTGCATGCAATCATATTTGTGTATGCGTAACATCTAGTCAGAATGAATACAAACGTGTTTCACATAAAAAAAAGGTTAAAAAAAATAAAAATGCCATGAAACCTTATATACGTGAGAAACCCGTGAGAAACTGGCACAAGACAGCAGACACTTTACCAGATACAGTAGCTTATTGAACCACTCCAAGCCACGCGGTGCCAGGACTGGTAGGACTGGCATCAGTTACAGCATTCCTCAGGTTTATCACAAAACACAGCACACCTTGACAAGCAGGCTTTAACAATACTTACCACTGTAACTCTGGCGTCCCTATTGTGGGCATGTCATTATAGGTCAACACATTTCGAGATTACATCAATATTATGAGACAAGATATCATTTTGAATTTTCAATATCGTAATAAGATGGCATATGTGTTGTCTTTTCTTGGTGATCCATTAAGTCTTAAGCCTTTCGTACCAAAAACTCCCAAGCAAAAAAAAAAAAGTGTCACATTGAAAGCTTGTAGATCTGCTAGTTTTGCTATATAATGGGTGATGTGCTGGAGCTGAACAGAATCTGGGTGAACAAAGGTAAATCTACAACCGCACACTCCCTAACTCAGGCATGCAGAAGGTCACACAACCGAAAGCTCGCAATAAACTACTGAGATGGCATCTAATCCATTGTTCATAAAATAACCAAAGCTTGTCCCCCTTATTTCTGTCCAGATGGGCGAACTCCTGAATATTGTCTTGCACGTTGTCACTGGAGACCAGGGCTTGACGATCACTATTCCATCTTTGGAGGACTTCACTCATCTTGGGCCTGTACTGGAACAAATCTTGATGGGGGAGGCCAACCCAGACACCTGGGAGAGGTACATACACGCTCCATCCACTACACGCAGTCAATTCCTCCGTGTTAATCGGAATTCAGAGAGTGTTGAAATGGAACCAATGGACTCATAAGGGTCCATTTGGTTCCAATTTGAATGCTCAAGACTATGGCCGATTCATATTATATTTAGTGCTGAAAAATAGTCTGTTAGAGAATGGTCCCAGACCCGACTTTAGTTAAGCTCTATAAAAGTCAATTCATACTCCCTCACGGCTGGCGCCGAAGTCGCTTGTAAATATTGGTCGTCCTTGACACGATGTTTGTGACTGGGAAATGAGCGTCGCACAGCGGGTACGTGTGTGTGTGTGTGTGTGTGTGTGTGTGTGTGTGTGTGTGTGTGTGTGTGTGTGTGTGTGTGTGTGTGTGTGTGTGTGTGTGTGTGTGTGTGTGTGTGTGTGTGTGTGTGTGTGTGTGTGTGTGTGTGTGTGTGTGTGTGTGTGTGTGTGTGTGTGTGTGTGTGTGTGTGTGTGTGTTCAAACGCGGCTCATTAACACATTTTGTGCCCAAAACGTCTGTGGACGTCCTGGGTATTACCGCACGTGCATAGCCCAAGACGTCTGTGGACGTCTTTGGAAAAATATATATATATATATATATATTTTTTTTTTATATTTTTTTTATTAAAAAAATCAGAAAAATCAAAACACTTCTTTTTTTTAACACGTGGTGCCAAAGTTTGTGTTTTCGCCATTGAGAATGCATTTGGCGTTTAAATTAAATAACTCAGAAACTATAAAACATTTCAAAGTAAAAAGTTCCAGCATGTGTCTCCACAGTCAGCTGAATTATAAAAAATGTGAATGGATTTTCTAGGTGAAAGTGATTTTGGGCAGTTTTGCGTGGGCTCTCAATGTGTTAAGAACGTGATGCGGATGTGTTGTTTTTTTGATATCTTATGTGAAGTTGTGAACGTGTTATTTATAGTGTTTGTAATTATTTTAGTATTTTTATTGTTGAGAAGTTGAGAATGAGTATAAGAGGAGAGGAGAGCAGCAGGTCTGACAACACTGCTGCAGCCAGATCGCATGGGCAGCGAGAGGCAGCTAATGCATCCGCTCTGTGGAGATCACCTCCCGGCCACAAGCATTTGGAAGTTGGCTTGTGTCTCTTCCAAACTACCGGTGTTACCTTGCCTTGCGGCCGACAAATTGAACTCGAAGCTGGGCTGAATGAATGAGGAAATACCAGAACATTTCAGTGGCGCCGACTTTACGACAGTTCCCGCCCCCGAACCTCGAATGACGTCACACTGTAGTTTCTACAGAGCCCAACCGAGTTTCTTTGGGCTCTAAAATAAGAGTATGAATCTGCCCTAACACATGGATAAAGTTATATTAAAGTTATACTGTGTAACGTTTTCAATTAATCTTGATTTTCACATTAACCATTCCACATGAATGTGTTTTTTGAATACTCTAAACCAGGGGTTCTCAACCCGTGGGTCGCGACCCCTCGGGGGGGTCGCCAAATTATTTTAGGGGGTCCCCAAATTATTTTCAAAAAAATAATTTTATTTTTTATTATTTTCACGATTTTTCAAAAATAGCAGACCTACAAGCTCGTAGCGCGCCACTCGGTGGCGCGCTATGAGCTTGTAGATCTGCTATTTTTCAATAGCTAAATTATAACAATGCTTAAAACACCAAAAGGGGTTCCCGCCCAAAATGGTTTAAGGTTATTGTAGCAGTCAATTTATATTGGGGGTCGGGAGGGGGCGGGGCGGGGGTCCCGAGACATTGCCAAAGCATTTCCGGGGGTCCCCGGCCAAAAACGTTGAGAACCCCTGCTCTAAACATAAAAACACACACTCACAGACACTCACTGACACAATCTATGAGTCACACACACACAACAGGCAACAGATGTTTTTCCTCCCAAGAGTATAGAAGCTTTACAAGAAGTAATAGAAACCTTTTTCTTTTCAAAATCTTTTTTTATTTTCGTTTTATAACAGTAATGGGTGTCAAGTCACAGGTTCATAGAAAAAAATAAAATATCAGATTTTAGTATCGGTGACTGAGGTAAACAAACGTAGCCTACTGTATGAATCACAGAGATCGTGGGCAGACATAATGAAAAGACTGTTATTGTGCAAAACATGCCCCTTCAAGACAAAAGAAAAACATTTTCTCCCCTTCAAGTCCCAATTTAGTAAATCCAATTCCCAATTCCCCAGCCTCTCTAGAAACCTTTTTATTGTTTAAAGTGTTTTGATAAAATATATTTGGTCAATATATTTGTCTGTTATGCAATGATGTTTTATAATACATTTGTAACTTGACACCCTGAGTCAAGTTACTCAGTTTAGTCCTGAGTGGTTGCTACCGACACTCAAAATACCCAAAATATTTCAGGCACTGGAAATGTACTGGAAATGTATTTATTTATCTACTTTAAAGTTAATACATACCGACGCCAATGGACAAAAGTCATGAAACTTAATTCTGGGAATTGCAGTTACAACAGACAAGACGGAGCCAAAAGGACTTCTTAAAAGGATATAGTAATGAGGATTTTACTGCGCAAGGGGCTAGAGAAACAATCCAAACTAATAATTATGATTTCAGTGTACCAATGTGAGAAAAACTTAATTTGAGATCATTCAGTACATAGACAAAAAAGGTAGACGCCTCCTCCGGCTCTGGGGCATGTGTATTGTATGGCGGCTGCCATTTTTGTTTCCAATATGGCGGAGGCACAACACTGCTGCCACTCAAAGTGACTACTGGCCAATCACAGCGCGTCTTTTCTGGGACTTGTCAGAATCAACGGTGCTGCTCTGGTCGCTTGTGTATTCGAACACACCCTAGATTCTGACAAGTCCCGGAAAAGACACGCTTTGATTGGCCAGCAGTCACTTTGGAATCCGCGATATTGGAGTTTAATATGGCTGCATCCATAATATTACATGTCGCTCCAATGAACTGCAGCGGCGAATGAGGTATCTAGTTTTCTATATCTATGATTCAGTAGGTGTAAATTAAGAATACTATTCAATGCTTGCTGTCTACAATCTGAACCAAGTTGCACTTGTATGTTGTCCACTGACAGGCTTAAAAAGATGCTGGAAGCTGTACTATCCAACTTCAAAGAGACAGAGCTTTGGGACGATATCCCACCGGTTATATCTCTGTTGGAGACGGTAATAGGTGTCGAGACCAACCAAATGATGGCAGAGACAGGTGAGAGTGATGGGCATCAATACAGAAAGAACTGGTATTTTTTATATGTTTTATGGAGGAACAGACAGTAGGCTGACAGGAAATGGGGAGAGAGATGGGGGGAAGACATGCAGTAAAGGTGTAAGTAAAATCGGGAGTCGAACCCGCGGCACACTGCCAGACTGGATTACCAGCCAAGGTGCCTGGACCACTGAGCCATGTCCCAGGCCGAAATAACTGGCTTTTGATTTGTATTATAGCTGTTGCTTATGAAGTCACATATTACATTTAAGGACATTTGATCCAAAATGAGATATTACTCATTCCTTAAAAAAAATTCCCTGTTCTGGGGTGGGAACATTCACTGAAAATCTACAAGCTGCAATACGCTGTGAGCTCGTAAATTGGCTATTTTAGGCGAGATTTGGTGTAGATGGGGAAAAAGCTCTATAGAGTATAGAATGGTTAAGAGGGTGTCATTTTGCAGTGTTTTAATGATGAACATCAGCTATTGGTCGCTCTTGTAAAATGCAGTAAAGTAACAGTATGGAATACGACGGCAGAGTTTTTCTTAAACCCTATGCCTCTCCTTCCCCTCAGCTCTTGTATGGAGTCTCCAGGGACCTGTAGTGAATCTGATGGAAGAAGCTGTTCTGTCTGTGAACACCAGTCGTTTCAACCTATCTGAAGTGACAGAGAGAATGGAGAAGGCCATCTCTGATACAATACATGCCACCCAGCAGGTTAGTCTGCCTCTTTTCTCTCCACCCTTGATGACAGATTTTACTCAACCCAATTACTGTATTACCTTACATACTGTGGGATTGCAGTAGGTTTAGCGAGGACTGCATGTGTGCTTGTAGCTGTACTGTGCCAGTCTGTGCGCACACAGGTGTCTGTGTGCTGTGCATACACGTGCGTGTGTGTGTGTGTGTGTGTGTGTGTGTGTGTGTGTGTGTGTGTGTGTGTGTGTGTGTGTGTGTGTGTGTGTGTGTGTGTGTGTGTGTGTGTGTGTGTGTGTGTGTGTGTGTGTGTGTGTGTGTGTGTGTTACATATGAAGTGTGACTATGGAGGCAGACGAACCTGTTGTCCCATCATTAAGGCCGTCATGCTACAGACAGTACATTGAAAGCTGCCCTTGCCCTGGTGCAAAAACACAAGAGCAAGTCTGTTTCTCAGTGAATACGTGACATTAAAGCTATCTCAAACCCCTATCGAGAGGACACACCTGTACGTAATGGCTGGGTCACATGGTCCTCACATGACAAAACATCTGATACAAAAGCCAGACAATGCAACAATGACAACAGCAGTAATGCAATAAGATAACGGAAGGTCATAACAAGCCATAGACTAGGAGTTGTCACACATATGCACCAACACTGTAGTGAATGAGCTCTATTGCGTTGGTACGTACGTATTACTATGATGATGTCATGTGTTTTAAACACATACATTCTAGCGTCCTTATTCTGGGGCGAACATTCAGTGAGAATAGTAGAATTAGTAGATCTTCATTAAAGTTCACACGCTTGGCTATCTTCGTCAAGAAGAGTCAACTAGTATATCGGATTTAAGTGGTTAACTTAGAGTCTAGTCGAAACTCTGTAGCATACCTATGTGTGTATATATGCACATATTATACATATTATGTCTCTACACAGTATGGTGGTATGTCTGCATGTTCTGCACCTCAGGGTAGTACTGTACTGTACAAGAGCCGGTGATACCTGTGTGAGACGCTTGCTCTTTCCTTGTGCAGAGATTAGGACATCTCCCTTGTGACCCTGTCTTTTGTTTCCATGTGACATGACAGTTTTCTTTTTAAACCCCTGTCCTACTAACCGAACGGTTTTTCTTTTTCTATGAACAATTTTACACTCGAGACGTAATAATCTGCTCCCTCTATTGTCCATATGCTCTGACCCCTCAGGCTAACGGCACACTGCAGTGCAGTGAGGTTGTCAGGCTGTGGGAGCCAGTGAGAGAGGCAGCCGGCCTGAGCCAGGCGGCCCTGGCCATGTGGTGTAACGTCAGCCTCCAGTCTGTCCTCGATGGCTACGCCACTTCCAACGCCATGTATCACAACCTGACCATGACTGTGAGTTTATTTCATCCTTGATTAACTATTAAAATGTGTGAATTGAATTGCTTTATTGATTTAAAGCAGAGTCTTCAACAGTGCGGCCCGTGACTGATAGGGGGTCCTCAGAGTTACTACAGAGTGCCAAATATTTGTGTCATAGGAACTTTTTTTTACGAACCTCTTGAACCCTACCATCTCAATTCGCCGAAAATAGCAGATGTACATGTACATCGGCTATTTTCGGCAAAGAGGTTTGGTGAAAAGAGTGAACCAAGTACAGAGCGAAAGGTCGAGTTTACTAAGAATTGAGGGTTTAAGTGGTTAAATATCTGAAAATACACAACATTTTACACAACACTAATTATAGTGCTGTCAAATAAATCTATTCAAGCTATTTCTGAATTCAACAAAAAGTTAAATCTGCAACACAATTGTATAGGCCTACAATATGTAGTGTGGGTCCCTGATCCAGCTCTCTCAGCTGAGGGGGTCGTTGGCCTGAAAAATGTTAGACTCCTGATTTAAAGGAATATACATTCTGCTGTTACTCCTGAGAGAAGAATGAGGAGATTAACATGTTTGCCACTGGGTGGCAGTGTTGGCTCACCCTCCAATCTGTCCAGTACCAGCCATCACCATATTATTCTGTACTGTCTGTATGTTGCCTGTGTAGCATGCAGGGATGGGAACGGTGACCGTCAGTGCCATGGCTACCAGCATCGTCGAGGCCCTCTCCGCACTCTACCTGGCCGACCATAACCAGGGCCTGGCTGTAGACGGGCTGATCATGGCCTTCAGCGACAAGCTGGACCACCTGGTGGGCCGGCCGCTGAGCGCAGAGGCAGAACTGAACTGGTTGAAACAGTTCCAGGACATGGAGCTGAAGCAGAGGTGACTATCAACAGCCCCGGGATGTGCAGAACCATAAAGCACCCTCGTCCACATGATGGGATTGCTAACATAAGCCGTATATTAAAGTCGTGTGGTGGTTCTGTGCTGTACTCTACGCTCCGGGCACAGTTTATTACATGTTTTACTGCTACAGTAAATGTAGTCGGAAGATACAAGACACATGAATAACATGAAGGCATGTGTGCACTGCACACACATATACTATACAAATATCGGTTTCTCTCTCACAAAACTACACACCTACTCGTGCACGTGCACAAACTGCACATGCACACAAGCGTGCCGTGCAGGCACATGCAAGCAACTCCACCAAACGTAAACTCGGCGGACTGTTAAAATAGCGTGCCAGATGAGCCAATTTGATTCATGCAAAACTACATGAGGCACCTGGTACGTTAATTTAGTTTGACTCTTTTGGCTGAAAACAGGCAGGGCTGCACAGACAGTGGTTTAACCGTGATTGAGTTAGCCGAGACTCCCTCTTAAAATTGATTTTCCTTTATGCGCCTG
Source organism: Electrona antarctica (assembly GCF_951216825.1). NCBI lineage: Eukaryota > Metazoa > Chordata > Actinopteri > Myctophiformes > Myctophidae > Electrona > Electrona antarctica. Next base: position 32,524,342 of record NC_136794.1, read on the forward strand.
CTGTAATAATGAACTGGGCATGACGATAAGGATCGCGTTCTGCATATCTCTCGGAATCAATCATGTCTGACTGCATGAGTTATAGATCATTGATCACAGTGGAAAGAATCCAAAGTCTATTATCTAGGCTGAAATGAGAAAATGAAGTGAATAAGTTTTTAAAATGTGATGTGATGGATGATGATTAAATCTGGCACCAATTGAGAAATTATAGCTCAAAGGAATTATTGTATTCGGTATGTTGGCATTACATAACAGCATAGACATACAACAAAATGTTAAGTTCAAGTTATATAAGTTGTGGGTGCACTGTGGGTTACTACCGTAATATGTTTAATATCTTATGAAAATGTAATCGATTTGAATAAAATAATCAGTTTTGGGTGAAGTAGAAGTAGAGGTGTTCATTGGCACTGCCCTCACAATTCAATTTGATTACGATTCACCAGGTAACGATTCAACTCGATTCTACGATGCATTGCAATGCATCACACTTTTCTTTATTACTGCAGAACATAGCAAATGTTTTATCAGTCAATACAAGCAGTCAGATATACTGAACATTAACACAATTATATTAATATTATAATTCATTATAATTATAATTTTATATTATATATAATAATATTTAGGCTCCGATTATCGATGATGACGCAATGCATTGCTGAATCGATTCTTTTTGACACGACTAATAAAAAGAATATAAAAAATAGTGAAAATAGCAGATTTCCAACTTGTCGCATAAGTTGTGAGAAATGAACAGTAGCCTAATTAATCACTTTTCTCTCATCTGCAGTTTGGACTTGATGGATCTGCTGACAGACGAGCTGCTGCTCGTGGCCCCGTCCCTGCAGGTGTACGTGGAGGCCTGTGACAAAGCTCTGACCCACATCCTGCAAAACGTCTGGAACGTCCAGAATGACAGCTCTGCCCAGAACCTCCTCATGGAAGCCGGGCACATGCTGCTGACCTCTCTGAACATCAGCTCTGACTCCGTCCTACCGATGCTGTGGGGGAACGTCTCTGGCCTCAACGGGACGACTCTCGGCGACCTATTAAACCAAGTGCTCCAACTGGCGATCCGCACGGAGATGTTTGGGGACGTGCCCATGATTTACCAGGCCATGGAGCAGTTTGTGGCCTCCAACGACACCGCCCTCCTTGTGGAGAAGATGTACGAGGTGTTGGCATGGTGGAGCTCCACCCAAGCCACCGGAACAGACCTTCTGACTCAGGCCCTGTACAGAATGTTTGAACTACTCAGGGCTTTCTTGGCCGTCCTGACCAAGATGGGCGTGGACCTGCCAGCCAACCCCGAGATGTTTGAAATGCTGATCGCAAATGTCATTGACATGATTAGTGAGATGGGGAGCACCGGTGACTTCATGGCACCCTTAGAGCAATTCCTGAAAGGGATTAAGGGAGACTCTGGGAGACAGCAGCAGGCCAGCTCTCACGCGGCTCCCAGACGCAGCCGGCGTGAAGCTCAGTGGAAGCCAATGAGGGAGCCCATGGATGACTTTATAGACCTGTTCTTCATTGACTACCCTAGCCTGTTCGAAGCCATCTCTGTTCCAGCCACAGTGCCAGAGATTGTGGAGACAGCTCATGTGTTTTTCTCCAACACGGACCTGGGTGTGGTGATGAAGGGCGTGACCAAGGACTTGCCGTGGGCCTTGAATTCCTCTAAGGATGACACCATCGACGCTGCCCTGGAGGTGCTCTCCTACCTCACCCTTCCCGATCATGTCCAGATGTAAGTACAAGTTGCTAGTAATGTGATTGCTAACCACCATTATGGTCTCTTACATTGTCCTCAAACACAGATTTTTACCAATATGGTTGGATGTTAATTTCTTTCCATGCAACCAAGGTAGGTGGTTTGAGACACAAAGACAGAACAATAACGCTACTTCCTTCCCCCCCTCCCATGTTATGTAGCCTCTTAAAAATAGCAGACAAAGCTAAATGAAAAGCCACTCACAGAGCTTTTTGTTTGCATTATTTCAAATAATGTAAGCAAAATATCAAGCGGCCTCTTCAAAGTGCTGTATATGTTCCCTGGTAATAAATTGCTTCCCTTTGAATCGTTCCCAGACTGTCGATGGATCTGCTGATGGAAGCTGTTAACTTGATTCCCGACGGCCTCCCTCTCGCCGGACTCATAAAGAACGTCGCTAGTGGCTTTGCCAGTGAATCTCAAGGTAACTTCATTTCTCTTAATTTACAAACTATCACTCCTCTGACTCACTCAGTCTCTGGGCGATGAGAAGCCTGCTTGTTTCTATAGGACGGCTTGATGGTGAGAAATGCATGTCAGATAGTCTAGTTAAATAGGGAATCCCCAATTGGTGGAGCCTGCCTTCCTCGGATATGCTTGCTTCATTCCTGCTATCTGTACAAGTTAACTTCACCCACTGGCTCTCTCTGTTGCTTTCATCCATGTCAGGTCTAATTGTACCTCTGTTGTAGCGCTCTCACTGTTTCAGCCCCCTCTCTGTGCAGCCTGCCACGGTATACTTTCTCTTAATTGTCGGTGGGCATTATTTCAATTTACGTGGTATGTCAGGGTGTGCAAACCACGAATCATGTTGCTTAGAAACCTTCAGTGTTTTACTCTGACCTTCAAAGCCCTTTGGGGGATTCATCGCGCTTTTTGCTAATGCTGTTGTTATTGTCTGTATGATTACAGCGGGGCATAATTCATTTTGGACATATGTGCTTTCAGGGTTCAATGTCGGCTTAGTTGGAGCTCCCAAAGAACCCCTGAGCCATATGGCTCTTCTCCAACGTAAAGCCACTCAGCACCTTATTAAATCTCATTAGCAAAGTAGAATTCAATCGCTTATTCCACACTCCCTCCCCAAATGCCGCGCCTGGCACCCACGCACTTGAGCGGACGTCCATGACCTCATTTTAATTGGCTGCTGTACTCGTGTGATAATGTTTATCTTACATAGAATAACTCAGTGAGCGGCAACAGCTGTACTCCCGTGCAACCTCATTCATTCTCCCAGCGCACGTGGCGAGCTGTTGTAATTTTCAGCGGCCTCTAGGTGTTGGCGTGCACCGGAGATTTAACAGCGTCATTGTCTAATTTTGGCCTAATTAAATATTCGCGTCTCGCCGCCCTGGGGTGGTGTTTGACTTTCTTGGGGCTTGTCAGATGTGTTCTAAATGTGCAGCGGTGGAGAGCACTGCCGACCTTGTTGGCCCCATCAGCTCTGCACAGGGCTCCACTTTAAGCACATCATTTGCTGCTCGCAGTCTGGCGATGCTGCCTCCAAATGGTGCTAGTCATAATGAAGCCCAGCGGGATGTCATGTTATGCTGTCACCTCACAGACTCTGCTGCCCTCTTCTCCCTCTTTTGTCCTCTCTCTCTCTCTCTCTCTCTCTCTCTCTCTCTCTCTCTCTCTCTCTCTCTCTCTCTCTCTCTACAGAAAACCTGATGTTCATGCAGCAGACCCTCCTAACAGCATCAGAGCTATTCAGCACCAGCCCCACAGACCACCGCTTCGCAGAGATAGTAGGAAACCTGACACAACAGGTCTGGACGCCGGCTTAATTTACGCTAGGGCTTAATTGGTTTATATGCATGTTTTGTTACAGTAATCTGAATCTGCAGAGTAATAAACAAAACTGCTATTTAAAAAAAAAAGAGGCATTTGTAGAATGGGCCTCAGCCCTCAGGTCTTAATGGGTTTTATGGGTTGCAGGTGTGTGCCTTGGAGAAGATGGACTCTGTGCTTGGGCTGTGGCAGGCAGTGTCCATGGAGCCTGGTCTGATGTGCGAGACCGTCATGCCCAGCCTGCAGTTCCTGGCCCAGGGCCTGCTGATGAACAATTCTGAGCTGTCCGAAAGCCTCTTTCAGATCTTCATCGGGAATCCCAGCGACTACGACGTCAACTCAGACTGGTACCACGTTGTTTTTGACTCAATGTTGTTGACATCTCTGATTTGTTCGACAGCTTGTCGTCGCTGTCAGACCTTGTTTCTCCAAAACCAATACTTTCTAGGAAATGACAGAAAGGAACCTGTTTTTTCCGATGGATCTTGTGTAGTTAATATTTAGTCACAAGCTAATACAAGTTGATGATGATAATACTTTTCATTGGTTAAAAATGTATCACAGACTCACCTAAACACTTTCAATATTTTTTCAAAAATAGTGAAAGCCGACCTACAATCTCACAACATTCTGTAGATCGGCTAATTATTAACAACACTGCCAATGCCATACGACGATGTAGGGTATTCATTTATGAAAAAAGAAAATGTTAAATGTTGGAATATGGAGACAGGCTACAAGGTTTTTACCCGACAGTGATGATATAAATAATGGTAGAGAATAACCAGGAAGACAGGAGATAGAGAAAGAGTTTATGAGCCACTGGCCCACTGTCAACACCACTTGTCAAGTACAGTGCATGCCAGGTATAGCTGCTAGCCTGCAGTGTCCACAAACTGTTTTGTTTTTGTACAAACCAAATATTTCTACCAGTAACATGTATGCCCTTTCACTGTTGAGCAATATATTGTACAGTACATGACATTTGTGTGTGTGTGTGTGTGTGTGTGTGTGTGTGTGTGTGTGTGTGTGTGTGTGTGTGTGTGTGTGTGTGTGTGTGTGTGTGTGTGTGTGTGTGTGTGTGTGTGTGTGTGTGTGTGTGTGTGTGTGTGTGTGTGTGTGTGTGTGTGTGTGTGTGTGTGTGTCATTGCAGGGCCACTGTGATCAGTGAAAGTTTCGGCCTGAACATCAGCAGCCTGCAGGATTTCAACATTAATGTCACCTCCCAAGGCAAGACCGCTCTCTAGTTCAAATAATAATGATCACAATCATTGCCATGTAGTACATTAATTACATACTCACTTCAATCAACTCTTTGGCCATGTCGAACGCAGCACACAAGGAGGAAATTCACCCCACCTAGAACGTTGCAGCCGGTAGTTATTTCCAACCAATGCATTCCCCTACATTGTTCTGCTGATTAAATAATCCATTGACACCTATAATTGTAAAATAACCTGCTGTGTTGCAAAGCAGACACCATGCAGTCCAATTAAGAATTAAGAGTTCCTTTCCACAATACTGTACTGTACCTTCACTGATGGGGAAGAATAACTTAGCCGCAGCTCACCATTACATCTGCTTGTGCCAACTTTAGCAGCCTCATTCTGGGCCTGAACATTAGGCGAGAATAGCCACTACAAGCAATCTACAAGATTCTTTTAGACTTTTTTGTAGAGGGAATAAAGGAGCGGATAGAGCCCTGGGGGACCCCGCTATATAGAGTTAAAGGGGTTAAATTGATATCTATTTTATATTTACAAAAATGTTTGCCTATAACGACTGCACAAAATAGGCACGCCAGCTTGTAAGTGGTTGGAAATATAGAGGATCATAGTGGATTTTCAGCAGACCCTGTCATTCAATGAATGTTGTTGTTTTGTCCTTATAGTGTTGTTAGAAAAGATCACCTATTTTCTTTCTTATTTTCTCCACCACAATTATCTTCAAAGAGAACATGTTACTTCTTTCGTAATAGTGGAAGTGTCATTTCTGGAACAGGATCCTATAAAGATTAATGACCCACATGATGTGATTAATGACCACACACACATACTGCATGTGGCCTCATTTCCCCACAGGTGTGGTGACGTTCGGGGAGATACTGAGAAATAAGACCGCTTTCATGTTGGATGTTCAGCAGAACATGGAATTTGACCCCCATGCTCTCAGCCTGCTGATGGAGACCCCTCTGCCCAACAGTAACCTACTGGTGAGATAACTGAGTCTGTCTGTCTGTCTGTCTGTCTGTCTGTCTGTCTGTCTGTCTGTCTGTCTGTCTGTCTGTCTGTCTGTCTGTCTGTCTGTCTGTCTGTCTGTCTGTCTGTCTGTCTGTCTGTCTGTCTGTCTGTCTGTCTGTCTGTCTGTCTGTCTGTCTGTCTGTCTGTCTGTCTGTCTGTCTCTCCACTCCTTCCCCCCTTCTCTCTCAAACAACAGTTATTAATCCGCGTTTCTTGTTTGACACACACGTGTGCAGTGCACATATATAGTACATATACGTCTATGAAATCAGACACGTGCACATACACGAATACACACAACATGTGAACAAAATAGGCTCAGTAATTATGAAACTCTGCGGGTTGTAATTTATCATAATTGCTCGCAATGAGGGGACAATTCAACCGAAATCAAGAAAAAAAAGGTTTGAAGAAGGTGGCACGACCAAATCATCAAATTAAATTAGATAATTTAAGGTGGCCCACTCCTCTCAATTCCTCTTTCTTTACGAAACTTTGTATGTTTCACTATTAGGCATTTACTATAGGCATTTCATGAGGCAATTTATGCTCAAACAAAGTGTTGGGAGACGTCTTTGGAATGAGCTGTCTCTGACAGCTCTCATACAGCTGTTTCCATGGTAACCAGATAAATGCCTCCAGCAAGATTGTTTATTTTAAGGAAAAGATGACCACTTATCATGTCATGATAACGACATGGCTTGTCCGGCAAGTCAATGAAAATGCCACGCCTGTGACCTCGCAGCTTTTATTGTATAAAACTGCATTCAAGTCTGATTCATATTTCGTGGTATATATATTACACTATTGTAAAAAAATCAGACATTTCAAAAGAATTCCATAAATATATCACTACTATAAATGTAGTGAAAGTAGCCGATCTACACGCTCACAACCCGTAGCATCTTCGCGACACACTGTAAGCTTGTAGATGGGCTGTTTCCACTAGATCCCAGGGAGACAGTTTTCTCATTCGGGTCTCTCCTCTCGAGCCAAAAACAGTTTGGGAACCACTGACACAGGGCATGTGGTGTTAATTGACCCTTTATGGCTCCATCTGCCTCTCTCAGAGGTAAATGAATGCTGAAGATTTGTACCGTGTGCTGTTTTCTTTCCCTGCCCCCCTGACTCATCAGATCCTCTCCTGGCTGGTCAACCTGCGCCACTGCAATGACTTGTCGTTCCTGAACATGAGCCAGACGGAGCAGATGGTGTTCCAGGACTTCTGCTCACTGTCCATCGACCAGTGGTACACGTTCTCGGTGCTGCTGGCCCGACACCTCAACATAGAGAAGCTCATCTACAGAGTAAGGCTTAAATGGCTTTGTTTACCCCAAACTTAATAGCCTCATCCAGACGCTTTTTGGGTCACGGATACTGTTTTTTTAAGGGTCTCAAGAAAAAAATAAAAATAATAACGTTATAACATATTTTCTTTTTCTAAAACTATAAAAATGTTAAGAAATATTTCCCAAATAATGGAAATGGCTTAATATAAGTGGTTTATTCATAATTAAGTGTATTTTTGTAAGTTTGGGTCCCGGAGATCGTGCACACTGTCTTCACTTACAGAAACAAAGGTTTAATGTGGCCAGAACCCTTGGCCTAGCGGTCCAGGCACTTAGGCTCTGATGTAGCCTAACACCAGGGCTCCACCGGGCGTGTCAGCGTCGCGTCTCCGTCACCGTCAGGGAATGTTCCCTTTTTAATCAATGAAGGGTGGCTCCACTGCCCGCGTTGCGTTGCGTTGACGGAGACGCGACGCGTGCATTAAAATTGAACCAGTGCTTTTTTTGACGCACGCAACGGAGACACAACGCGTCCGGTGGAGCCCTGACGTTACTGAGCGTCACAAATTCGAGTCCCCCCCCCCTCGTATTTAATGTAAATACAACGTTTCGGTCACTCTAACCTTCATCAGGTGTCTCTGATGAATGTCTCATGCATTGACTGCCTGCTCCTACGCACCTGTCCTTTGATGTAGGTGTGTAAAACAACCTTTTTAACTGGGTCTCGCGCATTACATTTGTCTTGGAGAACCGCTGGCTTAGATAACGAAAGTATTGTTTTGTCAGAAGGAAAGAAAAAGGATGCGGTTTATCAGAGGCAGTCACTTTCGTTGGAAGAATATCAGTGTAGTTCAAGAGTATAATAGAGTTTTCTAAAAACCAACAAACAATACCTCCATACTGTATATTCACCTCTCGCTGTGGCTTTGCACTGACTGAGTGCTCACACAACCCGGCTAGCTTTCATGAGACCTAACACATGACCCAATAGCAGAAAAAGAAGTGCTGAGCACCATAAATGCAGAATTAAGGTGTAATATTTCATTGCTGAATGCGGTACAGGATGTTACGAGGCACTATTAGCCACAGAGCAGCACAAATGTTTACAGCCATTGTTCGTTTAGTATTCCGGTTGACTTTTGCTGCTTTAGGCATTTTTTTGCACCGCTTTCGTTTTGTCTCGAGTCCCTGTATGTTTGCCTTGTTCTGTGGCATTTATTATGTAGCTTTCTGCATTGTGTGTCTGCTTGAGGTCATGTGGTTTTATTTTATTTATTTATTTCCGTATTGATTGAGTACCATCGTTAAGCAAGGTTGAAAGTAAAGAAAAACAATTGAAGCGAATGAAAATGTCAGGAAAGACTGTCGATAGTAACAATAGGACCGGCGGAACCAGCTGGGCTCGGGACCTTTCTACAGCACACTGCCATCAACTGCCTTTTGTTTGGTCAGCGGTCACCCACAACAAACAGGCGGATGATTTTTAAAGCGACTGATTTTTAGCTCTTGATTGGGAAATGGGAAAGTAAAGAAAAGAAAAAGAGATGGACAAAATGAGCAGCATCATTTTGGTAACGTCAGTTAGTATCAGTATTGTCAGTCAGTATTTAGTGGCAGCGGTGGCCGAACGGATTGCGGAGCGGTCTTGATACCGGAAGGTCGCCAGTTCGAATCAGCGGTCCGACACGTTCAAATTACCACCGCTGAAGTGCCCTTGAACAAGGCATTGAACCACTACGATGAAATGTTCTATGAGCAGGGCCTGGCTGGAAACAAGTTCTTGAGCTTAGCCCAGATACCCTGGGTAAATATAGTAATCATTTCATTTCATTTCATATAATGTCGGGGCTTAAGTGGTTAAGAAAATGTTCATGTTTTAATTGAACCCTGGCTAATGTGCATGGTGTTGATCTGTCCCCAGATGGTGTTGTCTCAGGACATGCAGAGCTTAGTGGGAGTCATGCTGCAAATGGCCTCGTTCCTCACCGACTTGCTCAGCAAGCTAGAGCCTGCCATCGGCCGTCTGGAGAGCTACCTCTCCTCTCTTGGGGATCTCACCCCCTTGGCCAACAGGGAGTTCAGCAGAGTGAGTGCAGTGATTCTCAATTCTTAATTTCAAGGACCCCCGCCACCCTGTTTGAGTAGCTAAGTATATTATTTACTGTACTAAAGTATGATTTTGAGGTATTTGTACTACAGTTTCACACAGAGACGGTTTATTAGCGCTGAGCATGAACATGGCATGATCTCTAATTGAAATCTTTTGTTTTCACCTGTGTTCTTCTTTGCATGAACCCCCAGATGGCGAGAAGTGCAGAACCCAGGACTCGCACGGCCACCTTCACCACGCTGTCCAAAGCCTTGTGCAGCAAGGGCATCCTGGCTGTCTTTGGCATCTCCAAGCTGACCATGTCAGAGACGGACCCCTCCTTACCGCAGAGCCAGGCCAGAGAGGATATGATCAAGCAATTCAAGATCCCACATGATGCTTGTACGTTCCCTCTATGCAACCTTGAGGAGATGTTTTTGTTTACTGTACATTATTTAGACCTGGCACAACCTATAGGATGTTATAGAGGGTATGCACGTGACATCATCATCATACCCGGAAGTATATAACGCCTACTGAGTGGCAAAAAACGACTTTCTGGTCTTGACAGCCCATCCATCCAAACAGAAACGTCCTATCTGATCGCATTAAACAATTAACGTTAAACATTTGCCACTCGATTTGCCACTTGACTTGCCACTCACTTTATGCATGCGCATACCCTCTATATACCTTCCAGTCCGGGACCTACCTCTGTGTCTCATTTGTTGTTGTTATACATGTAACATCATTAGTTGTTGTTATACATGTATTCTTTTAATTTTAAAAACCTTTAGAAGGCGTTTTTAGAATCGACCTCAGTTCTTAATGGGCTAGGACGTTTTTGCTTTATCCAGACTGGATAGGAGAGAGATTGAGGCAGGGAGGGAGAAGGCCATCAAACACAGGTCTCCAGCCGGAATTGAACTAAGGACGTTGGGGGTTATGTGGTCGATGCACCACCCTGTCATCTAACAGCACAGCACACACCTTTGTATTTTTAGCCCCGCTAGTGGCAGGGCTCTAAGGATGACGATCGGTCGAATACTTTGGCTCCAAACAACCTCAAAAACTACTGCCTGGATTTGAAATTGTCAACTTTGCACACAAGTTACCTCATAATCTAACTGGCATATTTCAGGATCAAAGTAGGCATGCAAGCACCTCTTCAATCAAAGCAATATGAAAACCTTGCCGGGTGCATACCTCCAAAAAGTCAAACATGAAAAGAATGATGAAGCACTCACATTCACTTTTAAGATATTTTTTGGTCTTTTTCAGTCTTTATTGATAGTGAACAGTAGACTGACAGGAAAGGGGGAAAGAGAAAGGTGGGGAGTGGCATGCAGCAAAGGTCGTCGGGATCAGGGGTCGAACCCAGTGACACACTGTCAGGCTATATTAGAAAGTCTAGGTGCCCGGACCGCTACAGTAGCTCAGGCACTTATATTTTATTTTAAAGTAAAACAGGCAACATGGTATTAGAACGCTTTTTCCGCTCTATTCCTTCATCAGTGTACACTAATAAGAATTGCCTGAAGGACAGAATGTGAGTGCTGAGTGCTGACATTGTCTTTATTTTAGATTTCAGAATCAACCTTACTGATTATCATGGCTTTTCCTCTAGCGCCTCCCTTAGGCTCAAATGTCTGCCTGTTTTTTGAAAGGCGCTATAGCCCCTCCTATATCCAGCTTTTGGTGTCTGTCCAAAAACGTTGTCCTAGACAAACATTAAATTCCCATTGACGATGAATGGAGAATTTTACGTCATAGTGTCTGAGCAAATTGATATTTTTCCGTCATGATGATGTACGATGATAAGAGCGCCCCTCACTTCACACGGGTGTGGTTTTTGAGTGGTGTAAACCACTCCTACAACTGGCTTTGTTGTGCAGAAAAAATGAGCATGGTTGCTATGTTCACCCTGTTCACCCGGGTGTGATTTCATACAACTGGCTTTGTTTGTGCAGAAAAAATGAGCATGGTTGCTATGTTCACCCTGTTCACCCGGGTGTGATTTCATTACGTCAGACATGATTTCATTACGTCAGACAGGCTAAGACCTTACACCACTCAGTTCACACAGGTGTGGTTTTTTGTTTTAAAAGGTGCATTTTACTATAATGTACCCCCATGGGTGCAAATGTCAGTCGGTTAAAAAATCAGTGCGACCTCTATGGACAATAAGCAGGGCTGGTAGACTCTTATTCTTGTCTTTGTGACATAGGGAGTTGCAGCAGTATAGCTTAGGCTCAGGAGGTGCCGGTTGAAAATAAAGCCTTGACCAACTACGGCATTTTCACGTTTCAGAATGAGATGTCTTAACCGCTATCTACTGTACTCTCTGCTATCTATCATAGGCAGTTATTTGGCAGCAGAGTGCAGTGTTGCAGACACTGACTTTTATGTCAGATGCTATTTGTCTTTATGGTATATTTATTCCTAATGCTGAGATGCCTGCTGCTGTCTTGATACAGTGAAACATGCAGAGGGCAAAGAAGATGGATGTGGACTTTGTACTCTTGTGTCATTGTTGCCTGCTGTCCCTGCTTACTGTATGGTTGAAACTGTTTCTATATTATATTTTTAGTACTTTTTTGTGAACACTAAGGGGCGGGCGTTATTTTAACTTATGTATGGTGCAAGCTGGCACCATGGTCTAAAGTGCATGGTGCAAATGCCTGTCTAATTTAGCTAGACCGTGGTCGTAAATGATGGCGCAAAGGGGTAGTATTTATTCTCTGAATGAGTCATGAGTGTGTTTTGTTCGTCACATGATTGAATTTGAGGTGATATAATATAATATAATTGAGGTGATATAATACAACCTTCTCATATGGTTTGAAAAGTATAAGTGAACTGACCTACTGAGGTATGTGAATGGTCAAAGTTCAGAGTTAATTGGGCTCCATTTTCGTCACCGCTAAACCCCTTATCCCTAAACTTATTTGCCTTTTTTTACTATTTTGAAAAACATTTTTGAATAGTTCAACTAGCCAATCAACATTGACACGTTGTGAGCTTGTAGACTGGCCATTTTAACTATTCAACTATTGTTTAGCAAAATAGTAAAAAAAGTTTAGGGATAAGGGGTTTAGCGGTGACGAAAATGGAGCCCAATATGTTTTAATTATAACACCGGCACAGTAGCCATTACACTATTAATGTCACGTACCCTCTAGTCTAGAGGCAGCTCAGGCACCCCAAGAGCTACATACACCACAGTTAGGGAATCCCTGAATATACTACTGTAGACCAATCAGTTTTCCCATTCCCTTTATGAGCCAGGTGCGCCATCTAGCAATGTAATTTGTGCTGCACATGTTTTTTTTCTCTCTATGTAAAATTTAAAACTACAATCCATACGTTCTATGTCCATTGTCTCCAGCACATCTAGCGTCCAGACCGGTGCGGTGTCTGCTTCAAATAACTTTATTGAAATTGTCAACCAGTCGGTGTTCTACCCGACAACAGGGGTAGAATGCGGGTCCATTTGGTTTCATTTTACGCTTTCATTTACGTTTATCTCTCCTATGGTAGCCTACCACATCAATACAGTATGGAATTTAGGACATCTTATTCAATGACAACAAAATATCTCATCAAATGGTGGTCCGTGGCTCAATTGGCGAAAATGGCCTTGACATGAAAAGGGTTGAAAACTACTGGTCTAATGCTCTTCATCTGTCTGCAGCTCCGTTCTGTATGAGCCTCTACCTGGACATGGTCAACACCACGGGAGGCGCCATCGCCTGGGCCTTCCTCAAGCCCATGCTCATGGGCCACATCCTGTACAGCCCCGACACGCCCCTCACCAGGGCCATCATGGAGAAGGTACAGGGCAGCTAATAGTAGTAATAATAATACAACTGTATTTGTAATTGTATAGCACCTTTCATGACATGAAATTCAGCTCAAAGTGCTTTACAGAGCAATAGAGAAAAAAAAAGAAAAGCAAAGGCATAAAACAACATTAAAATAATAGCAGTGAATAAGGCAAGCTCAACTAAAAGCAAGAGTGTAGAAGTAGGTCTTGAGCTGTGCTTTAAATATGTCTACAGAGGATGCCTGTCGAAGGTATAGTGGGAGTTTGTTCCATGCCGTCGGCCCGTAGAAGCAGAAGGCTGCTTCACCGTGTTTTTTTTAGTTGCCAATGTAATGGCAGGGCATGCAGCGCACGCCGCACAGCCACACGCATAGAATAATTACTTTCAACATGGTGTCCCTAGTTTGGGCATGTCATTGAAATATGAAATAATTGAATTTAATTTAAAATTTAAAACATTTAAATTTCTTATCACAAATGTTTAAAAATAGCAAAAATAACCAACCTACAAGCTGACGGCGCATCGTACCGAGACACATTGTGAGCTTGTAGATCGGCTATCCTCGCTATAATGCCTTGAGGTTTTGACTTTGGTGTGTGCAGCCACCTGGTTTCCTTTCCTTTCCTGACCCATGACCGCTTTCTCTCTCCAGTCCAACAGTACACTGCAGGAGTTCGCCAACCTCAAGTTGTACTCTGAAGACTGGATCGACTCCTCCAACTACATCTCCAAGTCAGCCAAGCTCCTCACTGACATGTTGCCAATGCTGCAGGTACCATGACTCAGTGGTTTAAGCCCGTCTACATCATTGTCCGGCTTTCCTACCTCATTGTCCGGCTTTCCGTATCTCCGTCCATTCATGCTGAGCTCGCTTCCTTTGTGAAAGGACAGAGATAAACTCTGCAGGGGTGTGCGCCAAGTTATTTTTTCTTCTTTTTTCGGTGGCTCAATCTTGAATATTGTACGATGTCTCTTTCTCCAACCCCTCCCCGATCCCCCGTCTCACCTCCTCTTCTCTCCCCACTAGAATTCCCTCGGCAATTCCTTTGTGGAGAATTTCATTCAGATGCAGACGAACATCAATGTCGGCAGCATGAAGGACACGCTCAGCAAGTACTGTGAGTGTGTGCGATTTTTTTGAAGGCCCAGGTTTTCAGAACTGCACGTAGCCGGGGCTCACTCTCTCATCCTGTGCTCTCCCTTTGCCTGTAACATATCCTGAATATCAAAAGAAATGAGCCTGCCTCAAAAGGTTTTACAGGAATCGTTTCAAGCGGTTTCAATGTGTTTCTCCCTTAAAAGCTTGAACGTGCCCTCAACACCCCCATTTATGCACATCACATTAATATATTATTTATAAGATCCATTTATCATCATATTTAATTAAATTACCCCTTATGCCATGTCTATATATATTTTTATAAAGAGTATGGAATTTTTAGCATTTACTGTTGGTGAAAAAATAATACACAATATTCTACACTAACACTACAGTGTTCATTTGGATTAACAAAAATACTAATAAAATCCAAAATATTACCAATATTCCAGTGTGGTTTGATCCAATGTTGTTGCTGATGTTGTTGTTTTTGGTTACAGCAAACATGACGGTCATGCTTGAGAAGAACCAAGAAATTCTGAAGCAGGTCACCACCTTGTCCAACCTGATGGTCAACATCTCCTCTTGCATTAAGTTTGACCGCTACCGTGGCTTCAACTCCGCTGAGGAACTCAACACTGTTGCTCAAGAATTGGCCAAAAACCGGGACCTTTATGGCAGTGAGTATAGATTCTGAAGCTGAAAACATGGGCAGCCTCTTGGTGTGAGCAGATAGGTCCTGTCTGTATAGAATTTGAAATTGGCGGCTGGTAGGAGGAGTTTAGCATGCCGTGATCGACAGTGGCCCTTCCAGTTATTTCCATAACTGCACATGTGTCTTCAAACGAGGTGATACAAGACCCTGAGATGGTCTGTGTTTTTCAGGTGTCATCTTCAAGCTTCCCGAAGACGAGGGCTCATCCAAGAATGGCGCTAAATCCTCCTCCAACTCCTCCTCCACCTCCACCCTGCCCCCTAGAGTCCGCTACACCATCCGCATGCACATGGACAACCTCATGCGCACCGACAGGGTCCGCAACCCGTACTTTGTGAGGGACAACCACATCTCGGCCGCGATGACGCTGCGCTACAACCGCGGCTTCATCTACCTGCAGGAGAGCATCGAGCGGGCTATCATCGAGTCCCACGCAGGACAGAAGGTCACGGAGCCCGCCGTCCAGCTGCAGCCCTTCCCCTATCCCTGCTTCATCCGAGACGAGTGAGTTGGCCCGTAGACACGGCAAACACGCACACAAGCATAGACACATGCCTTCACACAGCATAAGGCATACAGGCGAGTGCGTGCGCACCCACGCACGCACGCACGCACGCACGCACGCACGCACGCACGCACGCACGCACGCACGCACACACACACACACACACACACACACACACACACACACACACACACACACACACACACACACACACACACACACACACACACACACACACACACACACACACACACACACACACACACGGGGAAATATTCACAAATGCACATGCTCTCTCACACTTGAATGTACTCCCCAAGGGTACAGGTACTATTATGAAATAATCCATGCACTCTCATTATTCATCTGTTGAGTTGATTAACAATTCATTCATGGGAATGGTTGAGAAGTGGTTTAGTGTCGTGCACATTAATATTCATTCACAGGCACAGGTCTATACGTACGCAGAGTAGAGTACACGTGCCCTCAGGAACCCTGGCTTACCTAATCCTTGCAGAATGTACCCCACCTCCCCTGTGTACAATACATCCAATACATACATTGTTTGTACATCCAATGCAACATTGTTTAGGCATAAACTTTACACAGTGTATCAATACAGTACATTGTTTCTAATAAATCACGCCTCAACATAATGGCTGTGGCGTTGCGTGCCCCAGAGAGCTCCTTAAGACAGCGTTGATATGTCATGGCAGCAGAGGCGGCTGGCTGCCTCCCCATCCATGTGTGAGATATGGTGATCCTCTCCACTGTGCAGTCCTGATTTATTACTCAACAGCACAATTCCCGATGCCATCGCGGTGAAATATGACTCTGTGTTATAATAAACACCGTGCACTCAGCTCCGATGCATCAACGCTCTGAGTTGTGATTAGGCTAAGAAGAAGAGGACTAAATTTGATGGGATTCGGGACATGACTTTTCCCCAGCGATCTCTGACCAGGGGTCATTGATGGGGTTCCAGGGGCTCCCCAGCTAAATTAGGAACCGTTTAAACACTCACTACAAGCTCACTATGCATTGTGATACAACGCATTGTGAGCTTGTAGATCGTCATTTTATCTGACATTTTAGACAATCTCGAACATTCGGAAAACTCTTGCCTTAAAAAAAGTCTTGTCTTAATGGGGGACAGGGGTTCTTGGCACAACATTGTTTCAAATGCACATCAATTTGGGGGTGCATTTTGGAGGATGGGGGGGCTGGGTTGATGTTGTCAACAATGAGTCCAGGTTGTGTGGGTGTGTGGTGACATTATTAACATCTGCTCCTCAGGTACTTGGAGGCCATCTCCTTTGTGTTTCCCCTGATGTTGATGATTGCCTGGGTGCTGTTTGTGGCCGACTTCGTCAAGAAGCTCGTCCACGAGAGAGAGCTGAGACTGCACGAGGTGAGACTCATGAGCATTTCTAGATCACTGGTTCCCAAACATTTTAGCCCGTGACCCAAAAGAGTAATTGGACGTTTGCCCGGGACCCAAACTAGTGACAATAGCAGATCTACAAGCTCACAACGTGGCGCAAAGCTATTTTGACTACTTCTTAAACATACTGTATGTTTTCTTCAGAAATTACTTTTGAATAAAAAATGCTGCTTTTTATGGGACTTGGTTTTTTTTTTTTTGACTATGGGTTTTTTTATGCTCGAAACAAAACATAAATGGACCCATAAAAATGTGTCCGCGACCCACAAATGGGTCCCGACCCAGTGTTTGGGAAACTGTTCTAGATGACTCGTATAGACATTTGAGTCAAGAGAGAGAACCGACCACACGACATGTTTTCACTTTCTGACTATTAGTACAATCTGATAAGAGCTGAAACATAACATGGCATAGGTATGAATGTTATTCCAGCTACTGGGTGTGTTCTCGTGCGATCACAATGGTTTGTTTTTAAAGACAGGGAGAAAAAACTGTGACAACATCTATGTTGCCTACAGTTGGGTGCCACCGATATTGTCCCTTATTATTTGACCCATTTAGGCCTGACCTCAAAATTAAAAAAAAAAATCCTTCTAAATCCTCCAGTTTTCTGAAATAAATATTTTCACGATTTTTCAAAAATAGCAGACCTACAAAGCTCGTAGCGCGCCACTCGGTGGCGCGCTATGAGCTTGTAGATCTGCTATTTTTCAATAGCTAAATTATAATGTTTAAAACACCAAAAGGGGTTCCCGCCCAAAATGGGTTAACTGTCCTTTTGCGCAGATCACGCAAACCTCAGCAAAAAGAAAAGGACAATATCGATGGCCTCCAACTGTATGTCTATTGCTGAATAACAACCCTGCACAAAGACAAACAAGACAACACACTTTTGGAAATTCTGAATACTGTATGTTCTGCACACAACATTGCGATGCTTCAGTTTAGACATTGACCTGAAGTGATTGCAGTCAATAAAAGAAAGATTGTTGCCTATAATATCAACGGTGACTCCACGTGACCTTTTCATAGATGTTATGAAAATACGCCATGTCCCTTTGGAACATGGTGTTTCTTGATAGTCAGTGTGCCATATCAACATTACGTTTAATTATGACACCAACAGATTGACCATTGTCCATATACATAACAACCTTTATTTTCAGTATCAGGATTATACTGTAACCCCACCTATCTCCCAGACTCACTAGGCAGTCCCCAGTCAAGAGTTCAGAATTTGAATAAATGCAGAATTATGCGCAGGATGTAATTTGCATACACAAACATCTGAGAAGTGATTTGATTTAATCGACTACATAATCATTTTAAAAGAAAATCCTCGCTCACACTCTCTGCCTATCCCTGTTGTAATATATCAAATGGGTCTGCCAAATGTAATCTGTCAGGCAGATAGACATTCCTCTGCTCCAATCCTCTGTCAAAACTATGTTGTGAAGACACACGC
Organism: Electrona antarctica; assembly: GCF_951216825.1. Lineage (NCBI taxonomy): Eukaryota > Metazoa > Chordata > Actinopteri > Myctophiformes > Myctophidae > Electrona > Electrona antarctica. Next base: position 32,542,586 of record NC_136794.1, read on the forward strand.
AATCCGCAGCCGCTGTAAATGCTAAATACAGCGGTGTAACAAAGTACATTTACTTGAGTTTTGTACTTAACTAAAGTAGCTTATCACTTTCACTACACACTACATTTCAAATACAATTATTGTACTTTTTTATTATTCTTTTATTTTATCCCACGATTTTGTAACCCATTTTTTCACCCAGTGTCAATTATCTAATGTATACCCTCTGCCAACCTGGGTAGAGCAACGGACTGACCTCATGCTTCCTATTTTGTACTTTTACTTTAATATTGTACTTTTACTCCACTATATTTACTGTATATGAAGGGAAGGGACCCACGGGACCCTTACACTTCAATTTGGGGGTCCTTGACATGAATATGTTTGAGAACCACTGGCGCTAAATGTCTTCCCTCTCCCTTCTCCCATCTCCCCAACAACAACAAAAACAACAACAACAACAGTACATGAAGATGATGGGCGTCAACCCGCTCAGCCACTTCTTCGCCTGGTTCCTGCAATGCGCCGCCTACCTGGTGTTCACCATCTTCATCCTGACGCTGGTGCTGAAGTATGGCCGCATCCTGCCCAACAGCGACGGCCTGGTCCTCTTCCTGTACTTATGCGACTACGGCCTGACCATCGTGGCCATCAGCTACCTGGTCAGCTCCTTATTCGACAAGACCTACATCGCCGGCCTGAGCGGCAGCCTGGTGTACGTGCTGTGCTTCTTCCCCTTCATCGTCATGATGGCGCTGGAGTCCAAGCTCAGCTTCTCAGCGAAAAGTGCCCTGGTGAGACCTTGTGTTGCATCTTGCATAATAAGATTTGTGTTATCGGCGTTGCATGATTTAATCTCCGTCATCAGCCCTCATATCAGTCTTAACCGGCCACCTAAGTCTCCTCATATCAGTCTTAACAATGTAAGCACTGTAATTCAGTTTTCACTTCCGCATTTCCTAGTCACCTACTCGTGGTAGGCAGTATGTGGAAATGTCCACATTGCCTGCACTGCATGGTCCAGATAAGAACATACTGGTGATTATCGGTTGATAACATTCAAAGTGGTGGTCTGCTGTAATGTGTGCATGTGGTTTCTCTTGCCGTGGTCTGCTGTAATGTGTGCATGTGGTTCCCCCACAGGGTTTGTTCGCTCCCACCTGTTTCAGCTATGCCAGTCAATACGTCTCCCGCTACGAGTCCCAGGGAGAGGGTACGTACCACATGCTGCCATCTGGCCGCCATCAAACAACACACAACACAACGCCCTCGCTCTACCACCCGCGCACATGCATGCATGTTCACACTCACATACACATAAGGATACACACAGACACACATGGATGAACATACACATACACAGATGGATAGATACACGCACGCACGCACGCACGCAGTCACACAGTCACACAGTCACACAGTCACATACACATACACATACACATACACATACACATACACATACACATACACATACACATACACATACACATACACATACACATACACATACACATACACATACACATACAGACGCACACACACCACCACCATGCTAGACGACTGACGGACTGTTGGGACATTAACAAATGATGGAAAATCTTCTTTTTCTGGCTCATGTATTTAGGCATTCAGTGGAGTAACTTGTACATCTCGCCCATGGCTGGAGACACGGCCTCGTTCGGCTGGCTCCTCTGGCTGATGCTCATCGATTCGCTCCTCTATTTCACCATCGGGGCGTACATCCGCATGGTCTTCCCAGGTACACTGTCTACAACTAGTACTTTTAAGTTCAAGGACCCCCTGTTTTGTATGCTACTGCTCGGTCCACTCTCGGCGTTACATACCTCTAAGGTCCTGTGAGGACACCCTGGAACACCCCCAAGAACCCATAAGGGTCTCTGAAACACAGTTTGAGAATAACGGCACTGCCACCAAACAGACCTCAGTAGGCACAAGGTCACAGAACTGTTGACGATTGGTCGTTTAAAAAGGCATTTGATTAATATATCAAATGCCTCTCTCTCTCACTCTCTCTCTCTCTCTCTCTCTCTCTCTCTCTCTCTCTCTCTCTCTCTCTCTCTATATATATATATATATATATAGAACACTGAAAGTGTAAAAATGATTATATAGACTAAAAACAAATTGTTTGTGTGTGTGTGCCTTCTTTTTCTTTCATTTGATCAGGAAAGTATGGCATCGCAGCCTCGTGGTACTTCCCATTCAAGGCTTCCTTCTGGAGAGAGCTGTGCTGTTCGACGGGGCCCAGCCCAGCGGCCAGAGGAATGCTCTTCACCAACATCATGAAGAACAATCTGGCCGTGTTCGACAATGACGACAAGGGGAAAGGTACGCCGGAACTGCTGACTATGCTGATTCCTACGTGGGCGCGTGTCGCCGGTGTCTCGCAATGTGTTACCATGTGTAAATCTTTACACATGGTTCACACCAAGCACGATAATGATCACATTAACTATAAATATGTCTATGACAATTTTTCAGGGCCCCCCTGGGCTGCATGGTGCGTTTTGAAAAAGAAAATTGGGGTATTTTGTTTTAATTTTGCTGTAATTTTGGGGTACCCAGCCCCCCCAAAAGAGAGAGGCAGGCAGTCAGACAGACTAGTCGCTGAATGAATGCAGCCACTAGTAGCCATAGTGCACTAATGCAGTTTTACAGTAAAATATCTCACAATGTTGCAATGCTGCAGCCCACCTTAGTCCAACGGTAAGTCCGGCCCTGCACGCACGCATATGATGTACACACACACACACGCACACGCGCGCACACACACACACACACACACACACACACACACACACACACACACACACACACACACACACACACACACACACACACACACACACACATATAGACACAGGCAGAGTGCCAACGACAGAACATACAGACGCTGCAAACTTTAAAAAGGACTTTAATTTAGGGCCCGTGTCCACACACTGCGTTTTATTAGCAGGAGGGCGCTTTGGAATGGATGTTATTAGTTCACATATAGATTCCACATCAGGTCGTAAATGACCGGGTGGTCAAACACACAATATCACGCCATTGATGCCAATATGATTAAATCACTGTCCAAAACATAAACTGCATACTGAGCGCATTACCCCAAAGGTCTGCATAGTTTGGCTGCGCACATCACCAGGTATCTGACTGTTCATATATCCCATAGTTTGGCTGCGCACATCACCAGGTATCTGACTGTTCTATATCCCATCTTTCAGTGGGCTCTGACACTGGCTGAACTGCGCAGTGCATGATTTGATCCACTGTCATAACTTAATCGTTCTTCAGTGCAGGTGCTAACTTAATTCTTTATAGTTTAGTGTGAATGGAGCTTATGAGGTAGAGCAGGTCGTCCAATGATCCATGGGTCGGCGGTTCGAGTGTCCTTGGGCAAGACACTGAACTCCAAATTGCTCCCGATGTGCTGGTTGGTACCTTGCATGGCTTCCGCCGCAATCGGTGTATGAATGTGTGTGTGTGAATGGGTGAATGTAATGCACAATCTATGTACAGTAAAGCGCCTTGGATAAAGGCGCTATATAAAGGCACCATTTATATATAAAGGCACCATAAAGGCACCATTTAAGAATGTAGGTGTGCGGTCCCTTTCCCCTCTGTTGTGTGTGTGCGACTGCGTACGTGCATGCATGCGTGTGTGTGTATGTGTGTGTGCGTGTTTCTTTGTGTTTGAAGTATAAGAATGAGTTCCTTCCCTCTTGCACTCTCTGCCTGTCAGCTTCTCTGGCTCCTGTCAGTGTTTCTAGCTCTCTTACCCTTTTTCCTCTATTGCCTTTCTCTCTCTCTCTCTCTCTCTCTCTCTCTCTCTCTCTCCGTCTGTCTCTCTGTCTGTCTGAACTTCTAACTCTGTTTGATCTAGTCCCTGCCTCTGTTTTTTGTTGTTTTCGGTTTCTGCTGCGTCTTGCTCTCCCTCTTTCTGTCTCTCTCACTCTATCATCTCTCTCTGTTCTCTGTTCACATCTCTACAGCCCCCCCGTCTCTCTCTCTCACATGCCGTAGCACTTGCCCAATGCCCAGCCTCGACGACCTTGCAGGCGCATGCGAAGGCTAAAATTATGTAATTTAGACAGCATATAATGTAGACATATAATGTAGCATTCTATAGTGTATCCTTATAGTTTCATTGTACAGATATTCTACTGTTAGATGGATGTTAGGTTCTTAGCTTACTTATAATCCTTGATGACTATTTCTATGCGTTTGATGTATTACCATGTGTTGCTCTTGCTTACTGTAAATCGCTCTGGATTAACTCATCCAGTGCCATGGCGCCATCTGGTGGAGGGTTCTCTTTGCCATGCATTCATTGTCAATGAGCAGTACTCTTAACTTGAAAGCTGTGTTGGCCGGAGTCAGGTCCGCGATTGTCATTTAATCCACCCAAAACATACTTTTGGTAAGCGAAATACTATCGTTTAGATACATCAGACGCAAACCAAGTTTGTTTTTGGTCTAAAAAGTGATTCCGAGATATTTACGTTCTAAGTTGCTCTGTCCCATAGCAAACATAAGCCAGCGGAATTTTCATTTCCGGTTTGTACCGGATCTTTTCATGGGATCGAAATGGGAGCGTTACATGGGGAAACTGGACATAGCTGAGCACCGGAATCAATTGATATTCAAAAAGGCGTGATAAGGCGTCATCGGCAACGAGGTACATACGCAAAAGGCGTCAAAAGGCGATGTCGGTAGTGAGCGTCTGCTAAATGCCTAAATTGAAAATTGTAAATCTCTTTCTCTCTCTCTCTCTCTCTCTCTCTCTCTCTCTCTCTCCTCTCTCTCTCTCTCTCTCTCTCTCAGGCAAGAACACGTTCTCCTCCCAAGAGGACGAGGATACCTCTGGGCTCCCAGTGGGCGTGGTGCTCCATGGCCTGACCAAGATGTACGGTGATCGAGTGGCCATCCAGAACCTCAACTTGTCCTTCTACGAGGGTCAGGTCACCTCACTGCTGGGCCACAACGGAGCCGGCAAGACCACCACCATGTATGGAACACACACACACACACACACACACACACACACACACACACACACACACACACACACACACACACACACACACACCCTTTTTGTTTCTGGGGGGGGGTGATTTATTTATTTATTTTACTTTTTTTTCCTCCATTGTCTGGTTAATTGATTAATCTAGATTACTATTAGTTCTTATTATCGTTGCTGTTGGGCAGAAACCTCTTATCTCCTTATTGTTTTTTCTTTTGTTTTTGTTGCAAATTAATGCCCTACTTCGTCATACTACAGCGACAGCGTCACACAAAAGTAGCAAAAATAGCCGATCTGTTTTGAGCTAGTAGATGTTTTATTTATTTTTAATTCTGAAAAGTAACAGTTTTAGACATGAGATTTCCTAATATATACTAATATTAATAATATCTCAAATTTATATAGCACTTTTCTAAGTACCCAAAGAAAGTTATTCCGGTCCTAATACGCAGCAGTCTGCAAACATCTTAAGACTACGGGATAAAATCAATAAAAACAGTGGAATGGTGAGACAGGGGGGTGTGCAGTTAGCTGGGGAAAGCCATATTGAATTTGTTATTGGCATACGTAAGTGACATTACTAGATGGTGTTGTTTTTCCCCTCATGGCAACACCCCCCACCTTGCTGGGCTGGGCTGGCAGAGGCTAAAATTGCCTATGCTACTGAATTTTTGTTTTGATATTTTGTATACATCGTGTATTCTGTAACTGTACTCTCTCTGCATTGTAATTACGTGAATAAGCTGCTGTCAATAAGATATTAACCAAATCCGACGACACGGCAAATGTACAGCGTGACTTATTGATCTGACGGGTCTTTATCAAATGAACCAGCCCAACTAATCATTTGCCACATGACATCTGTAATTCCGCTTGAGGAGCTTGTCGATATGCGCAACTGCACCTGTACACCCTCCTCCTGCCCACAGTACTGTACCTCCTTGTTCTGTAATGTTACGAAAACAAAATGTAACAAAGTTCACAGCTGCACTTGCATAGTACACAGGCCTACTTCTTTTGAGACAATTTGATAAGGTTTGGCTGCCCCTTGTCCGTTATATATAATTTAGAAGCACCTAATGGACAGTATACCACTGATATGGTTGACTGTCTATCATCATCATTTCAAGTGTTTTCCATGACAGCATTTCATATTTCTACTTTATGCGGTGTCACTGCAGCAGTATGGGTGGGAGGGATTGAGAGTTTTATTTTTGTCTGTTTTCACTTTTGTTTATCATAATAGAAAATAATGGAATGTACAGTTGGGTGCCACCGATATTGTCCCTTATCATTAGACCCATTTAGGCCTGACCTCAATTTTTTTTTTAAATCTTCTAAATCCTCCAGTTTTCTGAAATAAATATTTTCACGATTTTTCAAAAATAGCAGACCTACAAGCTCGTAGCGCGCCACTCGGTGGCGCGCTATGAGCTTGTAGATCTGCTATTTTTCAATAGCTAAATTATAACAATGTTTAAAACACCAAAAGGGGTTCCCGCCCAAAATGGGTTAACTGTCCTTTTGCGCAGATCACGCAAACCTCAGCAAAAAGAAAAGGACAATATCGATGGCCTCCAACTGTACTACACTGTACTAATTGTATAATAATTTATATCCTGTTCTTAATATTTTTTTTTATTAACAAATCCAAACTGATGCATGCATTGTGGCCCTCATGCAGGTCCCTCCTGACGGGACTGTTCGCTCCGTCCTCGGGGACCATCGAGGTGTACGGCAGAGACATGCAGGCCAACCTGGACGATGTGCGCAAGGAGCTGGGCGTGTGCATGCAGTACGACGTGCACTTTGACCACATGACTGCCAAGGAGCACCTGATGCTCTACGGCCAGATCAAAGCGCCCCACTGGTCGCGCAGGGAACTGGACGAGCAAGTCCGCAAGTGAGTGTTGTTCGCTCGAATCCATCAATTTCTCAATTTAAAAAAATGCCGCAGATCACATACTTGTTTTCACAAGCCTATACGCCTTCTTACAGCCTAAGCCTGGATTTGTTTTGGCGTTAGGCTATGCACAGTGTTTGCTTTGGCATTTGGCCTGGTTTATTATGGTGACACATGGCACAACCTGTTTTCTTAGAGACATTACGAAACGTTCTTATGGAACCACTCCCTTTGTCAGTAATTTTGGAGTTTAAACTATGGCAAAAAATGGGTCATGTACCAGGCAGTGGTGGACAGTAACAAGGTACATTTACTTGAGTACTGCGCTTAACACCCCGGATGCCCGGGGTTATTTAATCCATTAAATCAGAGCACCCAGCGATTTATAGCAGCGAAGCACATTTAGCGACAGACCGGATGCTATCCCGGATGTAGCTGAAGTAGCTTGATGTAGCCAAAACACTCCCGAGGCGATCGACAACAACGGGAGGTTCTAACGCGACTAGCGACGGGAACGCGATGGGCTGTCTAACACATAATCTTTGATTAGAATAGGACGGAATGATTTAGATCAAGAGTTATTCACGTTTTTGGTCTCGTCGGCTAAAATGGTGGGGAACATTTTCGATGACGTCCCACTGGAAAATAACATCGAATGTTGCGCAACAGACGCTCCCAGCCTGCAGGAGCGATGCGATCGGTTTTGATATCAATAATATCCGTCCTGAGCGCTGGGTGTTACTAATTGATTGAACGGAGAACTCCGTCCTTGCAGCTCAGGGTGTTAAGTGATATTTTGAGTATTTCTTTTGACTTGAACTTTTGACTTTTGACAGTGCATTTCTGGGAAGGCAAAAGAAGTAACACACAAAAAAAGGGAATTGGTGAATTAATTAACCACTGTCACCAAGCAGCGATATTTATGCGCTCTTCCTGTTCCCAAGTTGGATCAGCTATTACGCCATATTTCGAACATATAGTGAAAATAGCTGATCTACAAGCTCAGAACGGGTCGCGATCGATAGAATAATCGCTAAGAAAATAATCTATTGTTGCATTCCTACTTCACATGCAAATGATGCAATACTGTATCCCCCCCCACCCCCTCCCAGAATCCTCCAGGAGACTGGCATGTACGACCACAGACACAAGCGTGTGGGCACGCTGTCCGGCGGCATGAAGAGGAAGCTGTCCATCTCCATCGCCTTCATCGGGGGCTCCCGTCTAGTGGTGCTGGACGAGCCCACCACGGGAGTGGACCCCTGCTCCAGGCGCAGCATCTGGGACCTGGTTATACAGCACAAGAAAGGTGAGTTATCTAGGGTGTAGTTATACAGCACAAGAAAGGTGAGTTATCTGGGATGTAGTTATACAGCACAAGAAAGGTGAGTTATCTGGGATGTAGTTATACAGCACAAGAAAGGTGAGTTATCTGGGACCTGGTTATACAGCACAAGAAAGGTGAGTTACGCGCGTACCTACAGCTACCGTACATGCACATGCAAACGGACACACTTTTGAGCACGCACGCAGGCAGGAAGGCACGTGTACACACGCACGCACACACAAAACACACACAAATCACACACACGCACGTGCATGCACACACACACACACGCACACACACAGCCGAGTGTGCGTGTGTCCCTCCGTCCCGTTGTTCTGATAAACGTGATTAAATAGGATAAGTTTCACATGATGCTCTAACTCTAATGGACTTTGCATTGAATACGTCTCTGCTTTCCTGAGAGGCAAAGAGGAGAGTGGAAGGAAGAGAGCACTTTGACCCCAGGGAGCGTTCTCCTTATCGGGGCTCTGCTTTCACTTCAACATATAATTAAGCAGAAATAGATTTTTTTTCCCCCCCACCTCCTCCGTTCAGTCCTCAGGTAGCGACAGGCTATAGCTATGAAAAAGAAAAGGTGGATAACTCCCACGACAACTGTAGTGTCAGGCAAACTGCTAAGTATCACCAGCATGTCTGTGAATGGCAGTGAAAAGTCTGCTGTTTAATTGGCCGTGTCGTACGTTTTACTGAGAGTTTTGGTGCTAGGGGAATAGAGATGCAAAATGAACTTTCTGCGCACGCGTGTGCGTGTGCGTGTGCGTGTGTGTGTGTTTGTGTGCGTGTGCGTGTGCGTGTGTGTGTGTGTGTGTGTGTGTGTGTGTGTGTGTGTGTGTGTGTGTGTGTGTGTGTGCGCGCGTTCATATTGTGGGTGAGTGCTTTTGTGCTTTTCCATCAGTTGGAGTTCTGCCAAGCCCATAAATCAGTCGGTAAAAATGACTACTATTGGACAAGTTGACAGCAGGAGAAGTTGCTACATCATTATTTATTTGACAAAAACTGTTCCGTCGCGGTTTAAACAGAAAATCCACCTCAACCGGGCATGATATTTTTTTCAATACTGACGTGATACTGTGATACTTGAAATTCATATTTACCATTCAAACATGATGCATCATATCCTGCTTTTTAATACCCTTTATATTTATAATTGTGCACGCACGCACGCACGCACGCACGCACGCACGCACGCACGCACGCACGCACGCAGTATACTGTTACTGTGTATATGCATCATATTTAGATGTAGGACCCATGAACACAGCATCTAATACAGGCACCTACAATGTTCAATTGTTATTGCATTGCAATCATTTTTTCATCTTTTTTTTTATTGTTTTGCTATGTTGCTGCAATGTTGAGGAGTAATTTGACTCTCTGTATACTTAGCTGAGTGGGTAGGACTAGGGAGGCCGCCTGGGAAACAGAAGGTTCTCGTCCCATCCCCAGTCCAAGTGTCCCTGAGTGGGTAGGACTAGGGAGGCCGCCTGGGAAACAGAAGGTTCTCGTCCCATCCCCAGTCCAAGTGTCCCTGAGTGGGTAGGACTAGGGAGGCCGCCTGGGAAACAGAAGGTTCTCGTCCCATCCCCAGTCCAAGTGTCCCTGAGTGGGTAGGACTAGGGAGGCCGTCTGGGAAACAGAAGGTTCTCGTCCCATCCCTGGGAAACGGAAGGTTCTCGTCCCATCCCCAGGGAGGCCGCATGGGAAACAGAAGGTTCTCGTCCCATCCCCAGTCCAAGTGTCCCTGAGCAACAGAAGGTTCTCGTCCCATCCCCAGTCCAAGTGTCCCTGAGCAAGACGCTTATAAATCACCTAACTGCTCCCCAAGCGCTGCACTAATAGCGCTCACGGCTCCTAATAAATAAACGCACATTTCACATAATATGCAAATATATACAGTGACAACAAAATACCCCCAAAGGAGTGGGGAACCAAATGAGTTAATAATAGATACTCATTACAAGGGGGTTGTAGGTTGTAGCAATAGAGACTCTGTAGAATCTACTCTATACCGTGAATCTGTAGAATGTTGACTGACTTGTCTCGCCCCCTGCAGAGCGCACCGTCATCACATACACCCACCACCTGCACGAGGCAGAGGTGCAATTAGGAAACACAGAAGTGAACCTGACTTACCTGGCCGGTTAAGACTGATGTGTGGCCGGTTAAGACTGATATGAGGTTTGGGGACTTACATGGCCGGTTAAGACTGATATGATGTTTGGGGACTTACGTGGCCGGTTAAGACTGATATGAGGTTTGGGGACTTACATGGCCGGTTAAGACTGATATGAGGTTTGGGGACTTACATGGCCGGTTAAGACTGATATGAGGTTTGGGGACTTACGTGGCCGGTTAACGCTGATATGAGATTAGGGGATTTACGTGGTCGGTTAAGACAACGCGACCAACACCACGTCGGATGTCTCTGTGTTTCCTAATCGCCAGTAGGTTCCAGTATACATTCCGTAGTCACCTACTGGTAATTAACGGTTGATTTTCATTTGAATGGATGCTACTTTAAAACTTGAATCTGTAGAATGTTGACTGACGCCCCGGGCCGGCCTAGCGGTCCGGGCACCTAGGCTGGTAATCCGATTCTACAAAATGGCTTCCAAATCCTAAAAGTTTTCTGGAAAACCATATGTTTCTATGTCAGTGGTGCTCAACCTTTTTTACGTCAAAGACCCCCAGAATTATCTGTATTTGGCTGCGGAAAAATATGTTGTTCCATGGACCCCCCCCAGAAGCAAAGATTTGACTTGAAAACGTTTGGAATATATATTCAAAGATTTGCGCCACATTTTCAAGTAAAACTATGAGCTTATAGATCTGCTATTTTTCAATAGATCTATAAAGTATAATATAACCCTTAAAACACCATCCTGAATGGGTTAAAAAAAAGAATGTTGACTGACGTGTCTCTCCCCCTGCAGAGCGCACCATCATCATGTCCACCCACCACCTGGATGAGGCTGAGGTGCTGAGTGACCGCATCGCCTTCCTGGAGAGGGGAGGCCTCAAGGTCTGCGGCACCCCCTTGCACCTCAAAGACAAGCTGGGCCAGGGCTACAATCTCACCCTCACCAAGAAGGTAAGGCACTGCTTTCTCAAAGCGGAGAAGGCGTAATCGGTGTTGATTTTGACGGCAAATTTAGATTTCTTTTTTTAGTCAGTCTTTTGAATAAACCTTAGTTATATTTTAGTCATCTGAAATGTTTCAGTGTTAGTCTAGTTTTAGTTGACTAAATCTAGTTGATTTAGATTTAGAAAATGTATTTTGGAGGGCCTTGATGTCGTAATGGTTGATTTTACATTTGGTGACATGCTGAAAATAGCCGATATACAAGCTCACAACGCATCGCGCTGCGACGCATTGTGAGCTTGTAGATCTGCTATTTTCAGTATGCAACCAAACATAAAATGCTTTGTCTTTTAGTTCCACTGGATCTCTTCTTCACTAGTCCCTAGTTTTTATTTGTTGAAGAAATTGTCAGTATATTTAGTCTTAGTTTTAGTCATCGTAGCTTAGTTTTTATTTAGTTTTCCTGAGTGAAAAAAGGTAGTCGACAAACATTTTTCGTCATAGTTTCAGTCGACAAAATCAGGGACCCCCTCACCCAGCTACATCATTGATAGTTAGGAACCAAATGGACCCTTACTGGTCTGTAACTCTGAGAGTATACACAGGGAAACAAAGTGACCTGTTGGTTCCATTTGCCTCTGCGTTTGATATCGCCCGCCCATCGCCCACCTCTGGTCATTATTTATTTATTTATTCACACATCCATTTCCTTTTGAAATACTATCTGTTTTGTATGGTAATATAACATTTTAATCATTTACTTAAAAATGTATGCTAACCACTTTATGCCTCAACCCTCGATCCCTGAAGAAGACCTTTTGTCAGGTCGAAACGTTGGTTTCTGAATAATATGATAAATTAATCTTTTGCATCGTGACTTCGAACCGTGCGACCGCTTTTTAATGTTTATGCTTTCACACCGTGGTCAGCACACGCCTTCCAGCTTGCTTGTTAACCACTGTAACCATATGGCATCCCTATTTTATACATACATAATTACTTACTTACTTTTATGTCAAAATATATAGGGCTAAAGTAAGAAAATGTCTCCCCTCAGTATATTGTTTTCATCCCACCAGGCCACGTCCAGGAACTGGCCCTGGTCAAAGTATTCCACTCCACAAGCACAGTAAACAATTATGCAGATGCATTGCTTCCCTTCATGTCGGGAAAGATTGTCTCATCAAAGTGCTGTTATCACTGACAGTCTACCTGAAGCTCAAACAAACAATCTGCTTTTTCTTTATTCGTTTTCATATTGAGGGACAACTTTCTGCTGAAGTTATTCATGAAAGAAAGTAAAAAAATAACACAAAAAAAACTAATACGAAACAAATCAAGATTAAACTCCAACCTCCGCTCCTCAGTGGTGGAAGAATATCACAAAAAAACTACTTGGTAACACTTTACTTAAAGGTTGGGTCTATAATGCATAACATCACTTTTATAATCCGCTTATAAGGCATTATAACACTCATTATAAATGTTTATTATGTATGACAACTTATAACTTATAAGGTCTGTTGCAAGTATTCACATTTTACATGTGAATGTAAAATGTACTTACCAACGTAAGTAAAGTAAAAGTACTACTTTTTTGGGGGGGGGGTTTTGGTTTGTAGATCGGCTATTTTGAAAATATAGAAAATATATAGTGTCATTTTACATTTTAGCTATATATGTATATAACAAGATACGTTTTTTCAGAAAACTCTTAGGATTTAGAACAGTGGTTTAGAACAGTGATTATCAAAAATAGCAGATATACAATCTCACAGCATGTAACTTTGTGCCGCACTGCAAGCTTGTACTGTACATCTGCAACTTTTTAACATTGATTTTTCAGATGGGGGCCCACGGCTAAACGCATATCATTTTGGGGTGTCCTTAGCACGGAAACATTTGAGAACCACTAGGTTCAGAAGGCATTTCGTAGAATTGGCCTCAGGTCTTAATGGGCTTAATGGAGTAATAAGCAAATATACTTTAACTCTATTGCTCAATCTTTTTCATGTCAAGGATCATGTCAAAAAATATATGTAATTGGCTGCGGACCCTCATCTCAAAATAAAAACATTTGCTGTGAGAGAATATATATTCAAAGATTTGCACCACATTTTCACAATTTTTCAAAACTAGCAGATCTACAAGCTGACGTGGCACTCGGTGCCGCGCTGTGAGCTTGTAGATCTGCTATTTTTCCACAGCTAAAGTTTGAAATAATGGTTAAAAGTGGTTAAAAGGTGACACGGATGCATTCAAGGTCTTAATGGGTTTAAAAGTGTACTATTTTCCACCCCTGCCGCTCCTCCTCTGTGCCTCATCGCAGCCCCAGAGTCCCGACTCGCCCCAGTTCGACAGCTCGGAGCTGAAGGAGTTCATCCAGGCCCACGTGCCCGAGGCGCGGCTGAAGGAGGCCCAGGTGGGCGACCTGGTGTACTCGCTGCCGCCCTTCACCTCCTCCAACGCCTCCTCGTACCGCTCTCTGCTGACCGCCCTGGACGCCAACCTAGACGCACTGCAGCTGGGCTGCTACGGCATCTCTGACACCACCCTGGAGGAGGTACGTGTGTGGGTGCACACCCACACTCGCACATGCACGCACGCACACACACACACGCACGCACACACACAAGCATGCCCGCACACAAGCATGCCCGCACACACGGTACACATACAGGCATAGGCCCTAAAGCCAATTTTGGATTTTTATTGCATAAACTTTCTTTGGCATCTGGTGCTGTGACCTCACGGGTCGAGCGGACTTAATGTGTCGAGCTAGATGCATGCTGGGAGAAAAAGCATTTTTTTTGTTCTGAAAAGTTAACGGCCTACTTAAAATCTTAGCCAAACTGCAAGCTCACAAAGCATCACATTGTGATACATTGTGAGTTATTTCGCTATTCACCGTATAACAGCGACAACATTTGTTGTCGTTGTTGTTTAGTTATAGTTTATTTTGGTCCGTTGAACAAACACGAGTGAGTACATACAAGTAAGTCCTCTGAGTCTGAGTGACAATGGTCATTATATAGGGCTTAAGACATGTTTGGTGATATTTCTGTGTCATTGTCACTGCAGGTGTTCCTCCAGCTGACTCAAGACAATCCCCAGACTGAAGACGAGGACAAACATCTGTCTGTATCAGAGTCCATCTCTGACTTTGGATCCACAGAGACTCTGCCAGAGGACCTCGCTGGGAGCATTGACTACTTCAATGACAAGACCAGTGCGTACAATTTGACCATTCAACAGTCCCTGTTATTTATTCATTCATTGATTGGCACACCTGCCTAAAGGATAACACAATAAAAGAGCTTGGTTTTGGTGGTGGCGGGAGCAGAGTCAAGTCAATAAAGTCAATAATAAATACATTTAATTCAGTTTCCAATGTACAATAAAGTTAGGTTAATTATCTCAAAACAACAAAGGTATATTAACCAGCTGCAGCTGTACTACTGAATGGTTATAATTAGGTCAAGACAGAGGGCGCCCGGGTGGTGCAGAGGTAAAGTGCCTGTCCACCACGACAGAGTCTGGGGGTTTGAATCCGGAGCGGTGCATCCAGCTTTCTCAAGCGCCTATACGAGCACAATTGGCCCGTGTTCGGGGGAGTGAAGCCAGGGCGAGGAGGCTGATATTTGTCACTGGATGTACTCCTAGCGGCACCTGTTGGCAGGGAGTGTTGGGTGGGAGGAGTAGGATGAAGGCTCCTTGTCCTCCCGGTGGGGACTCCTCACTGGCAGGTCAGCCAGTTGCAACAACAACAATAAACTCAGCTCCTTATGGAGGCTTGAAGTTAAACTTATCTGCATCTGTGCAAGTCTACACAATTAGAGAATTTAAAATAATTGTTATTCTATCAACGTTTGCCTGTTGTCTCTCCTAACGGCACCACTACAGCATGGAATTGTGGACAAAATCTTATCCAACGATAACAAAATATTATTTTGGGTCTGAGAGGCTAAATCTCATAAAAAAGTGTTTGGAGAAAAAAAAAAGAAATCCACTGGTTTACTTCATTACCTATAGCAACCCAATGCTAATGCACAGTATGTGTGTCCTCCAGGCCTCACCGGCTCGTCCACAGTGAAAGGCCTGGCGCTGGTCTGGCAGCAGGTGAGCGCCATACTGGTGAAGAGGTTCCACCACTCGCGGCGGGACTGGAAGGGCCTGGTCTCCCAGATCGTGCTGCCCGTCATCTTCGTGATTTTCGCCATGGGCCTGGGCTCCATCAAGAGCGACCTGCAGCACTACCCCGAGCTGGAGCTGAGCCCCGCCCTCTACAACATCGGACCCAGCTACTCCTTCTTCAGGTCAGAGGTCAACGACCAGGGGGGTGTATGGGATAGGTCATTTATTTCAGTATAGGGAATAACTTTTGTCAACTATTTGATGTATCTTTGTGATTAAGTTAGACATCAGTTAAAATGGTATACAAAATGATTTTGATGAAGTTATCATCATCACCCGAAACAGACATCTTGAAATTGCTTAAGATGTCATGTCATTGTAGAATGATGAACAATTACCACCACTCACATTTTGGTGAATAGAAAATTAGGGCTTTAAGCAACTACTGTATAGTTGACTATTCAACTAGTCGAATAGTAAATCCACTAGTCAACCTTGTTGGTACTAGTTGACTAGTTTTTGTAGGCCTCAAGATCAGCTAAATGTACAAATATTATTATTAAAACAAAATGTGTTTTTTTGACATAATGGGTAGTTAAACTAGGCAACTAGTCAACTAGTAAAAATCACTAGAAGTGAAAGCCCTATAGAAAATAGCCTATTTGGTTGTAGGGTTGGATCAGACTTTGAAGATATGGGGGTAGTACCTTTGGGTACGGTGGCAGTGGCGGAGGCTCCAGGGTAGAGTGGCCGGATGGGAACCGCAAGGTTGCCAGTTCAAACCCGGGCTCCTCCAGAGTTAGTGTCGAAGTGTCCTTGAGCAAGACACTGAACCCCTAATTGCTCCCGAAGTGCAGCATGGTGCCTTGCATGGTTTCCTCTGTCATTGGTGTATGAATGTGTGTGTGAATGGGTGAGTAATGCACAATCTATGTAAAGCGCCTTGGATAAAGGTGCTATATAAATGCACCATTTACATTTACCTTTGGCTGCTTTGTAGGCGAAGGCGAACATCAATATTTTGTATTCTGTGCGGAACACTGATGTTGGCCTTCAAAGCAACCAACGGTATGGGAAATAGCCAGGACATTCAGAAATAGGACATTCAGTATTGGAAATGCATACAGTATATTGCCAGGCCTTCAGGAGTGGCTACAGCAGTGGTGGAACAAATACTCATATATTACTTCAGTAAAAGAAGCAATAACACAATGTACAAATACCGTCTGTTATGCTATTTTTTGAGTATTTTTTAAGTATAGAATAAGGGGTTAAATCTGCTAAGTAACTTGTAAATAAAGTTTTCAAATAATTGTAGTGGAGTAACAAGTTAAATATTTGTCTCCGAGATGTACAGGAGTAAAAGCAAAAGTATTGAAAATCGGAAATACTCAAGCAATGTAAAAAAAGAAATGTGCACACAGAAATACAGTCTCTATTTTAGGGCCACACACAATGTTGATACTGATTGTGAACTGATGAAGAAAAAAAGAGATAGAGAGGGGGTGCAGATAAGAGAGGGCAAACGAAAGACATGTTCGTGAGAATGATTCCTAAGATGCTAGATGAAAGCGAGACAAGCTGCCATGATTCCTCAATTCTCAAGTAGTATAAGTATCTTTGAACAGAAATATGGCTAGGGAGAAAATGCTAATTCCCATATCAGCCAATATCAAAGAGATATTCCCCGCGCTTCAATGTCCTTACTTACATTGCGTGGTTTCCAATTTTAATGCATATATGTTTTATGTTGCATCTCTATTTCTTTTCCCTTCTTGAGACAGTGAGAGTTTGAGGGTGCCTTAGTATTCTGCTTTAGTACACTTTCATGATGGGTCTCTGCCCCTTCATGGATTATTCTGTCCGACGTGTTAGGTGTAAAGTGTCCTTGGGTGTTTTACAAAATCATAAAATAAACTGCTTGTGTAAAACGGAAGGTAACATAATCTGAGTCTCATCCATTTGGATAGCTGGCCGTGGTTTCCGAATCGGTCAGAATCAGTGATTACAGTGTGTGCTCATTGACTTGAGAGGGTAAACTTATCTCAGATCAGTTGTGCTGCCGTGATAACCTTGATGAATGTCCCTCCTAAATGCTAATCTCCCAAAACACTGCTAATTGTTTTTCGTTTTTAATTAGAACCAGACAAAGCCTTTTCTCTTGGTTTTATTCTCAGTATAATTAACATCCAGCTACTGTTTCACACTACAGCACTAAAAGGGGTCATTTGACTACTTTTAGTCAAATGACTAAAACCAAGTTGGGTTAAAAAACCAGTAGAATAACCATTCAAAGGCTTAACAGCTTCTTTGAACAGCAGTAGTGCACCTCACACACCTAAAAACAAAGTGCTGATGAGCCACTTAAGAACCACAAACAACAATGTTTTCTGGATGATTTTGTTTTTCATCCTGTTATTCTCAATCAGCTTTTTTCTTTTATTTTTTTTATTTTTTCAATTCAACATTGTTCCCCTGGGTTTGATACAGCAGAAAGTATATGTTCACTCATAAGTTCACGCACGCACGCACGCACGCACGCACGCACGCACGCACGCACGCACGCACGCACGCACGCACGCACGCACGCACACACACACACACACACACACACACACACACACACACATTTTGACCTAAATTATTGAGCATCTATTTCAGGGCTTGTTTCATTATTTTGTCAAAAATTGTCTCAAGGACCACTGGATGGTTATATAGCATGCTTTTATCGTATACAAAGCTTTCTTCCCATGCCAGGCCATGGTCTTTTAGAGACACAATCCCAGCCCCCCCTTTTTAATATACAGAAATATAAATAATTCATGCCTGTATACAGTACACCCCCCAACTGTCTTTGAACTCATGTGTTTCATTTTGTGCCCAGCAGCAACCAGAACCCCTCCTCCGGCCGGCTGGTGGACAGCATGATGTCTTTCCCCGGGATCGATAACGCCTGCCTCGACAAGCCTGATAGCCCGTATGTAAACTCACACAACCTCCCCATCTCGTAACTCTTAACCTTGTCACACCTGTCAGCAGCACGCAGACATCTCTGCACCCTTCTCAGACATCGCATCCTTTTCCCAGAAGTGCCTTACTGATTACAGACGAGAATCGGCACCCGGTGCTGCTAACCTCGGTGTCGTGTTTGGCTCTTTAGCATTCCTCCCCTGTACTCACTCACCTTGTTTCATTTGACTACTACTATGTATTTCTGTTTCTTCTCTCTCTCTCTCCCTCTCCCTCTCTCTCTCTCTCTCTCTCTCTCTCTCTCTCTCTTGATATTCCACATTATTTCCATGCTGCACAGATCAACATATGTGGCTGGAAGCCTGAAATGCATGGGGTGTGGGATGGGGAGAGAAGGAGGGAGGGGTGCTGTGATGAAGCAAGCATCATTTGTATTCCATAAGCACTCCATGTTTATAGGCGAGATTTGCCCCTTGCAGGCACTCAAATCAATGTTGGCACTCATGAACCAGACCTCAGAGGTGCAATAAAAACTCTAGGCCAAAAAGGGGGGGAAAAAAGAGAGAGAGCGAGAGAGTGGAAGAAAGAAACAGAGAGCGAGAGAGAGTTTGCGGGTGTGTAGTATGTGTGTGAGGGAGAAGAGACAGAGAGAGACAGAGGAGTGATGTAGTGGTGTGAGATGAGCGTGCGTGTCCAGCAAGTGATGCCCTGCAGACAATCACAGAGGAGTGCTGAGTGCTGCAGTGCCTTCCTGCGTAATCTGCAGGCATGTCAGGGCAGTTTAAACGTCAATAAAAGGAGATATACAGTCAGCCATATGGATTGCTGTTATTACCCTGCTCATGCATACAATAAAAAAGGAATGTGTGTGCATGCATGTGTGTGTGTGCGGGCTTGTGCCTGCGCGTGTGCCTACGCTTGCCTACGTGTGTGTGTGTGTGTGCGTGTGCGTTCGTGCGTTCGTGCGTGCGTGTGTGTGTGTGTGTGTGTGTGTGCACGCGCGATCAATGCATGCACACATATTGCTCACTTTGTGTTAAAATACGTTATCCCAGTGTGCAGATAAATTGCGTTTGTGTGTCTATAGGGTGTTGTTTTACAAATGCAGTGCACTTGTTCAGGACCTTGTCCTTTTGAACAAGGCTACTATGGTGTTTCACCTTGTTTCTCACTTTCAGGTTGTGCAACGCCAGAAACCCTCGCGCCTGGAAGACGAGTGGGAACACCTCTCAGCCCTTTAGCATCTGCAGATGCACCCAGAAGGAACAGGTGATGCTGTGTGTGTGTGCGTGCGCGTCTCTGCTTGTGCATGTGCGGGTGTGTGTGCCTGAGTGTGTGCCTTTGCTCATGTAAGTGGAAGAGAATGCTCAGGTATGGTAACACATTTGTGCTGTCATGTCGCTTAGGTGTGTAACACAAACAACTACCAACCGCCCAATCAGAAGTTTGTGTCCTCCCAGAGTGTTTACAACTTGAGCGACTACGATGTGGAGAACTACCTGGTGTCCACGGCCAACGACTTCATCAGGAACAGGTGAGAGAAGGTCCCATTGTCATACGATAGCTCTTCAGACTTTAGCTGAGTGTTCTTCAAGATTCAACATTCCACATGTGTATTGTCACAAGGATGTACAAGTACATGCACTGTGAAAAACGTAGGTTGGGGGTGCTCCAGTCGCCACGACTGATTTCAGTCAACAGGAATGTATGTGTGTGTGTGTGTGTGTGTGTGTGTGTGTGTGTGTGTGTGTGTGTGTGTGTGTGTGTGTGTGTGTGTGTGTGTGTGTGTGTGTGTGTGTGTGTGTAAACTGTATATATACTAGAATTTCGCCGCCCTTCGGGCGGCTCATCCTAGTTCCGTTGCAGCGCAATGGGAAGAAGGAAATTGCGAGATTTGACAGACTCCACTTCATGTTTCAGCTGTGTTTTTAAACCCAGTATTGTGCCCTTCACATGTATTAACGGATGGGTATTATTATTATTTGTTGTATTTTATTTTCACATCAAAGCAAATTAAATAAAATTAAAATAAGCACACATGAAACTGCTTTTTACTGTTTTGGTTTACTTACAATAAGTTACTGTTTTTGGAAACCAAAAGATGTTGAGAATGGAGCAGAACATACTGTAGTATATTTTTGTGGGGACCTTGACTGCATTATAGTAGGCCTACAATCTTTTGGATTGCAGTGACCCCACATTGTTTCTTCGGGAACAATATTTGTAGTTACAATGAGGGCTACATGAGCCGAAGGGAGAGAAACACGTCGCCTCTCTCCAGTCCGTGCGTGGCTGAATAACAACGGATCGCATCGCTGACTGACACATAAACGCACAGTTACAATTCAGAGGCACTTCAATAAGAAAACTCAACTAATAACGCTTGTGTGTGTTAATCTGCCCGATGCTGACGTTAGTATATAATGTTTAGATTGTTTTCCTCTTGTACATGCGTTTGTGGGCACAGTGGCAGGGGGTGAAAAGCCGATTTGTCCCATGGTGTGCACTGCGCAACTGTGCAGTGTAAAACATGCTGAAATCAAACCACACACACACACACACACACACACACAGTCACTCAGTCACAAATCCTCCACAGTGTGATTACGTGTCTGCAGTGACACTGATGCGAGGTTACAATGAGTCCGTGGTGTGGTGAGACTGGGAAAGGAATAATGCGCGGAAGACCTTGGCATCCGACTGCGCGCGTTGTGTCGATGAGATGGGCGCGTTGGGAAATACCGCACCGAAGCACACTCGCCTATTAGTTTGCATTGCATTTGCACAGTGCGCTCAGTGCGATATTTCCGAACGTGGCCGTTGTGTGTGTGTGGGTGTGTGTGTTGCGTGGGGATCGCCATGTGAGGGGGCTAGCCAATAAGGGCCCTGTGTTGCATGTGGAGAATTGTGTAGGTTAGTGTGTGTGGTGTAGCCGAACGGGGTGGTGAGAACATGAGGGGGATGTAGCACAGCAATCGGTGACCCCTACATTAAGCTGTGTTGCTCCCAAGATGCAGTGCAAATGCGTGTTGTAGCAACCGTAGCCAATGGGAAAACAGGATGCAGTGTTGCCAGGTCCGCGAATTGTAAGCGAGTTGTAAGTAGCGTGTTGAATGGCATTTTTTCTGGGGTTGTTTTCATAGACCTGGCAACAAATTAGGCGGGGGTGTCGGTGCTTGTGGCGTGTTTGTGTTTATTATTGATATTGATGTTGTTTGTGAGTGTGGACGGGAGGCGGCTGTAGTGGCAGTGCAATGCCAGTTTTTACGCGGGTGTTGTTGAGTGTGGAAGTGCGGCGCGACATGAGGAGATAGCCGTGGATCGACGCGGAGGGTAAGGCTGTGTCGTGTTAGTGTGTTGTTGCAGTGTGTGTTGCAGCGTGTTGCAGCGTGTCAGTGACGTAGTAGCTGGTGACTTTATTTTCCTGGCTTGGGCACACCTTTTGGGCACACCTTTTCAAATGTATAATAGATATGCACACACACATACATATTTGTTTTGCTTGAATCCCTGTAGCTTTTAGTAGTCTGTGATATAACACCAGTGCCACATTTTCTAAATATTGTTTTAACTATCTTACATTTACATGGAGTTACTTAAGCAGGGATAGAGTAGGGATTTAGGAAAATAAAAATGTGTACAGGTTGGGTTTTATTTGTATTCCTTATGGGTTATGATAAGATTTTGGAGACACCACCAGACTTAGCTTTACAAAGGTGCTTAATTTATTGGGGCCGTGGAACACATGCTTAACATAAAGATAAAGTTAGAATGAAAAATGTAATGGACTAGTGTAATGGAAAGGCTAGATAAGAACTTATTAACTTCCATAATGGGAAACAAAAGGCTGGAGTTTAGTAATAATACATAAATGGAAACAGGCAGAGTTGAAATTAAAGAGCTTTGTCAATTTAAAAAAAGCTAAAAACTAAATAGGCCTACTCCAATGGTTCTTAGACAGTGGAATGGAAGATTTGCTTTGGTTAGTCAATAGTCATTATTTAGGATTTAAAAGGAGAACCATATCCTCTTAGGTCTGATCGATCTCACTTTGACCTTTTATTTCCTCAGGTACGGTGGATTCAGCTTTGGCAAGCCGCTCCCTCCCGGGTTACAAATGGATTTAATGGATGTGCCCAAAAACCGGACCGTTTCTAAGGTAACCTTCCTCTGCTTTCCAGAGTGCCTGCTGTGCCATTAGCCATCTTAATTGTGAGATGAAAGTTTAAGAGCGACACCCCTAACCAAAGTCGTTATGGTACAATTGCAGCCTAGATGCTCATATGCAGATGAGGCTGTGTTAATATACCATCAGTGGCATCGTTATTCCATTTAATAGCTCCACTTGTGCCCTGTGTTTTTCCTCTTCTGAAATGGTCCACAGTCAGTGTTTATGTATATGGTGCCTCTGGAGGATTCAAAGGCACCATATACATAAGCATGCTTGAACTGTTTTTATGATAGAGAACTGGAGATGGTCGACTTCGATGTGTATGTTCTGGACTAATAACTGTGTGTGTGTGTGTGTGTGTGTGTGTGTGTGTGTGTGTGTGTGTGTGTGTGTGTGTGTGTGTGTGTGTGTGTGTGTGTGCGTGTGCGTGTGTTGTGAAGGTCTGGTATAACCCTGAAGGTCACCACACGATGCCAGCATACTTGAACAGCCTCAACAATTTCATCCTCCGCTCCAACATTCCTGCAGACAAAGACCCGCGGAAATATGGTAGGGCATGATGGAGCGAACCTCTTGACTTCGCTGTAACTCTTTATGTATCAACACTGAGTAATTAATAGAATGCATACAGCAATGTGTGCTTTGCTGTTATCCTCCAGGAGGGGAGGATAACATACTGTACACAATGTCTCTAAACACTTTAGCCCTAAACAAAAATACCCGATAAGCTCATTGTGAGCTCATAGATATGCTATTTCCACTATTTTAGAAAGATTCTAAATTACAAATTTGAAAGAACAAGAAAATATAGGGTTAATGTGGTTAAGAATATACTTTCTAATAATAATTATTGCTATAGACTCAGTGTTTGTTTAATAACAGGGGTCTCCCCATCCCTCAGCTCCAGTAAATCAGAAAATACATTTTCAGGTCAGGACACCAATTTCATTCAGGATTTGGATTTCACTTTTTCATCTTGTATCCTGCATGAGTTTTCTCAAATCATGCAGGATACAAGATAAACAAGTGCATTTGGAAGACAAGAAACCAATACATGAAAAGACAAAAGCTTGTGAACTGTCTCACAAGCTCATAGTCTTTGTGGGCTTCTCTCCTGAATCCTGATTTGATGACATCCGTAACCCACCTGGAAATTATTGTTTTGTTTTGTTTTATTAAATAGCTGGAGAGACAGGAGACCCCAGTAGCAATGATCCCTCATGCCTGTGTTCCCTCAGCCCTATTTCAGCTCTCTTTAGGGTTCGGCTTGGGATTAGGGGTTAGGGTGAGGTTAGTGGTTGAGGGAACATTGAGAGGGAACGCTGAGGAAACTTTGGTACGCTCCCGCAATTAATATAGATATAACTTTACCTTTTTAACTAAAAAAATATAAACAAAAAAAGGAAAAAAAACTAGTCTCAATTTTGAAAAATTGCAAAGTGTGGTTGCCGCAATCGCTTACATAGGCCCCTCCCACTAAGTCTGCTAGCTAATTACAATGTCAAGACACCCCTGTGATCATGTGGAAGTAATTCGGAGGGGACTTATCCCCCCCCAAAATAATTTTTCTGCAACAAATGGTTACATTTTTTGCATTTGCGGCTCCCCCTATGGATGAAAATGGAATTGCTTTTGGCTCTGTGTTGCTGAAACCACCCGTGACATGTGATTCAAACTTGGGATGGATTGGACATTCCGTTCATGATTTGTGGCATTTTTTTGTAAAATAGGAAAATATATTTTGATTTTATAACCTACGGTTCAAGAGTTCAAAACGTAAAGTGGGCTGTTATAGCGCCACCATGAGGCCGACCGATATAATTATAAGTTAATTCATTTTAGTAATTATTATGAACCTCCCCTCTAAGTTTTGTAACTATAGCGCTTACGGTCTCCGAGGAAAAAATACTTGAATGTGAGTTTTCACATTTTCCCATTCATGTCAATGGGGACATTTAATGTACGAATTAATTAATATCAATTAAGCTATACAACATTTCTCTTAGCAATGAGCAAGCACACCATTCCCGATGAAGCCGGTCGATTTGAGATATGGCTCAAGTGCGTGCTGCCAAAACTGTGGGAGGAGTAGCGAATAAAAAAAAAAGGTTACTCTAGAAAGAAGATGAAGAAGAAAGTGTTACAATTACTATAGTCTGGTTGCCTTTTTAGGGCAATCACACTAATAAAGCTCTCTCAACAGTGAATGTGTGCAACCACAGACAATTTCACATGCTCAAAGGCTGGGGGGCGCTGTGAGCCCTTTAGACTCCTTGAAATGAAATATCTGCATGCAGCGAGAATACAGATAAGCCCTGCTGGCTGGATAGGCATGCTGAGGGAATGAGGCAGCCACGCTTCACTACAGTTTCAGCACGCAGAATCAGACCTGACCGTCTGCCTCCGGGCACGAATAGACAAGCACACACTCACCCACCCTCCTACCCACCCGCCCATGCACGTGCATGCACACACTCACGCTGTATAATGTAAAATATATGTATCCATCCATACCGTATATACCACAAATGCACACAAGATGAAGATAAGTGCATGTTCGTACGCACGCACGCACGCACGCACGCACGCACGCACGCACGCACGCACGCACGCACGCACGCACGCACACACAACTTCTCTTCCGCCTAAACATCCCCCTACAGTCAATAAGAGAGGTGGTTGTGGAGTGCAATCATTCAAATGTGACCTGTAGACTCACAGAGGAAGCATGTGGAGCAAGAGAGAAAGGATCTAGGGAGATTGCTTTTCACAGCGGGTGGTCTATCTATCTAACACGGAGACCCTCGGGTGGTTCAGAGGCTGCTTCCTGTAGTCTACTCATGCCTTGGGCAAGCTATATGTGGGCCATGAGCCCTGTGCTCCCTAAATTCCCACAAACGTTAAGAGATACCGATTGCTCAGTCGTGCTGTAGCGGGGAAGGTTGATACCATGGAAGCAAGTTGTTAGTAGTTTGAGCCACAGCACTGTCATCAGTAAGTAAGTAAGTACCTCAGAGAGGCTTATTGTCCGTGTCGGCCGAGAACAAGGGTGTCTATCCCCTTTTCAATGCGCTAAGCTAGACCACTGGGAGATGGATTGCTGAGGTGAAGTGCCAGACCAACCATCAGCTCCCAGTACTTACTACACGTCTTAGATACTCAGCCGTGCTACCCATAGGTTGAGTTGGATCGAACCCAGAGCCTTGTGGTCCAAAGCCGATCGACTCAGCTACCTGGACCGTCAGCACTACATAGTTTATACATTCTACAGGGCTACTGCAGTGCAGCATGGCTGGCATGGTGCCAAATTGAGAAATGACACGACATCCTTTGAGCAAGGCACATACAGTATGCATGTGTTATATATGGACTATATATATATATATATATATAGGCACTATGTGTGTGTGTGTGTGTGTGTGTGTGTGTGTGTACACACACACACACACACACACACACACACACACACACACACACAATAAACTTGACTTTATATTAATGCATTTTTTTCTTTTTCCTTTTGTGTTATAATCCCTCCTTGTTTTATTTCTTAGCCAAGGCTCCCTTGTAAAAGAGATTACAATCTCAATGGGACTCACTGCTTGGTTAAAAAATGTGGAGGAAAAGAAAAGAAGAAAAACAGCCACCCTAGAGTTGTTTAGTTTTGTATGGCTAACCAGACATTTTGTTGTTTGTCGCTACTACAGCCATCTGTGTCCATCAACTCCTACTAACCAGACATTTTGTTGTTTGTCCCTACTACAGCCATCTGTGTCCATCAACTCCTACTAACCAGACATTTTGTTGTTTGTCGCTACTACAGCCATCTCTGTGTCCGCATCCACTCCTACTAACCAGACATTTTGTTGTTTGTCCCTATTACAGCCATCTCTGTGTCCAGCCACCCCTACTACGGACGAGCAGACGACGAAGATGCGGTGTAAGGACTCCACTCTTCCATTTCCACTGTTAATTGATTGTTGACACATAACTGGATAAGCGGCTGCACTAGCCCAGATGGAAACGACTCTCATTTGCATCCTAATCAGTGCAAATACGACCAAAGTTATCAAAGTTGTGAGGAGGGGGTTATTGGCAGTTGTTAATTTGGCTGCTCTCAAGGTACAATATTAAAGCGTTCTGCTTCTCTTAAATTCTAATTCAAGCCATCAGAGTTCAATGGAGGTCGGGTCGCTATCTGATGGCTGTATTTACCCATATTTGATTTTCTAAATGGACTTTCCTGAGCCTGCATTATTGATCAGGGGCCCAATATAATGGGTGTTTACCTTGAAGGTGGCTCAGAGGTGGATTGATTCCACTTCCCCAAATGGGTCCGTTTAAAACACTCCCCAGCACCTCTTTATATACCCGTACGCCGGAAAATCCAGAGTGTTGGGGTCCTTTTTTTTGCACTAACTCAACACTCCAGATGTAATTGTACAGCTGGAGGTTGGGGTGGGGGTGGGGGGGTGTGGAGGTTTATTACAGTAATCATTCAGAGAACTCCTACAGCCCTACAATAGGCCGCCCCTTCTTCTCTTTCATTAACTCCATCTCCATTATCTGTGTCCCTCTCTCCTCCCTCCCTCACTTTTCATTCATTCATTCACTCACTCATTCATTCACTCACTCACTCACTCACTCACTCACTCACTCACTCACTCACTCACTCACTCACTCATCTGTATTCTCTCTTTACCCCTCTCTCTCTCTCTCTCTCTCCTCTATCACTAACTTTCTTGC
This sequence comes from Electrona antarctica, assembly GCF_951216825.1. Taxonomy (NCBI): domain Eukaryota; kingdom Metazoa; phylum Chordata; class Actinopteri; order Myctophiformes; family Myctophidae; genus Electrona; species Electrona antarctica. The sequence continues at coordinate 32,569,966 of NC_136794.1, forward strand.
ACCATGTCATGTTCACTCTCTCCCTCTGTTTCAAACTCTTGTCTTTCTCTCGCTCACTTGCCTTTCCCTTTCATGCTTGATCCCCTTGCTCAGCTCATCCTGTTTAGTTGGCGGTGTTGTGTCATGGCCAAAGAAATGAGGGCAAACCAGCTCAGGTACAGGCTGGGCATCTCGGGGAGGAAATGATGCAACTCTCTTTTAAGTGAGCAAGCAGGGAGGCTTGGGGGCAAAGGAGGTTTAGAGGGCAGGGAGAGAGCAGTGGGGCATCTATTTTCAGATATCTGTATCTGTGTGTGGAAGTCCCTTTAAGAGATCAGTGGCTGTCCTGAGTGTATTCATTCCAATAGGGGAAGTGTGCATGAGCTCAAATTATGACTCTTATGATTCTGTCACCCCATAGTAAATATTGGACCCATTGTTCTCAACCCACATACCTCTGAACATTCTGACACTAAAATGGGATTTTTCAGACAGACAAATCTGGCAATAAGGATACACAAGATATGTCCGAGATCTAATGACAATGTTCACACGGGGTGACCCGGCCCACTCTGGAGACCAGAAGTGTATAACATTTCATACCACTATCTCGGCTTCTAATGACGTATGTTCTCTGTCGAGTATATCCTTGATATAACCCAGGGATCAAAGTCTCAAGGGGTAGTGTTGAATCATGTCTGGACCGGAGACTCTTCAGTCTTCACTGATAGGTCCTTCATTATTTTAGCCAGCTACTGTAGCTCTGAGACGACGTCGAAGCAGCAGACATGTGGGACTTCACACTGAGATATGAAACAGCCTCTGGTTCTTTTGTGTCCATTATCTTGTCACAGGCCAGGCACACCCATCTGTCTTAACAAGGCTATTTATTATTAATGGGATTCTATTTATTGTACGCCTGCTGAATGGTCCAAATGAATGAAGTCTCAGCAGCCGTGAGTCAGTTCCTAGGCAGACTATAAAATGCAGGTTTTTGTGACGATGAGAAAATAAATGGCTTCAGTCCAGGTGACTCCGCAGTCGGCACCCATGAGAGCATATTGAATGGATTATACCCTGGTTCTTAACACTAGTGGGTACTGCAGCAAAGTAAAGATCTGTGCTTAACTTAGTGGAGGAAACAGAGTTGCTGATGGCGAGGATGATGATAATGATGGATGACTTAACTGTACGTATGTGAATACTACTGGCTACTGGCAAAGTGTAGTTGGGGTTACAGTAATACGATGGTGATGAATATGATGACCAACAAATGATGATAACCAATGGCTGTGACGGGTGTGTTTGTGGGTTCAAATGGCGGCCTCATGTTGATAACACATTGAGTGATGTCGCTCCTCTTCCCTCCTGCCACCCCCCAGGGTTCAGGGCATGATCCAGATCCTGGTGGCCCTGTGCGTGCTGACCGGCTACTCCATCATGACGGCCAGCTTTGCCATCTACGAGGTCCACGAGCACCACAGCGGCTCCAAGAGGCTCCAGCACATCTCCGGTGTCAGCGAGCCCCTCTACTGGGCCGTTAACTTCTTCTATGACATGGTAACGTATTCCAGCTGCTTTCAGGGCGACCTATTACACTATTGACAATAGCCTGAAAATGGTGTGAACAGAGAAAAGATATTGTAATTTGATGCCCATCATGAGTAGGGTGGCTTAAATCATGATATTACATTATATTACCACTCTTCACTCTCGCTCCCTCGCCATTGCCTCGTTTCATTCTCTTTCCTCCCATCCCCAGGTACTCTACACTATCCCTGTGGCTCTGACTGTGGCTGTGGTGGCATTCTTCCAGGTTCCAGCATTCACCGAGAGGGAGAACCTGGGCGCCGTCACCTTGCTCCTGTTGCTTTTTGGGTCAGTGTTTTGAATGCAGTCAGTTCTGTTCAAAAAGGAAAGCTTTAACTGCATGCTTTATACTTAAATACGAATATGAAGTTCCACCCTAAAGTAAAATTCCCAAACAATGAAAAGCCATGCTAGCCACCAATGTGGATTATTACGGGAGAGGGATTTGAGTTTGGTGGAGTTTAGGCTCCAGTTTGCTGTGTCGTCGCAGGGGCCCCCATTCCAACCTCCAGATAGATGAAGGCCAACTCAGCAGTCTGCCTCTCATTTATCAGACAGATGTCTCCTTCTCAGGCAATGAATAATCACGCTGGCCCAGTCACAGCGCATCGTCTGCCTGCCTGCCCGCACCCACCTGGGTCTGGTCCGCAGCTTTCTGGCTTCTGTTTCCCATCATGGCCTGGCACACACAGCCTCTTTTTCTATAGGCACTGCAGGGTGACTCTCCATCTTTATCTGCTGTGTGTGTGTGTGTGTGTGTGTGTGTGTGTGCGTGTGCGTGTGCGTGTGCGGGGGTGGGGGGGGGGGGGGGTTGCGTGCATTTGTCTCCTCTTTCTGGCTGTATCTCACTACTTCTTTTCTTCTCTCTCTTGCTCTCCTTTTCTCTCTTTCTCTCTCTCTCTCATCCTCTCTCTGTCTTCCTTCCCTTTTTCTGGTTCCAGCTGACCCGCTCACCCCAATCAAATGAACAAGCAAATTATTTGGGAGAAAATAGAGAACAAAAACAGGAGAGGATGTATACTGCCACCAGGGAATAGAGGGAGAAGTAATTCATCTTCCTCTTCTTTTGGTGCTGTTTTTGAATGTTTACCCTCCTCGTGGCTGGGTTTTCTTTGCTCCTCTCCGTTTCCTTTTTAAGTGTTCTGTGGTGTCTGCTTTCATCATGCTCCTCACTTCTCCATTTAGCCCGTTAAAGACAGCAAGGGCAAGTATTTTCTTTTGTTTGTTCATATAGAGGAATTGATGGAGAGGAAACTGCATAAAGTGTCTCTCTATCTGCAGAAAAATAAACTCTGAAAAGAAAGCGGTCTTTGTGGATGTTTGGTTTCTGAAAGCCAGCCTGCCACGATCATAAAGCTGACGATTTTAAACGGCACGATTGCTTTATTCTTCTGATTGCACTTTTTTGACCATATGTGGCTGTGTGTCGCTCACGGCGAAAGCATGCTGTGGCACTTTAGCTTGCGCTTATTGATCAGCTGCTGTATCAGCCCTGCAAGACCCTCTTTGTCACCGACTCACCCAGGGCAAATAAATGGCTGGGGTGTGTGATCAGATATGATAGCACACTATTCATTAGCCACACAACCACAGATGTGACTATCTTAGGTTTTATGATTTGCTTTGTTTTCGAGTGGTGCAGCCACTGTGTATCTGGCTGTGTCCGAGCACAGAAATAGCGTTATAGCGTTTGTTCACCACCAACTGTAACTGTTGCGCACCACTCACTTCAGACGGGTCTGATTTTGTTTCACTTATGACATGCAGCTGTGTTTTCGTCCTCCACCTTCAGTGGTGAGGAGACCTGTAGTCAAGCTGTCCTGTCTGTTGTGTCCTCAGGTTTTCCACCTTTCCGTGGATGTACTTGCTGTCTGGCATCTTCAGGGACGCCGAGATGGCCTTCATCACGTACGTGTGCATCAACCTGTTCATCAGCATCAACGCCATCATGACCACCTCCATCGTCTACTTCATGGGTGAACTTGCGTTCAACAACGAGGTCAGCATGAGGTTAATCATTGGATACCATTGGATAGTCACAACATCGGCAGCCTCCTTGACTCTGTCTAGATTGTTAAAGAGTTTAAGTGGTGTGTGTGTGTGTGTGTGTGTGTGTGTGTGTGTGTGTGTGTGTGTGTGTGTGTGTGTGTGTGTGTGTGTGTGTGTGTGTGTGTGTGTGTGTGTGTGTGTGAAAGAGCTTGAGAGATGGGGAAAAACAAACACACTTGACTATAGTAATGGTCTGTGCTTTAACTTAATCATCTAACTTCATCTAATCATTAACTTAGTCACTTACACCACCTTACCTACACCACCACCTTCAATGTTTCTGGTCAGTATCCGAGGTGGTGTACTGAGATGCTGAACGAGTCTGCATCACCAGATACTTACTATCAGAGATTTGTAAAGACTGTATGAGGATGAATGCGTAGGCCTAGACTATGAGCAGTGGTTCTCAACCTTTTCTTGGATCAGGGCCCACTTTAAAATCTTAAAAGTGTTCGTGGCCCATGCATCTAACCCCTTAAGTGGTCAGATGGGTGGGCTGCCTGCATTTACACCTAACAGTTTATTTTAATGATCATTGATCAATGAAGCTAACACACTGAAAATTAATTTATCAAGATTCATTTTGGTCTTCTTTTTTTTCTTTTTTTTTCTTAATGTTATATTAGCCTATTACTATTTTTTTTTTTCATTATTATTTGGGGAACCACTTGCAGGATCCTCACGGTCTTGCACCAGTGGGCTCCCGCACACAGGTTGACAATCGCCGGTATAGAAGCAGTTCTACTGTATATTCCTGCTCTCCGTCTTGTTGTTCACCCTCTCTCTGTGTTCTGTGCTCCCACAGCCCGTCAAAATTATCTTTGAGGGGCTATGCAGGGCCTTCCTGATCTTCCCCCAGTTCAGCTTCGGCAACGGCCTGATGGAGCTGGCCAGGATCAACATGGAGGTGCAGCTCCTCAGTGGCTACGGCATCGATGCCTACAAGAACCCTTTCTCCATGGACACCCTGGGCTGGATGTTCCTCTCCTCTTTGATCCAGGGCCTGGTGTTCTTCACCCTGCGTCTGCTGATCAACAAGGGGCTCGTACGCACACTCAGGTGAGAGGGGCCGACCCCAATGCGTTCAATTGATTGATTGAATGCTATATTAGTCAGAAATGTAAACGGCGCGTGGCACAGTAAGACATTAAGTCTAAAATGATTACACACAAAAAATGTCCTGGGGACTTTCCATTGTGGTCCTATATTCAATTCATTAACATACTGTAGCAATAATATGTCATCAACAAATACAAACATATGTACAAAAGAGACCCTTTTGGTCTCCTTATAGATGTTTTTCAGACCAATTTAGAAAGAAACCAGTGTTGATTCATGTGCAATTCCAATTTTATTGTCGGAATATGTTTATACATTGGGTTAAAAGTTAAAACAGTGTTAAAATAGTGCCAGAAATAGCCGATCTAAATTTTCCCATGCAACTACTTAAAAAAAAAAAAAGTGCCCTCCTCGTAGCTTGTATCTCCGCCAGGCTGGGTTGGCAAGCCTAAACCGTGTAAGTTGTGGGTTGCGCAGCCGTCAGGAATGCGAGGAAGCTGGGGGGAAATGGCGATCATAGTCAATTGGGTTTGAATATGAAAACTCTGAATGATACATGCATTTATCACATGACTACATGGATCTCAAAGCATGAGAAATAGACTTTCCTTATCTCGCTTGAGCAGATGTGCCTGCTCGCTCCTATACAGTATGTGTTTGCTCCGCCCCTTCTACTATAAATCCCCACTACAAATTTATGCCATGCCAGTCCATAGTACATACATGTGTCTGTACACATGAGATTATATGTACCGATTGGTGTGACTTTTGGACAAAATCAGTTGGAGTAGGAGCAAAAAGTGTGTTTTGAATAAATTGCAATGGGCTGAATATCTAGTTAGGTGAAAACATCTCTGCCTGTCGGCCTGGCTGAGATAAAGGCTGTACATTAACAGCTAGAGTAATGTAAACCCTACACATGTCAGTGTAGTGAACAACCTGAAACATCCCTGTTCTTCAGTCACAGACCCAGCTTGATACATCCAGTATCGATGATAATCTGAAATACATGGATGTGATGTCGGTGTGTGCAGTGGGGCATTCATTTATCAAGTCATAAACCACAAACCACAAGTTTAACGTATTCATTTATTCAAGCTTTTTTGTCTCAATGACTTACAGTACACCTATAGCAAATTATTGATAACTTCTCGCTCCATCACTGATTGAGTGACTCTTTTTAGTTGCTATACCCATATTATAGCTCTGGTTATAATGATAAACATTTCGTAAAACATTTTCCTTTCTTAGCTGGGTGAGGAATGAATCTCTCTCCAGGCTGTTGGCCTATGAATTTATATTGCCTACGCAATGAACTTATCGACATGCGTCGTTATTTAACAGACAATTTCTCCTCTCGCTGTAGGCATCTGATCTTGGGCAGAAAGGTGGTACCCCAGGCCACCAATGCAGATGACGATGAGGATGTAGTGGCAGAGCGCGAGCGAATGGCCAGCGGTGCCGCCCACACAGACCTCTTGCAGGTCAACCAGCTGACCAAGATCTACCAGCACCTCAGCAGTAAGGTCCATGCTGTCAAGAGGCTGTCCGTGGGCATCCCTGCAGGGGAGGTACAGTACATTCAACTCAATGAACTGGCAATGATGCCATTGCAGGTTGTTAATGGAAATTAGTTAGTATAACTTTCAGCAGCAATGGCATCCAATAAAGGGAACAATTAGTTCAATGGGGTTAACACCAAATGTATAATTAAACAAAAATATAAGGCTATATTAAACATTGATCTGAAATAAATAAATACAATAAAAATAAAATAAAACGATCTTATCTATTTAAATATTTCAAAGCCAAATACTACATATTGTTACCTGCATACACCTTTTCAGCCTAAAAACCTAACTTTATGTATTTGGATGTTACCGTATGATCATCAGCTTACATCAGCTACGTTTCTAGCAGTTTTGTTAGCTGACGGCACACATTTCTCCTTCTTTCTGCAGTGCTTTGGTCTGCTGGGTGTGAATGGCGCTGGAAAGACCACCACCTTCAAGATGCTGACCGGAGATGTCAGCCCCACTGATGGAACTGCACAGATCAAGGACTGGGATGGGTAAGCGATCTAAAACATGATCGTCGGGTACTATGATTATACTTTTTTCAAAAAAGTGTACAGAAAGTGTTAAAATGACATGTTTTTATGTGGCCACACCCACCAGTTCACCCACCTGAAATGATAACATGCCACACGAACAGCTGTTGTTGTATGATAAAGGTGGAGGGGTTCGGGGAGGGGATGATATTGTGATGTCACTGTCATTTCGATTGGGCCTTTTGACCTGGGCCTCGATTGGACCTTTTGAGAAAGCAAAAATAGTAAAAATACACACTTGGGGGTCTATTAGAGTATCAGATCAGAGTTAGAATCAGCTTTGTCCCAGGTATAATCCATAGGTTCAAGGAAGAGCAAAGGTCTGAGACCAGCCTGACGGCATCACCTGTCATCAGGCTGCCGAACAAGGCTTGTGACTTGTTCGGCAGTCCCACGACAGACTGCGCACCGCTTGTTGTACGTTCCTGGAGCTCGGGGAGCTTGCCTCCCATTATCGGATCAGATCATAGACAGCGTTTTGTGTATATAAATGTGGTTATTGGCAGTACTTAATATAATCGCCTTGGTGTTATATAAGTGATTCTCTTACAGGGAGAGGTTCTCTAGTAATTATCTCTTTTCCTTATAGGTGTCACGGCAGCATGACTAATGAAATCTGAAAGACAATTTCCACAAGTAGCGTAAAAGAGGGAGAGTGCATATGGAGAGAGTATACCTAGAGATATGAATCTGGTTTTAAGCATTAAATATTGAAATGTTTAGAAAGCACTCAAACTAGGACACCATGTGTGTTTTAGAGTCTCCTGTATAGTTAGTCAACCCCCTACTCACTTCCCCCTGTCTCTATGCTCTCCGCTTTAGAGTTGTGCTGTATTGCCAGGCTATTCCAAGCACAGCACAGTATAGAGTAGACGACAGCGCCACAGGGACAAGCCACACACACACACACACACACACACACACACACACACACACACACACACACACACACACACACACACACACACACACACATACACACACACACACACACACACACACACACACACACACACACACACACACACACACACACACACACACTTTCCATCTGTCCCAAAGCATGCTGGCCTTAAAAGGAATCTGTCTCTGTTTATGTTTCCCCCAGGCGGATGGTAGACATCATGGAGTGCCGTAACCAGGGCATAAACATTGGTTACTGTCCCCAGGTGGACGCCCTGGATGATCTGCTCACCGGTGAGGAGCATCTGTACTTCTACGCCCGCGTCCGAGGTATCTCCAAGGGGGAGATCGACTCGGTAAGTCCGGACCCGTAATCCTCACGGCCCCACCCAACCCCACCCCTGCTCCTCAAAGGGCACAGAGACAGACAGTGATAAGGCATGAATCAAATCAAATCAACCTTTATTTATTTATAGAGCACATTTAAAAGAATCAAAATTGACCAAAGTGCTGTAAATAAAAACATCAACATATAAGACAGGGACGTAAAGAAAAACATTGTTAATCGGCAGTCGAGGACTGTCCAAAATCCAAATCGGCATCGGACCTAAAAATCTGGCATCTGCATGTGTGCAATCTGAGCTACACAATTAAGGCGATGCTGTGTGCATCAATTTTGAGAGGTTTACGTTTCAAGTGATTCTTTTGCTGATGAGCGGATTTCATCTGACAGTTCTCTTGAGCCCCTTTCTCTGTGTGCATCATCCTTGAATGCTAATCAATCTCGCATTTCTTCGGGGTTCGTGATGGTGTCTATTTTTTTGTTAACGCTGTCAGTGGAATGCACAGCAACGCTCAAAAGATGATGGAAAATTCTGATATTCTATCTTGACATTTTCCTTCTTTTTTTTTTTTTTAAAGCCCTCTGGCAAGTTCGAGTGAGAGGCAGGCATCTGCAAACAAAAAAAAAAGCACCCCAGCCCAGATCCAATGATATGAAGCAACAAACGCTTTACTGTGTTTTCAGCATGTGAAAACTCGCCTTCTGAAGCCTGATCTATACTTCATCATACAACGGTGTCACATGCACAAAAAAAAAATCAAAAAATCTACAAGCCCACAGTGCGGCGGATAGTGATACGTTCTGGAGATCTTCATATATTTTTTTCGTTTGCAAGACTCCACTGTAAGAAGGAGTATATATTACGCCTTAGAGTCATCTTCTCTCTCTCTCTCTCTCTCTCTCTCTCTCTCTTTCTCTCTCTCTCTCTCTCTCTCTCTCTCTCTCTCTCAGATTCATCTTCTAGCCTATAGGACACATCAGCCTCACAACACTGATGGAATCTGGCAACCGCACACATGTCACTAACACGATATGCACGCACGCACGCACGCACGCACGCACGCACGCACGCACGCACGCACGCACACAGGCACAGGCACACTCGCACGCACGCACGCACAGGCACGCGCACACACACAGCCAATCATACAGAAAAATGGATGTGACTCACTCTAATCACCATCACCGCTGTCTCTCCGGTCAGTGGTGACAACAATGGTTGTAATGGCCCCAGCACTGGCAGACAGACGAGGTTATATATTATTGCCCCCTCTTATGTTGTGTCGCACTGACAGTCTAGTGGAGGATAATGAGACAGGCTCTAATGGGCCCATTTCACATTTACATGGTTTTGTCATGCTTAATGAGCTGTTACATTAGAGGTGCACGACCGGTGGCTTTTACCGTGTGAGGGAAGAAATACAACAATATACCTACCGTTGCCGTCGGGCGGACACCTTTTATTTCCAAAACCGTGACTTTCCATGGAATAGAAAAAGGAACCTGTGTTCCAATGTCGTTGGCTGGGTTTCCCAAACGAAATATGCATAGTGAGTATGCGTGTGGTTCTTCTCAACAACACCCCCTTTCACTGTGAACATAGATATTTCGTGCATAGATGTGCCATGCAATGGTAGGCCTGGGCCTGGTATGGTAGGCCTGGGGCCTGGTATGGTAGGCCTGGGGCCTATATTGGTAGGCCTGAGGCCTATATTGGTAGGCTTGAGGCCTGGTATGGTAGGCCTGAGGCCTGGTATGGTAGGCCTGAGGCCTATATTGGTAGGCCTGAGGCCTATATTGGTAGGCTTGAGGCCTGTTATGGTAGGCCTGGCTGAGGCCTATATTGGTAGGCCTGACCGGTCAATACAAGAATGCTGAATTAACTAGCTTGTATTGGTAACTTTGACTGCACAATAGCCTCCCATTTACCCTCCTTGTCTAGGCATATATTTATATTATATATATTTTAACCCACAATCAAATGTTATTCAATTTAATGTAATAATATTTGGACTGCTGGACAGCTGTAGTAGGCTCTCTTCACTCTTAATTTGTTATTATATATATATATATATATATATATATATATATATATATATATATATATAGGCAATTTAATTTCTTTGATGCTGAAGTAGGCCTAAACATGTTTGTTTACTTTAAAAGTTTTAATATTTAAATTAGAAAGTCACCACTCACATCACACATTTCTCTGCGAATGGTTTTACTACTGCCACATGTCGACAGGTGTGTGTGTGTGTGTAGGCTAAAGAGGCTTTAGGGAAACCGGTTTGCTTCTAAATGTATTCATGCAGGAGGCCTAGCCGCAATTTGCAACTCTAGATTTTTTTATAATGGGATGAATCTAGAGTTGCAATACCCTCCATTGACTCCCCACTCATCATTTTGCGTTTGCGATCTGCTCGTCTTAAACGACATTAAACTCACCAACATTGCAGCTGTAGTCCAAGCTTGAATTATTCTCTTTCAATCTGCAAAGCTTGTTTTTCATAAAAATCCCCCGTAGACATGTTATGAGCTACTTTCTGTCAAGAAATTCTGTGCAAGTGATTCTTTTTCTAAGTGCTGGAGTTTGGAAGCGCTCGTCGTAAGTCACTGAACGTCCCTGCATGCATCTGTTTCGCATTTGCACATAATGCAGGAGGCAGCAGCGCGACCCCTTAATAAAAACGAGCGCTTCCAAACTCCAACATTTCTTCTTCTTGACAGAAAGTAGCTCATAACATGTCTACGGGGGATTTTTATGAAAAACAAGCTTTGCAGATTGAAAGAGAATAATTCAAGCTTGGACTACAGCTGCAATGTTGGTGAGTTTAACGTCGTTTAAGACGAGCAGATCGCAAACGCAAAATGATGAGTGGGGAGTCAATGGAGGGTATTGCAACTCTAGATTCATCCCATTATAAAAAAATCTAGAGTTGCAAATTGCGGCTAGCAGGAGGCCTTACGTGTGCAATGAGGACAGGTATGGCTGTGCTCTAGGCTAGGTTGTCTATTTCTATGTTGTTGTGTTTGACAGTGTTTCCCAAAAGCCAATTAGGCCGCACACAGGCTTCTGTGTGCGGGGTGTGTTCAAGCTACGTGCAACACAAAATGTATTTGGGAAACCCAGCCGTTATTAATTAGTCCCAAGCTCTTGTTAATACTTGATATTGATTGTAAAACCCCGACAGTTTCTATGTTTTTCAAAAGTAGCATATAGAGTAGCAAATAGACCACGTTTACTTCAACTGTCTATGGTTTTCAAAAGTTTTCAAATCTACTTTTTGTATGATGAAGTATTTATGGAAATAAATAATTTCATTAATTAATTAAATCAATTAAAAGCCAGACAGCAACGATATTTTGATCTACTGTAACAAAGTGAGGGATGTTGTAATAATAATTCAAATTCGCTGTTGACATTTTGTCTCTGCCCGTAGCCTGTGAAGTGTCTAATAGGTCTACACACAGTGTTGTAATATATATATATATATATATATGGGCATGCATTACTGTACCTGTATTGGATTGGTTCACTCCATTAATCTGAATTCCAAAACACAGTCATGTGTAACTTTTGCCTACGTATGGGGATAAAAACCACTTCATGCCTGTTGTCATCGGTTTGAAGAAAATGAGTCTGGGATGGAAAATAAACTTGCAGCCATTTAACCACATACTGTTTACAGCTTTGTTATGCTTTGTGTCATCTTTAATAACTCAAAGGAATGACATGTCTAGCATGTTAGACACCCAGAAGGATGTGCAAATCCCAGCTCTGCAAACAAACAAAGTGAAGGCCTTAGCTGTAATACCGCTGGTGTTTTAGTTTTACAACAGCACATCACTTTCTACTGTAGCTCTTCTTCCAAAGCTCTACCGGTATGTCACGCTCTGGATAAACTGAGCTGTCTCTCTCCACCAAACTGGCATGTCGTATCAGTTCCTTTGGTCTTAACCCATTTTGGGCGGGAACCCCTTTTGGTGTTTTACCCCCTCAGGCCGGGAACCCATTTTGGGGTTCTGTACAGTATGTACAGTATTCAAAAATGTACATTTTGTGATGCTGCTATATAAATATTTGAAGTTCTTCAGAAAACTTAGGTCAGGTTTTAGAGGCGTTTTTAGAATCGGCCTCAGGCCTAAACTCCCCACCACAATGTTGTTGTTCCTGGACTCAGCACGATCACCAGACAAATCCTCCGCCGGTGTCCAAGGAAGCAGCATGAAAAATGCATAGGCAGAGGCAAGATTAGCATCTCTGTTATTGTTGTTGTTCCATCACCCCCGCTCATCCTAGCGATCAATACTTCCTCCAGTGTGCTCTCTCCAGTGGTGGAAAGTAACTGAGTACATTTACTTAAGTGCTGTACTTACTCCCTCCCTGGTGCAGGTGGTGAACTACCTGCTGAAGAAGCTGGAGTTGGACTACCACAGGAACACCATCACCGACGGCTACAGCTGCGGCACCCGCAGGAAGCTCTCCACGGCGCTCGCCCTCATCGGACACCCCCAAATCCTGCTGCTGGTGAGGACCCACTGTAGCGCTATCATAGCACAAGTGTTGATTTTTGACAGTACATTTGTTTTAGTCGGTCAGTGCCTTACCCCCTATCCCTGAACTTCTTAGCCTTCTTTTACTATTCAGAAAAACATTAAAAAATTGTTCAACTAGCCGATCTACACACATCGACATGAGTTGTGAGCTTGTAGATTGGTTATTTGAACTATTTAAAAAAACGTTTTTCAAAATAGTGTAAAAGGGATAAGGCCTAATGCACTAACCAAAATAGAGGCCGTAGTCTTTTGAATACAATTTTGATTTAGTTTTAGTCATATTTTATTCATCTGAAAGTGTTAGTCTAGTTTTAGTCGACTAAATATCATAAGATTTTAGTCGACTAAATCTAGAGTTGGTTTTGTTTTTACAAAAATGGAATTTGGCAGGACTTGATGGTGTCGCAATGGCTGATTTTACACTTGGTTGTATGCTTAAAATAGCCGAGTTCAGAACGCGTTGCGCTGCGATGCGTTGTGAGCTTGTAGATCTGCTATTTTCAGAGCGCAACACCCAAGAACAACCAACAAGGGCCCTATCATGCGTGTCTTAAGTACCAGGTCTTATGACTTAACTTAAGACCTGGAGGCGTGGTCAATGCTGTTTGGCCACTCAGAATAGCCAAATGGCATTGATCACGCCTCCAGGTCTTAAGTTAAGTCATAAGACCTGGTACTTAAGACACGCATAATAGGGCCATGTCTTTTAGTTCTAGTGGATCTCTTCTCTACTAGTCCCTCCCTAACATTTTAGTGTAGCATTGAACTCCATGTACTGTATACTTCCTGTTTCCATCTTGTGCTCTCTTTCTCTCCATTCTGTCCTCGCTTGTTTCTCCTTTCCCTCTGTCCTGCGTGTTCTCACTTTCCCATAAGCCCTCTCCACTAATCCCCCTGTCCGTTTTCTTTCTTACTCCTTCTGTCCTTGTTTCTCCCTTTCCTCTGTCCGCCTGTCACATGCTGACAGGCCACCCCCCCCCCCCCCCCCCCCCTTATTTTATTCTGCTCCCATCATCCATCTGTGCTTATTACTTCTTTCATCTCCGCCCTCCCTCCCTGTCCTAATTTCTTCACCTTCCTCTGTGGGTCTCTCGCTCACACACCACTGCCTGCCTCTCAATTTATCTCGTTTCTCTCCCCACCGTCCGTCCATCCACGTCTCTCTCTCTCTCTCTCTCTCTCTCTCTCTCTGCCTGAATCTGACTGTGCTGCTTTTTCCTTCATCCTCTTGTCCCCTCTCCCGTCGGTTCCTGTCTTTCACGCCTACTGCCCTCGTCTTTTACAGTCTTTCACTCACTCCCCCCTCATCAATCTCTCCCCAGGATGAGCCCAGCTCTGGCATGGACCCCCGCACCAAGCGCCACCTGTGGAAGATCATTTCCGATGAGGTGAAGGGGAAGTGTGCCGTGGTTCTCACCTCTCACAGGTCAGCAGCACGTTATCTCTGCATTGCCCGTTGCTGTGTCATTTTATATTCTTTGTAACAGGATCGTGAATGGACACGTGGCTTGTTGTGTTATAAAAGTAAAATGGCTAAGCACTAGCTGAACAGCAGGATGTTTATGAGGCTGTATGATAGAAGCAGTGGTAATTAAGTTAATTTATTTAATCTGTTACTCTCTTCCTCTCTGTCTCCCTGTCCCCTCTATCTCTGTCTGACTGCCTGTCTCCATCCCTCTCTTCCGCGACCTCAGTATGGAGGAGTGCGAGGCACTGTGCAGCCGTCTGGCCATCATGGTGAAGGGTCAGTTCCGCTGCCTGGGTTCCCTGCAGCACATTAAGAACAGGTCAGTCCTCCCTGCCTGTCATTAGTGCCCTCTCCACCCCAACCGCCCCACCCTTTCATCCTCCACCCCGGAGTGGCTTTGTTCTCCACACTCTCTCAGCCTTGTTGTTGTACGGACGCACGTTACAGACACACACACACACACAGACACACACACACGCACACGCACATACATGCACACGCAATTACAATTACTGTTTTTTACAATTCTTTCAAAATTGCCTTTGTGCAGGTTCGGCAGTGGCTTTACAGTGAAAATGTACCTGGCGCGGGCCTCCTGTGACGTGGAAGCAATCACCAGTTTCATGCAGCACCATTTCCCCAGCACTTATCTCAAGGTGAGCGTCGCAGGCTAGCTAGGAAAGTCACAAGGCCCTGACGGGAGAGAGGACAGACACACACTCGCACTGTGGTGTGAGTCGTTGCTACAAGTACACTGCGGACAGCTCATGGAAACTTGGAAAAATGTAGGCTAGAGGTGATACGTAACTGTCAGCTTACTCTGAATCATTTCCAAGTATAGCTAGCGGGGCATGCACCGTTTTTCTTTTTTACAATCTCTCTTTTGAGAGAACTCCCATGGCCCTTCTAAGGCAATGACATTAACAGTCTCCTACTTTTTATGCCATATGCCATACAGCACCATGGTTGTGGGTTTGAATTCCAGGGGCCACCCATGTTACATTTTATGATTGGATGGATGGGTCATGTGCCCGGAAAGGTTGCTCAGGGGCTCAGATTAATGTCACATTTCATGTGACAGGGTTCATTTACTGTATGTGCCCTGTTGACCACCCACTAGGACCAGCATTCTGCCATGGTGGAGTACCATGTCCCGGTGGCCCCCGGAGGGGTGGCTGACATCTTTGACCAGCTGGAGTCCAACAAGACGACCCTGCAGATCAAACACTTCTCCATCAGCCAGACCACACTGGACGAGGTAAGACACAGCGGAGTCATTAAGCTCATCTGAAAAGAAAAGATGTTGTGCCCAGGACCCATACATGACATTTTCAAGATATTTTCAAATAGCCAATGCATTTAGGGTTAAAGTGGTAAAAAACTATTTCGAGGCTATATATTAAAGGGATATTTCACTTTCGAATAAAATAAACATATATAAAATATATAAGATAATTAATGAAATTTTTAATTGAAAGATCACGCCCCCCTCATATATTGGCCGGACAATATCAGTCTCTAGAACTAAGGATAGGTGTTTTCAATGAATTAATTCATGGTTAAAATACAGTTTGAAGATACAATATAGTTTGAAAGTGAAATATCCCTTTAACTAATGTTGCTGGGTACCCCCCTGGAACCCCCTCAACGACCCCTGGGGGTCCCCGGACCCCACCCCAGAAAGAAAGAAAGAAAGAAAGAAAGAAGGAAAGAAAGAAGAGACAGTAGTGAGTAGTATTGAGAGGAAAACGAAAGAATGAGCTGAGGAAGTTAGAGGGGTGGCGGGTGCTAACGCCTGAGGGAAAATAGAGCCAATATGAATTACAGAGAGAAAAATATATGAGCTTTAAACTCACAGCTAGCAGTGATATTCATCCACTCGAGCACAGGAAGGTGTTATATTGGTGGTAAGAGGGAGGGAGGGGGAGAGAGAGGCAGAGAGATTGACTTGTAGAATAGCTAAGGCGAAATACTTTGGGGAGAATGAATGGGCTTTAATATCTACCCGGCACTCAAATAACTCCACTACCACCACCCATCTCAACCCCTAACATAACCCTCTGCCACACACACAGGTGTTCATCAACTTCGCCATGGGGAAGGTTGGCATGGAGACCGCACCTCTCAACAGCGAGGATTCCGACAGTCTGTGCTCCATCGACTCGTCTGACACGTAGCCGGTCTACCGGCGGCCATGTTTGTCCTTGATGCTGTCCGCTCGCCACGACCACGCACACGTCTGGTCCATGCACAGTGCGAAAGGAGAGCACGCGATGGTTGTTTAAAATAATATATTATGTTGCAATATTGCAAAAATGACAGGATTCTGGCTGTTTATGAGGACATGTCTCAAAGCAAAAGCAATGGTCAATGCACACACTCGGTATACCCATTTTTACTATATATATATATATCCCTCACACACACATTGCTGATTAGCTATGTGTGTGTGTGTTGTATAAATGCATCTAATCACCTTGCAAACAGAAGTGCAATTATTTGTTTACTTGTATTTTAATTAAGTTAACAGGAAGGAGGCTTAAATTAATTGTATACATTTTTAATTTTCTGTCTTGCTGTCTTCATTTCTTTTTGTCTGTGGTGAGGGCACTTTATCAGAACACTTTACCTTTAGGTATCCATTACCTTTTTAATCAGATCTTTTCTTAATTGATACCATTATGTTTTAGGTAGCTGATGTACTCTAGTATGGACACAACATGATCTAACTTCATGTAAAATAACACATACACTAAAGGGCATATAATGTTCCCAAATGAGTGGGTTTTTTATCCGCAGGCTAGGCGTGTATATAATTACTGTCTTCTGGCGGTATATCACAAAAGAAAATGTTCTGGCTCAAAGAGATCAGCTCCCTCAATATCTGCACTATTCCCCTCTCATTAACACCTCCTCTAAGGCCATGTCTAAATTTTAGAATGAATGTACTGAATATTTTATGGATACTTTCCTTTCCTGCTTAAGGCTCTAGGCTTATTCCACATAGTCTAGAACTTATTGAGCTTTAACTTTTTTTTATACATCTAATAAAGCAAATCTCCAAATGCATCTGCTGTTCATTGTCATGCCTTCTCCATTGTGTGTAGATATAAGATTAGCATGTTGTCTGATATCCCAGATATGCTGCAGGCTTAAAATAGTCTATGCAATTAAAAATGCATCTCCTTCTGTCTTTAGCAGTTTAATATTACTGTTACTATGTTCAGAAGATGTTTCTCTTTTACTGTGGACGCAGGCAGACAGACAGACAGACAGACAGACAGACAGAGAGCAGACGTACAACCATTTTGCAAAATGGCCTGGGACAGAGTTCTGCAAATCAATTATTCACTTCCGAATCCAACAGAAAACACCAAATAATGCAGAATTAGGATGAAACCTGCTAATTATGAAACTTCAAAAGAGCACATTAAAATTTTATAAGCACTAAAAGAAAGTGAGACAGACATGCGGCTCCACAACAAAGCTGTCACCTCCAGTTTAGAGGCCGCCCTAGCTCAGCTGGTTATGTAAACACAAGCAGAGCCAAACAGAAACCCCACTGGACCAAATCAATTCATAAGAAAACAAAAAGAAAACTATCTGACCCATTGGAAAGAAACACACACACACACACGCATGCATGCAAACGCACAGTCGCACACGCACACACACACACACACCAAATTGTAATGTTATTTGGCTCTAAACAGAATACACAGTGCAGAATACCTAAGCACTGTGACTGATCCAAAACAAAGGAAATCCTTGACTATGCACACAGACTCAGTGAGTGAGCCTAGCAATCGAATATAAGGCCACCTGAGGCAGAGGAGACGCGGGCCGGCTCCCAAGACAAGACAGACTGTACACCCACTGCACACAAAATGAGATGGAACCCGAGTTGCACTTTCTACCTGCCAATTGTATCAATTAGCACCAAAGACCCTATGACACCATAAAGGATTAGCACACATCAGAGACACATACTTCCTGCCGATTACAAACTTGGCCCCCAACATAATGTTTAACTCTTTAGCAGATTTGTGTCAAATCACTTTGGTTGCTAGTTTCTGCTATAGCAGATTGTAGTTGTTGAATGATTTATTGAAAATTCTCTGTTGTGAATGAATGTGCGACAACGAAAGACCTTCAGAGAAAGCTTGACTATGAGAAAGCTCTGCTTTCAGGAAAAAAAATAACCGTAAAATATTTAGTTTTTGTGTTGGAAGCAATCTTAAACGGCCTGTATTTTCAGTTTTGTACTGTTTCTAGGATTAGTTCAGAGATAATTTCATTTGAAATTCTATTTTCCAATTAACTTTTTTTCTGCTGGGCGTACATACCCATGCCATATATTATTTTAAAGAGTGAGATTTTTAAATCTAAAACTGCCAATATCTCTGAAATGGAACATGATAGTGCTAACACGCACGCACGCACGCACGCACGCACGCACGCACGCACGCACGCACACACACACACACACACACACACACACACACACACACACACACACACACACACACACACACACACACACACACACACACACACACACACACACACACACCAAAAACCCAGATGTCTGTGGTGCCAAACTGCCAACATGTCTTTCATTCTATAATGGGGGCCTATGCTGGTGACATTTCCCTTGACATTTTTACTATATCCTAATTATTAATTAAATTAATATGACTCTTAAAATAATATCACTATAGGTATCCGGAGAACTCGCAGTCTACCAAGTCGCCGCGATTTAGTGCATTTTAGTTTTACTTCACCTTCACACACACACACACACACACACACACACACACACACACACAATACTGAGAATCTCACGTAGGCTAATGTCAATACAACACACAACGTCAACCTTTTTCATATCAAGGCAAGGCCATATTTATTCGGCATTTGAGCCACGGACCACTATGTGATGAGATTCAGCCTCTCTAGTCTCTACAGCACCTTGCAATGGGTCTGGTCCACAAGATTCTCTACACCACCAAGATACTCATTCATTCAACCTTTATTTAAATTCTCGGAGAGACCATTGAGGGAACCCCTCATTTACAATGATGCCGAGATTACATACAAAAAAAACAGTAATACAACAATATTAGTTACAACAAACCGTTAATACAATTATATATTCAGCAATCAGTTAAAACAGCAACATACAGGTGATGGGCGGTTATTGAGTAAATTTCTAAAATGACCAATTGATGCCAGGGTATTAAGTTTAAGTTCTTGTTGCAAGACATTCCAAGACTCAGGTGCACCGATGCTGAAAGCAGCCTTTCCAAGTTCAGAGTTGGCAAAAGGGACCAGAAGGCCTAGCCAATCACTGGAGCGAGTTACAATGCGACTAGGTTTCTGATGTAACATGGAAGAAATATATGATGGTAATTTCCCGACTAGGGCTTTATATATGAAGAGGTACCAGTGATTATTGCGTCTTTCAGTCAGAGAAGACCAGCCCACATTTCCATATAGGGTACAGTGATGAGTATCATAGCTGTCTCCAGTAATAAACCTCAGAGCCGAGTGGTAAACTGAGTCCAGTGGCTTGAGTGTGGAGGCAGCTGCATGACGATAGATTATGTCTCCATAGTCCAGTACGGATAGAAATGTGGCTTCAATAATCCGTTTTCTACAGATCCTGGGAAAATGTGCTTTATTTCTGTATAGGAAGCCAATTTTCTGACGTAGTTTTTTAACCAGATTATCTATGTGGTACCTGCATACGCATGTACCTGCATACGCATGTACCTGTCTAAATACTTCCTTAAATTAATGTCAACGAAGTCCACACCCACAACACCAGAGGGAGTTCAACAAACCATGTGCAACCCAGATTCGGCACAAACAAGGGACTAAATTAATTTCGCTCCTATGCCACCAAAATGTGGAACGCCCTTCCAACAGTCATTAAGACATCAAGACAATCCCTTGACTCCTTCAAAACTGCTCTCAAAGGGCACCTACGGACGGCTGCAATTCGAAACTGGCCCCCGTAAAATCTGAATCCCCCACCCACCTCTGTTCCCCCTCACTGTAGTGTATATGTTTCTTTTCCTTTTTTACCTCCTATGATGATTTCCTTTTGACTATAGTTGTGTATATTCGTACGTTTTGATGAATTTAAAATGGTGGGCCCTATTGTAAACAAGTGTAATGCTTTATGGTGTCGTCCACTCACTGTTAACAGTTTTTGTATTGAGTTGTACTTGAAATGTACTGTAATTCTGCAAACTGTTAATCAATCAATCAATCAATCAATCAATCAATCAATCAATCAATCAATACCGTCTACTAGAGTCAGACCCAAAATGTTTCTAATTCCATGCATGCTATAGGCCGCTATATCAACTACCAAAGGCGACCGTTGATCAAAAATAACAATTATTGTGCATTCTCTATTGTGTAGACTAATTGTAAAGTAGCCTAATGCAAATGTTTAACAATAATGTAATGTAACTCTTAGCGTAAAATGAAACCAAAAATGAAAATGAACCCAAATGGACCCGACGCTCATGGTTACCAACTCTCCATCATTTAGCTGGGGACCACCTGGAACCGCTCAAGGACCACTGGTGGTCCCCGGACCACTGGTTGAACTTGAAGAGGACTACAACTTCCGTGGATCTCTGGCGGGAGATACGAGTAGGAAGTAGGAAGAGAAGAATGAATGTTATGAAAAACTGTTGTCAGTAAGACGATCAGTCAAGTCAAAACAACTGCAAATAAGAAAGAGAGCGAACGACCGATGTAAATAATAACAATAGACATTTTAAGGAATATATGCAGTATGCATCGCGACGATCGCGCTCCGACACAAGCCTGGGCGAAAACTAGAGAGGCTGTCGCCAACTTTAAGCAACTGCTGCTGTGTTCAAAGTGGTAAGAGCGAGAAGCAGGGCTAAGCTAATGCTAGCGTGTGTGACAATATGTGACTTCAGTCCTATGCTTCAGTCCCTACGCTCATTTTTTCGGAGCTACGGAATGAGCGTAGGGACTGATATATTATATCACATATGGGGCTAACGCTAGCACGACTTGCTTTGTTGTGAAGTTAACGCAAGCAAACTGCATTGGATTTTGGTTTGCCGTGTTCCCCCTCGCCGTCCGACAAGTTGAAATACAAGTTCATAGCTCACACTAGCCCCATATGTGCCCTCTCCCTACGCTCATCCCGTAGGGAGAGGGCACATATGGGGCTAAGCTCACACAAGCACACTGTCATAACGACGTTGTGAGCTTGGATCTGCTAGATATGATCTAGATTAGCCCTGAAACATGACTGTCATGATTATCATGAAGTACGAGCGTCATGTGAACCATGGCTAGATCTAGATACGCTGGTCCATGGATAAGAGCTAGATATCAAGACTTGTGTATTTTAGTGAGTCTGACTTTGCTTACATCTATGATGTCAGTGGTGGAGAAAAAAGTACTTGATATACTTAAAGGACCACTTTTCAATCTATCTTCATAATTTGTCCTCACTAATGTTCATGATAAAATACCACCATTTCTTTCTACTCTAACTCTGTCTGTGTCGGGGCTGTGGGCAGTTCAGAAACCCGTCCACCAGTGACATCATCGTTAGGCAGATTCTTTTTTAAAGATGGAGTGCCGTGATTTTTTTCCACCCTAAAACATGGTCATCAGGTCTTATTGTTATATAAGGAGGTATATTTTTTTTTTAAAAAGTGTATGGTATTTGTTAAAATGTTGTTTTTATGTGGACACCCACCAGTTCATTAAGTATGCCTGGTTTGCCTGATGGGTTGTGCGTGATTTCTGTCTACGTACGCTTTAAAACATAGACCCGCCCTTGGTGACGTCTGATTGGCCAGAGCTCGTTGTTGTCAATGTCAGAAACAGTCAGAGATGGCGGCGCCCTGTGACAGATGATGACAGGCGATAGGCGTAGTATTCTAAAGGCACAGATGACGCTCCAGAATTAAAGGCAAACAAATATTGTTTATGCGGTTTGCTTTGATTGAATGAATTGTGATTCGATCTGGGTGTTCTAATAAATAAAGTGTTTGTGGTGATTAGCGTGTGTCCGTATTTACTAATATTGTTTACGCGGTTTGCTTTGATTGAATTGTGATTTGATCACAATGTTGGGTGTTCTAATAAATACAGTGTGTCTGTATTCGGTCTAATACTACAAAGGATAAAGCTGAAGGGAATAGTATAACAAAGTCCCTTTTTACAGTACAATAATGTTTCATGTTTATGTTGACATCTCTAGCGTGCTTTCTTATGGATACTGTTATTGACTTTGTCATAAAGACTCATAACATAAGTTCACCGTCATGAATCATGTCATGATTATGATTGTCATGCGGCGACGATGTAATACTAATAATAAATAGGCTACAGTGTTTGTGTTGATTAGCGTGATGATGTAGGGTTTTCTAATAAATAGGCTACAGTGTTTGGGTTGATTAGCGTGTGTCCGTATTCGGTCTATGCCATAATGTGAATACGGTGAATACTAACGTTTTAATATTATTATCGCTAAGCTTCTCCCTACTTCCTCTACTCTTCTTCTGACAGCAGCAGCATAGCTAGCCAATAAGAGGGTTCGCGGCCAATCAGAGGCAGGCGGGCCGCGCGGGGCGTCACCATGGGCGGGTCTATGCCGTAAAGCGTACGTAGAAAGAAATCACGCGATGGGTGGTGATCCACCTGAACTGAAGCCGCACCCACAGCTGTAGTTGTATGATAAAGGGGGAGGGGTTAGGGGAGGGGCTGATAATGTGATGTCACTATATTACTGTTTATTTCATTGGCCTGTTTGACTGTCAAGGGTTCAGCCTCCAGGAAGTTAATACACCATTGCACATAAAAACGACTCCAGGGTGTCTAATGAAGTACTGTCACCTCATAGACACATGGAAAAATTAAAAAATTGTGGCACTCCATCTTTAAACAATATTTTTTTGAAAAAATATTTTTTTTTATTATCGTGAGAACGATAACAATTTTCGCATTGCAACTTCTCAGGAATAGAAAGCCTGCCGTTTCTATTAGCTTGGATTCCCCATCGATGATGTCACTGGTGGAAGGGTGTCTGACTCTGCACTGCCCACAGCCCTCCTATGAGACACAGGCAGAGTAGAAAAAAAGTTTTATCATGAAGAACATTAGTGATAAGTTGAAAAGTGGTGAAGTGGTCCTTTAAGTAAAACCATCAATACTGCAATGTATTTAATTGCAGTTAATTGTTAATGAATGTGGAGTAAAAACTACAATATTTGCCTCTGATATGTAGTGGAGTAGAAGTAAAAGTACTGAAACTTGGTAATACTCAAGTTAAGTAAAAGTACCTCAAAATTGAATACAGTAGGCCTAAATTAGTAAATGTATTGGTGGTTTATTTCCACCACTAATGAATGATAGCCTTGATCCAAGGCTATACACTGACACCACGGCGCGTAAACAGCGCCTCAAACTGTGACTCCGCCCACAAACGGGGGAAGTTGTGATTTTCGCTCGTTCAATGCAATGCGATTTGCGGCATTTTCAAAACAATATTGAGCAGAGTAGCGATTATCAAACGTATTTGCAATGCCATACGTTGAAAGATCT
Organism: Electrona antarctica; assembly: GCF_951216825.1. Taxonomy (NCBI): domain Eukaryota; kingdom Metazoa; phylum Chordata; class Actinopteri; order Myctophiformes; family Myctophidae; genus Electrona; species Electrona antarctica. The sequence continues at coordinate 32,593,639 of NC_136794.1, forward strand.
GTTGCCCGTGGACAAGGCACGCTACCTCCGCAAGTTAGATAGCATCGGAATAGATGTTTGTCCGTATGTGATTAAGGATTGGACCAAGTTGCATTGGCAGCCATAGAAAATTCCGGGGTAAATTCTTACCCCGGATGTGACGTTTTTGGGCGTTCCTGTCTAGCGTGGTGTCAGTGTATAGATCTGCTATTGTCGGCCTTTATATATTCACCCTGATTCTTGTGTGTCTCCTTTCCTCCACAGCTCGAAATTACTGAACGAACCAGTGTGTCTGGGAGCGTGTGAACACATTGTTTGCAGGTAATGGCAGTCATAGGTCAAATTGCATTGTTCTTTCTATAGCAGATAACTTATTTCAAATGAGTTAAATTCAAATCGAAGAGGACCGTTTTCCTGGCATAGCGTTGCAGCCATTTTCTACATTTCAGTTGTTATTGCTGGAATAATCTTAAACTGAATCTTAGCATGTTAGTACTAACTTAGTAGGTACTAAGAAGTGGATTTAATGAGAATAAGAGTTCAAGTGAATAAGAGTTCAATTACAGAGAGAGAGAGAGAGAGAAAAAAAAGACTTTGCCAGAGACAATAATCTCTGGTAGATAAATTGAGATCTCAAGTGGGCTTTCTTTCAGACTGAGACGTGCTTTAATATATTTTTCCCACTAGGTCCTGTGCTGCTCCTCAGATCGGGGATGGCTGTGTGGTGTGTCACAGCCCTGCGTGGGTGCAGGACATCAAGATCAACAGACAGCTCCACAACATCACGCAGGCCTTCTGCAGCTTGGATGCAATATTGAACCCCACCGAAAAATCAGGTAGGTACAGTAGGTATGTAATGAATTGATGCCACCGCGTGCTATAACGTCAATTCATTCATTCCATCCTCGCCCCGATCAACCCACGCATCTCTCTATCTATTGTTGACTGAGATGTTAAACATTCCGCCCCTGCTGCGTAATCTCTCTGAATGATCGTATTAGTCCGTTGTCCCTGTGGCATGTTATCGTCATCTCCGTTGCGGCGTGCTTGCAGTGACTGTAATTATGTAATGCAATTAGCCATGGTGGTGTTTGGCTTGCAAGTAGATATCGGCTGTGACAAAGAGGATGCCACGGCTCGGCTGCACCTCGCCTGAGAGCTGCCGTCTCTTGTGGCGTGATGATGTCTCAATTAAGCAACAGCTATCGAAACTTTACTTAAAAATGAGTGTGTAAGACCCTGCGGGGCAACTCTCTGCATGTTGATGCTGTGTGAACAAGACCAATGAGCTCACGTGCAAGTTTGTGCAGAAGTTAGTTCTGCTGCCAGCTCAGCTGTCATGTATCATTTCAGTTGCTCAGTAATCGTTTGTTTAGTGAAACATTTTGTATTTGCAAGTGATCAATCTTGGTCTAGGTTAGCCACTTTAACACAGCCTGTTGAAGGTGGTTCTGTTCCACCGTTATTCTGCCTCTCTGTTCTGTATAAAAGGTACTGACATGGAATGGGGAGGACATTGTAGTGTCGCCTCTGCTTTGAGCTGACAGCAGAGACAGTCACAGAGCCGAATAAAGGCATGGGTGTCTGCTTCTATTCAGGTTAATCTCCAATACATTTCTGCATTTATTTCAGCCCTGACTGACTTTACAATGGCTTTTAACGACTTACTTCGGTAGACTCTATGCGAATCGGCGGAGAGGTTGCATCATTCTTGCATATTTAATTTGCTGCGTTTGCCTTCACACTGGCTGTGTCAAACCACAGTAGGGAACCGCATCAGGGAATGTTATTAATGTGTTCAATTCATATTTTATAAACTATACAGTGAAAAAAAATACTTTGAGTAATAGTTAGGACTTGAGGTGTGTGTGTGTGTGTGTGTGTGTGCCTGCTACATCATTTGTGTGCAATAAATGCGTAGGCTAGTCTATATACATATGTGTATATGTACAGTGTATATATAAATAAATAAAATATAAAGATCTACAATCCACAGACAACAGCAGCTGTCATCATACACACTATAACATAGACACTTGACACTGTTGTGTTACACAGCACTTCTCTGAACTTCTCCTGAACGCCAGTTAAAAGCACACAGTGTGGGTGGCTTTGTTCAGTTCTGTGTAAAAAAAAAAAAAGCTCTTCTTACGCCACTATTGCAAGATCTCTGTAAAAAGTGGCTTTGACAAGCTCTATTTGAGTGGAATTTGAAGTCTTGCTAATATGTACCTTCACTATAAAAAGAAGATCATGGTGCTGATTTATTCCATGTGGGCTTATTGTCTTTTTTTCTTCCTTTTATCTCTCTATCTCTCTGTCTCTGGACTGCAGACTCATCTCCCACTGCGTTACAGGCGCAGGCTCAGAACTCTGTCTTAAAGCACAAAAAGAACTACAAGATCTGGTTCAGCCCCCGCAGCCGCAAGGTGCGCTGCAGGGTAGAGAAGCCGGAAGAGGTCATCCCACCGGATCGCAGCAGTGTGGATGTCGCCGCACCGCCAGAGACCACCCAGACCCAGGACCTATCGGTATACAACTTCATCCCCTCCTCCTCCCAAGAGTCTGACTCCGCCGCCACGACGCAAAGAGGCAAAAATGCTGCCGCCGGCGGCAGGAGGAAGAGGGCGACCAAAACAGCTGGCAGCAGAAAGCTGGCAGCAGGCGGAGCCAAGCGGGTACCTCGCAAGCAGGGCAAGCAGGGCACGCAGGGCAAGCAGGGCACGCAGGGCACACAGAGCAGGAGGCTGGAGGCTGTAAACCGGCAGTGGGGCATCAACGGCAAGGAGGATGCCGTGAGGGATGAGGAGCAAGCCTTTGATGAGGAGAAAGGTGGTAGGAGGTCCAGTAGGAGGGTGTCCTTTGTTAGCCCCAATGCTTCCAATGAGAACCACCAGCCTTATGGCCCTCAAGAACACAGCATGGTTCTGAGCCCCGACAAGAGCATCCTGAGTCTCTCTGGAGATGCGTCTACTATCTCAGAAGACAAAGCCTCTTCTAGTCCCGGCCAGTTGGCCCGCTCCTTCCGACATGATCGGCAGGAGCCCACTCGGCAGCTCGAACTCAGGGATGACGACGGCATGGCAAACTGCGCAGCTCCTGACAAGCGTAGCGCAAAGCGATGCCGGGTGGCAGAGGAGGAGAAGGAATCCGAATTAGAGGGCACCCCAAAGAGGCCAATGGCTTCAGCTGGTCAAAGTAGACGATCAGCACATAGAATGGTTTCAGTCGTCCTCGCTCCACTCTCGCCAGCCAGCCTCACGTCTGGAAAAAACATAAAAAGTCCCAGAGCGGAGAAAAGAGGCAGCCCTGATTCAAGAGCAATCACTGGGAGGGGATATTCTCCTGGTAGCCCTGGATTCATGAAGAGGAACCACAAAGGGGAGACGCCACTACATCTTGCTGCTATAAAGGTCTGGAAGATTCAGTAACATTAATTTAATTAGGACTGGTGGATATTGTAGTAGTCCATATCAATGCCATTGAGTGTGTGTGTTTTTTTGTTTTTCACTAACAAGAATTTAAAGTTGATACACATAAGTATCAAATTCAATACATGTGAAGGAGAGAAAACCCTAAAAAAAACCCTCCAGGGGTTTGAGAAGTGGCATTCACTGGAAATGTGGAATATATACACACCGATTACAAATAAAACATTAATATGCATGTCAGTCATACATGACAAAACAAAATAAACAATATGGAAACGAAACAAAATCATAAAATGTACGGGTCTGAGGTGACCTGAGCAATGTGCTAATTATGGACCTGAATAATATACTTGAATATTTGATGAAAAAAGGTGGGAACTAGAGCTCTCTACTAGAACTAGAACTCTCCAAAAGTGTAGAGCCGATAACAATACAACCAAATTTGGGCTTTTTATTATGTTCTGTACTCTCTCTATTTTTTTTCTGGCCTCTGCTCCTGCCTCAAATCTCCCCTCACAGTAGGTTGGTGCTCCCCCATCAACCTATATGTATATCAAGCCCTATGGGCTTGATATACTTGTTTCATGTGGTGTTGCGCAGCACCGAAAATCTGTGTTTTCCGAACTCTCAACGTGTCACCAAACAGCGCATTGTGAGCTTGCAGATTGGCTATTTTCGGCATACGACACTGGCTCACAACTAAGCATAAATCCTGCTTTAGTCTTCTGATGATCAGAGACATTCTCCGGCCCGGCAAGAATAAACCGTTTTAGGGTAATCCCTGTAAACATAGCCGTAATCCCTCTCTGGATCCTGGACAAGGTAATCAATGGCGCGCTGCGGGGCATGATTGATAATCGGCTGGGCTCCCCGCTGCTCGCAGATCAGCCGCTGCGTTTGAAGGGTTATGTTTGGTGGTTTCTGGTGGATGACCTGAGGTCTGTTAATTCTCTTGTCCTGGTCCCACAGGGAGACGTGGAAGCTGCCAAGGAGCTGCTGGACCAAGGGGCAGACCCCAACCTGAAGGATCATGCTGGGTGGACACCTCTGGTGAGGCAGAGAGACACACACACACACACACACACACACACACACACACACACACACACACACACAGAGCTGTCGGGGCTATATACTTCATGCCGCCTTGCATAGAAAAATCCGTATTCATGTTTATACAATGGCATTAAATTATGAATTGGCTATAGAGAAAAACAAGGTTTTGGAATGAAAGCTATAATGCAATATATATAAATCCAATCTTTGTTGTGGGTGAAAAGAGGAACTAAAGAAACTGTTTCATTATGTTCTTTTGTTTCAACCGGTGTTATTGCCTTAAAAGCTATTGATCTCTGAGAAAGGCACTGCAACAGCAAGTTTCTCTATTTTTGACTCCTCAGTGTCTGTGTCATATAGAAATTAGATATTCGCCCAGGATGCGTTGTGAGCTTGTAGATCGGCTATTTTCACTACTTCTTAAATATTTGTTCTAATTTATGGAATTTCTTGAAATTTCCGAAAATAATCTTATGAAATTCAATTCATTCTTAATTCATAAAATTAGCTTTTTTGGTAATGTTTTTTTTTAAATGTTTTGAAATAATAATTCAAAACAATGTAGGAAACGAAAACTAAGGGACCCCATAACAAAGTGTCCGCAACCCACAAATGGGTCCCGGCCCACTGTTTGGGAAACGGTGTGGGCTGTTGGCTAGTTACCATGGGGAGCATCACAGTAACTCATGCACAGTTATCCTTGTCCTCGTCGTTCCCCCTGTGTGCATGGCAAAGTGTTTTTCACAAATCATAAAATGTATTTACTATTTAGTGTCTTTAGCTTTAAAAAAAATAAGGTGCAGAACTGCATAAAATGAAAACTCAATTACTCAAAGTAAATCATTGAAAGTAATTTTATGGACATGGCTCAGTCCACAGGGGATGAGCCATGCCCGCCAGACATTTAACATGGACTCAAATAGAATGCTGTAAACCTTTTCAATCTTATACTGTACATTCAGCATGGGCTGAATGTAGGCTGTAGCTCAGTGGCCTTGTGGTTAGAGTGTCTGCCCTGAGACTGGGAGGTCAGGGTTCGATCCCCGGCCGGGTCATACCAAAGACTATAAACATGGGACCCAATGCCTCTCTGCTTGGCACTCAGCATCAAGGGTTGGATTGGGGGTAAGTCCCTGCAACATACTAGCGTTATGTCCAGGGGGTGTACTTGTACTTCAAGCTGCCTCACGCTACAGAAACAGGAGATGGGCTCCTGTCCTCATGGCTCGGCAAGGCTTACTTACTTTACTTTGTTATTGAATAGGACAACATTGTTTGATCGTCAATCTAAAAACGATACTGGGTTATTTTGCAACCAAATGAAAGCATAATTGTTGTTTTCAGCGAATGGAGTATTTCCGCTACAGTTCTGTTCTTGTGCCATTGATTCATAACGGCAACATTCAAGAAACCAAAGAATTTAGCGAACCTTGTGGCTGCTGCGGCAGGAGAGTATGAGAATGCTGTTTGCTGCTCTCTCTGGCAACCTGTTTAGCCCCAATTTCTCTGAGCAAGGACTGTGGCCATATTTAAATGCTGTTCATATTATTTTTGCAATGGGTCTTAATCACCTTTCCAAACACTCTCATACTAAACTGCAATTTACTTGTTTCCCTCACAGCCTAATCTTCTGTTTTTAATTCAGCCTTGGCTGTCGTTTTCTACCAGAGACTTTAGAAGAGGTTAGCAAAGTACGCCGCTCCAATTTTTGTTGCAGTGCTTTCATCTTTGCATTTATGCCATATTCATACTGTCTGACAGTTCCACTCTTAACTCATCCAGCAGCCAGCGCCATGGACTTAATTAACGTGGTTTTAATAATATCCCGGAGCGCCATGGACACCTTTAACGTGTTATTTAGCATTCTATTTATTGATAAACATATAATGTTGGCTTACAGCATATCAAAGCTGTTGGTCGATTGGCTGCTCCGTGTTCCATTGGCTTTCCCTTCAGCCTCAATGCATTGAAAAACAGAAAGGTGGGGGCTGGAGCATTTCTAGTCCTTTTTATGAGAATTCCAGCTAAGATCGCGCTGGATGAACAAAGCGACCGTGTTTAGTGGCTCAATAGCAACTCCCGGTGACCGCACGTCTAAAATATCGATGCTTCTATAGACAATAGTCCGATCAGCGCGAGCAGCGCGACCATTGCCTGTTTTGGGGAGACGAGGGCGGAATGGTGGTGAACGGTGGCGGGAGCTGAACTATCGCTACTGACACCTGGCGGTGTCAAGTGACACTTTTTCACAGTTGTGTACATTATGGTAGGGCTAAAACTGGCACTTTAACTCATGCAGTTGACACACACACACACACACACACACACACACACACACACACACACACACGACACACACACACACAGCTAATGAGAACAAAGTTGAACTAACCAGATTTTGCAATGCGGAGGCTGGCTCTACATGAGATTTAATTGGCGTGGTGTAACAGAGTTCTTAATCGTGGCCTGATTCCGTTTTTCTCTTAAGAAGTGGTGTGCCTTTCAACTCTTTGTTTCATACATTCATTACTGAGAATCTCACTGTGCACAATTGTCTGTAGCATCTTCCTCCCTCACTCCAGTTGAATCCCAATTTTCGTGTCTTATTAACTGGTGGAGTTGTGCCATTTAAACGCCACCATTAGTGCTGGGCGCAACTTCACTGCCGCTCCTGAAGCAATGTTGTGTTTGGCTCAAGTTCACTGTGGTTCTACGCCTTCATCCAAGCCGCTTTACATTCACCCAATCACACACATATTCTGACACTCATACGCCGATGGTGGAGGCAAACCATGCAAGGCACCAACCTGCTCATCGTGAGTAATTAGGGGTACAGTGTCTTCCTCAAGGAAACTTCGACACTAACTCTGGGGGAGCCCGGTATTAACCTGGGAACCTTCCGCTGGCCGCTCTACCTCCTGAGCTACTGCCGCCACTAAGCATGTAACGATACACTCAACTCACGATACGATACGTATCACGATATGAGGTTCACGATACGATTTTTCACGATATTTTCAACACAATTATTTTCCAGACAAATGACTGAAAATCTTTTTTTTTTAAATGATTTATCTTCCCCCCAAGCTTTTTTCACATTTTTTATTTAACTACATTACAAAAGTAGCATTACTTTTCATGTGAAATTACTTAATTTCTTTGCAACAACATGCTTTCATGTTTAAACCTAGCTCGAGTGAACATTTCTTATTTCCTTTGATGGCATCTTAGGATAGATGTAGACCTATTTGACAGTGCAGAAACATAATTGCCTTCCTGGATGTATTAATGAGCATCAATAACACACACAGCTCCCCTCTGCAGGCCTCTACTACTGAAAGTGACTGCATGGAGTCTGTCTCATTTCTCTCCAAAAGCATGTGAATATGATGGAATATGATTACAGCTCACATTTCATATCACACACTAGCCCCCCTAAAACATTTTTTTATTGTTATTAGAGAAAATAAAAGATGAGAAATTAGATTTCTTTTCATTTGCTGCTTTCTTTCGATTTAGGGACTTTAGCTGTTTTTGACAGGGGGGGCGGGAGCATTCGAGCATGGGGCTAAATATGTATTTTTTTACAACATTTTATAGCAATTTCTTTTTTTATTATTTACTATAGTCCTACTAGACCCCAATAAATTACATCTGGCCACAAAAGATCACAGGATCTACTGAATGTGTCAAACTGACATATTGAGTATGTAGTACTACCTTCACATTCAGTAGATCCCGTGATCTTCTGTAGCCAGATGTAATTTCTTGGGGTCTAGTAGGACTGTAGTAAATGATAAAAAAATAAATTGCTATAAAATTTCGTTAAAAAAAATACATATTTAGACCTATGCTCGAATGCCCCCGCCCCCCTGTCAGGCCCTAAAACGAAAGAAAGCAGCAAATGGAAAAAAATGAACACTCATCTTTTACTTTCTCTAATAACATGAAACTTGGTTGAAAAAAACTAAAGTTGTCCTTTAAAACACTAAAAGGGGTTCCCGACTTCCCGTCCTGAATGGGTTAAAAACTTGAAATGAGACATTCGACACAATGAGTACTTTCTACTTTTTCCACCAATGCATGTATAGTATATACTGTCTTCATAATATTGGTTCCTGGTGGGCTAAAAGCTCCTTTGCTGCTGTTCTCCCTCCAGCACGAGGCCTGTAACCTTGGCCACCAGGCTGTGGTGGAGGTCCTGGTGTCCAGAGGAGCCATGCTGAACACGCCCGGCTACCAGAACGACTCTCCGCTCCACGACGCCGTGACCAACGGCTACCCGGCCATCGCCAGGCTGCTGCTGCAGCACGGAGCGTCTGCCAACGTCCTGTAAGTAGTACCACAGTTCAATGCACGCCACCCAGACGTCCATCGACTTCGTGTTAAACCCATGATTAAGACCTGAGGTCTTTTCTAGAGGTTTTCTGAAAAACTTACGTATGCTGCTGTAATGTCAGTGGTTCTAAAAATGTTTCATGTCAAGGACTCCCGTCTCCCCTCGCTAATACGATACCAAAAGTGAGTCTGAGCTCATTGTGGGTGTTGTGTGTATTTTGAGGCTTGCATTTTTTTTTCTCATTTTTTTCTCATTTTACTTTGGTAAAAGGGACACTACCATGATTGGCAGAAGGGTTGCAATAGTTAATGAAACGAATCAATTTAATCGATCATTAGACTATACACCCTTAGCAGTGCTAGCATAGGGAAAGACCTTAGAGTATAGTGTATATATTAATAGAGACGGCACCGGATTTCTCCTCCCATCCACTTGCATTAAGTTGCTCAAAAGCGCATGAGGCGATTTCACTCCTCCTTCCGGGTAGGAACAGAGTGCATTCTGGGATGGATTGGGCCAAATCGTGAACGCGCTGGCCGTTGACTATCATTGCACGCGTTCACGTATGAAACAGCGTTCACGTGTAATTGCCCCAATAACATGAACATGCGCAATAATAGTCAACGGACCAGCGCTGGCTCGAGCTGCAATACGAAATTCGGCCATTATGTCCATTTCGCCTCAGGGTTTCCTCCGGGTGCAGTCTCTATTAATATATACTCTAAGGGAAAGACCAGTGGAAGTACAAGAGAACACTAGCCATGTAGTAGTTCGACCTCCAATCCCGACGACCTTTGCTGCATGTCACTCCCTCCATCTCTCGCCACATTTCCTGTCAACCTACTATAAATCTTATCAATAATAAAAAGCATTAAAAGCCCCCAAACATATCTTAAAAAAAAAAAAAAAAAAGGAATGGACTCATGTGCAATCAAAGGGGCAGAGCAAATTCATGTGGACTCACTGGACTGGAGTTCAACTTTGATAAACTTTGACAATTCAGCAGCTGTTGGCCACTCCCCTCACACGTGTGGCCGACTGGCTGTAGCCTAAATGTTATTATTATTATTATTATTATTACTAAATTAACCACTATCCTTCTGAAAGCTGGAATCCTGAATGTTAATGAAGTATTTATTTTTAGACAACTTGGTGGCTCAGTAAGTGAGGCAAAGATTTGATGGTCCAGAACAGCTCCAACTCCCTGCACTTAGCAAATTATTAGCGTTCGCATTAGTATTATATAAACCTTATTTGTTCATTATAGCCTTCCGCTGATTGCTGTCAGCTGTTTGGATAAAGTCTATAAATGCCTAGTTGTCTGTCAGCTTGTCGGGCTTGTCAGCTCTTTCATCAGTCAAAGCAAGTAAATGGGTCTTAGCTCCCCATGTTCCTGAACGTGCAGCAGGCAGATGGATAGCTGGGGGAACGGCGAGGGACACTGATTATTTGCGGGGCGGTCAGGTGATGCCACCTCAGCGTTCTTGGCCCTGTGGGAGCGTGGCATGTGCACCACAGGACGCCCACGTAGGAAGGAGAGGACGGCAGTTAATCAATGCCCATCGACAGGCCAGACAGTCAAGTCAGGGCAGCCATGCACTGCGGTCTCTTCTCCCCCGTTCCCTTGGCACTTGGCATTAGGTTTTTATATCCACCTCCTTCCTTCTCCATCCATTGTTGCTTTTTTGTTTTGTCTCTCTCTCCGCTACGAGGGCTCTGGCCGTGTCGGCTGAGGATAGTGGTGACTGATTTACAAGTCTTTACCCTTCTACTCCTCAGCTAGGCAAAAGTGAGAGAGAGAGAAAGAGACAGAGTGGGAGAAGCTGTCACTGTGCTGCAAGACAAATGCTATCCTTCTCCGTCGCGCACAGTCAATTAACCTCCCTTACACTCACTTGCTCACGCACACAAACGGCACACTGGACCGACCGACACTGGGCCACCTCCACCAACATAAGTTATTTCCCTGAAGGCTGAAGCTTGAGTGAGACGAGGCCTGGATTTGCCAATGCTTTCCCTAATGGAGTGATTGGCACAGCAGTGAAAACTTGGTGTCTTGCAGATCTCTGTTTTCTGTAATAAAGAAGTGGAGTTTCGTGCTGTGTTTTTACAGCACAAATGTTTTCACAATTGCACACTCATTTTGACCGGAGTGCCATCCCAACCCCCAAATCAATAATTGCCAAAGGAATATTTGTACATTACGCCATACATTTTTTTTAATAGACTGCTTATACAAAAGGAAAGGTATGAAGTAAAGTGCTCAGTGAATATCGACACATTTTACACTATGGGCCATTTATCTCAGACGAGACGGTTCTACGCATTTTAAGCTTAGCTTGCAGAGTGTCGACACACAGCAAGGCTTACGTCAATGGGACTCAATCTTGCAAACCTATTTATAACCTGCCCTAAGTGCAGCACATTTGGACAGTCACTGTTGTGAGCCAACCTGGCTGCTTGAGCAGCTCCAAAGTGTAAGTGTTCATACTGAATTTGGATGATGAACCTTTATTGGTGTCGTTATTAGGCATGTCACAATTATTACATAATCGTCTGATCGCAATTATATTTTTGAACCTATCTAGGGCTAAGATTCAGCAGAAATATCATTATTAAAATGTCAGCAAAAAAGAAAAAAGAAAGAAAAGAAGAAGCGCTACGTGGGTCCTTTATATGTAGAGAGAACTGTAGACAGGTTCTCTTTGGAGAGGGTTTCATATAGCAAAGCACAAGAGTTCTTAAAAAGTTCTATACCTTGAGTCAATGTCACTGTGGAAGGAGATATAAGGTGGCAAACTTAAAAGAGGGTCCAAGGCAGCTCTGTCCAGTAGAAGTAGAAAAATCCTTTATTTCATTAATTAATTAAATATTAAAAACAAGGGTTAAAAACACGACCAACGCGTTTCGGCCTGCATGGGCCTTCATCAGGGTCAACTAAAGATGACTGTTTGACACGTCATTAAGTAGTGCCAGTAATCAGCATCTCATTAGATCACATGACTATACATCATCAGAATAATGCAGAAACAACGACAAACACCTGGGTGTGCACACCTAACTATTACAGCTCATTAGCAAACTGAAAATTACGTACAAAAACAAAAGAATAATCAAATGTAAATACAGTATATAAATGGAGAAAACAAAAAAGGAAAAATAAAAGTATAAATGTTGGTATGTAATGCTATGTATGAGGATGGAGGAGAGGAATAGAGAGAAGTCACTGTAGTAAGAACAGAACTTTTACAAGAAGGGAGAGAAATCTACGTCATCATTTAGGCCGGGGAGTACTGTAGCTTTCAGAGTGACTATCCAAAATGTCTCTCTTTGGAGGAGTTGTTTTAGTCTGTCACCCCCTCTTACTGATTTGGGGATGGTCTCGATTACCATAATTTTTAGGTTGTGTCCGGCTACCTTATAGTGTTCTGCCATTGGGTAGTTTGGGTTTCCCACCCGTACAGCATACTGATGCTCAGCCAATCTGTCTCTTAATCTGCGCTTGGTGCGCCCAATGTAGAAGCAGCCGCATTCACAATGCAGTCTGTACACAACACAAGTAGAATTACAATTGGCATAGTCTCTGAAGTGGTACGTCTTTTGAGTGGATGGATCAATAAAGCTTTTCGTTTTATCTATGTTGGAGCAGTGATTGCAATTTCCACACATGAAGTTTCCCACTGGTCGTTGAAGCCATGGGTCTCTTTGGAGGGGGAGGTAGATAGCTCCTTACAAGCCTATCCTTCAGGGTTGGAGCCCGTCTGAAAGAGAAACAGGGGGAGTCGGGAAACACAGGTTTTAGGTCAGGGTCGCTCTGTAAGATACCCCAGTTGTTTTTTATTATGCGGTTTATGTCGTGAGCATTCATTCAACCTTTATTTAAATTCTCGGAGAGACCATTGAGGGAACCCCTCATTTACAATGATGCCGAGATTACATAAAAAAAAACCAGTAATACAACAATATTAGTTACAACAAACCGTTAATACAATTATATATTCAGCAATCAGTTAAAACAGCAACATACAGGTGATGGACGGTTATTGAGTAAATTTCTAAAATGACCAATTGATGCCAGGGTATTAAGTTTAAGTTCTTGTTGCAAGACATTCCAAGACTCAGGTGCACCGATGCTGAAAGCAGCCTTTCCAAGTTCAGAGTTGGCAAAAGGGACCAGAAGGCCTAGCCAATCACTGGAGCGAGTTACAATGCGACTAGGTTTCTGATGTAACATGGAAGAAATATATGATGGTAATTTCCCGACCAGGGCTTTATATATAAAGCAAATACAGCAAATGAGCTGTATTGAGTGGTGAAGTAGATCTGTCCAGATTTTTGGGGGCGGGCACTTTTTTTAAATAGATTCCTCCTATCCAATGTTTTGGCTTTGTGATAAGCATGGTTTAATGTGTTGCTTTTGTAGCCTCTCTGTGTGAATCTGTCATGCATAATCATTGCTTGTTGCTCAAAGTCATTGTCAGAGTCCCATATCCTCCTGAGTCTCTGAAATTGTCCAAACGGTATGTTTGAAATGAGACCGGAGGGATGGAAGCTATCTGCCCGTAAAATAGTATTGCGATCACTACTTTTCCTGAAAATGGATGTGTGTATATCACCATTGGCAGCCTTTGATATTTTCAAGTCCAGAAAGTTGATTTCTGACTTGCTGTATTCCAAGGTAAGTCTGAGGTTGTCATTGGTCGAGTTGATATATTTGTGGAAATCAAGTAGCTCCTGTTCACAACCAGTGAAAATAAAAAATAAATCATCAATACATCTGCCGTACCATTTTATCTTGTCCCGGAAAGGGTTGGCTGTAGATGACCCGCTCTTCCCATAGTATCAGCATTGGGATCTTGTAGATTAAACCTTTTCAGTGTTTTTTGGAAAAAGAAAAAGCTGGATATATAACAAGTTCACAACAAGTTTTGCATTCTGCATTTTGTGACATCTGACATTTGTGATGTGTCCACAGAAATAAATACATTTAACATTTTAATGAACTGTTTTTGGAAGAGAAAAAACCTGGATATACCAGATTTGTGAATACGAATTAATGCATGTTGCGTAGAATCGTTATCAAGGCGTGTTTCTTATGCCAATTGCGGAACCCAACGCCAGTTTCTGCTAGCTGTCTCTGTTTAAAGAGAGCTAGTTTGTTCATGGCAGTAAAGAAAGGTTGTGTTTATAGTGTACACAAAGGAATCCTATTATTAAACTTAACAAGATGAATGGTGCATCAGTCAGCCCTGCTCACTGATCCGATCATTCATGTGCCTAGATTGTAGAGTAGACCATGTCGCACAAGAGAGGAAACATAATTAAAATATAATAAATAAATATATTTCTAATGTCAAATCCCTTTCCCGCATTAGCTAGAATGATGAAAGCACAGATCTGGGGCGGTTTCGAGTTGTTGTTGCAAGTAGTGGGTGGCTGTGTGAGAGTGAGTGAAAGTGTAGAACCAGGTAATGAGAAGTAAAGTCTATCTTTTGTTTTATCTCAGAAAGCGCACCCATTAGGCTATTAATTATTCACTACCGCCCCTAACATTTGTAATTTTAAGAGACCCTCACAAAAGTCAGATTATAACTCGACCCCTGACTTTAGGATTTCTCTCAGCTGCGACTCTGGCGGCCTAAAACAGACTAGGGAGTAAATACAAAATAAATAAAACAATTCAAGGCGGTAAGTAGGCTTACTTTTCATATCTCCCAAGTACAAGGCTTTAGTGCTTCCATCAGTCTCTGTTGTGGGATGATATGGGTATACAAAAGCACAATGAAATGGTTTTAATATTTCTTTGCAGCCAACAGCTCACGGCTCAAGAAGCTGACACAGATAACACTGCCTCCAATGACGGACTATATCTCATAAAGCTCTCATAAAAATCCACAGGGGAAGCCAAAGGGTTTTGCCATGATCTGCACATTCTAAGGGCATTTAATCAAGTACTGTATATTTAGTAAAAGTTTATTGTATTTAAGTATTTACATTTCTCAGTACGCTTCTACTCAACAACATCTCCGAGGTAAAATGTAACATTTTGCTTGACTACAATTATTTGAAAGTTTTAGTTACATGTTAATGTGTAGATTAAGATTATTATTCCAAAACATACTATCTATGTGTAAATCAACCATTTTATAGTTTGTCTATTAAAAAATAGCCAACCTAAAAGCTCACAACGAGTGGAGATGTGACGCATTGTGAGATTGTTCATCTGAACATTTGTACTTGTACAATGGTGTACTTTTTCCACCACTTACTCCACTGGAGTCTACGAAATGAAAGCCTGGGTATCGAGGCTAATCTATTACCTCCTACCCTGCTCCGGAGAAGGCTAGGTGTGCGGCATAAATGGCGATGGACGAGTGTTCCCCATGTATGAAGTAAACCACTGTTGTGACTCTTAACCCTGAAAATCCAGAGTTAAACCCCAAGTTACTAGGACCACAATATGTTATAATTTTAGCCCAAGTGTTACTGTACTTCCGTGCTGTTTACATCTTTGACTAATACAGAATTCAGTCAACCAATAAATCAATCAAAAGCGCACTAACACCATATCCAGCTTCGTAGTTCAGGGCCATGTTCTCTCAAGTAATAGTTTTACACACGTGGCTTCTTGTTTTATGCACTGAAGCAACCCAGAAGCAATGTGTGTATGCTGGTCCGTGTAATGAAGCAATGTGTGTATGCTGGTCCGTGTAATGGATGAATGAACACAGGTGGAAGGAGGTCTTCATCAGGTCAGTGAAGATCCTGTGAGATCGAAATGTTGTCTTTAATAAAATAATTCCTTTGCCTAAATATGATGTGCGGGTGTACATCTTTCTAGCATTCTGTGGTTGTCACACTTTACTATAGGTAGAAGACACCTAGATTGAGATCTCAGAAGAGCAGTAGCTAATATTCACGCCCACATACTTTAGGACTACAGAGTGTATTTCATAACTTTATTATCAATTCATTGGTTTCAACAAATAACATTTAGTTTAACACATCTATAAATGGCTTATCTGCACAGACTGCCTGGTTTTAGATAAGTATGGTAACAGATTAATTGAGCTATTACAGACAGTGAAAAGTGTCTATCATAACCAATTATATGTAGTCTTAATTGACAGATGTTATGCCAGGTATGGCTTTAGTGGTATAGGCATAGGCATAGATTTTAAACCTGAAATAGATATAGAAACACAAGAATATACATTTGTTACATTCCCATAATATGTTCTAATCATTTGTATTAAACAGAGATAGTAGGCAGAGTATAAAACAGTAATTACCAGTTCCCCATCCGGATCTCTCTTCTCCGTTTGGAGAGGTTGGACTCTTGGTTGATGTTACTGAATCTGACTTATACTAGAGTCGCCGAAGTGGCTTATAAAAACTCTGTTTCCTTAGACCTGCCCTGTTGGGCAGGTTCACATCAGCTAACATTCAATTGGCTGCTGAGCACCATGGCATCAGTCCTTCCTGTGGTTGGTTTACAGCCAACCTTACTATTGGTTGAAAGACCAGGAAGTATTACAACTGACATGTGCTAGGTTGTCTTTGAGAAGCATGCTGGCTAGTAGAAGCGGTAGTGGCTCTGGTCACCCTCTTATCAGAGCTCCCCCGCTGTGCCTCCCTGGCCTGCTTCCTTTATGGCAGTTCGTGAGGAAAGAGTTTTCAACTCCCTCACAGCCCTTTGTCTGACTACTCCAAGACTATAAGTTCAACCCATGACATTACTGCTACATTACAATAATTAGACATTCAATGGATAATTGATAACTTGAGTTTTAGTAGACAATTGTTGGTACATACAATAGTTATAAGCACTGACATTCTCTTTCGCTTGAGAGGGAGAGGGAGGTGTCACATTTCACACCTTCCTGTTAGCAATGCCTGCTTTGGGGTGAAAGGCTCTCTGACAAGGCCATCACTCCCATAGTTATAGCACTAAGAATTTATTGAAGTTTATACAGTGCATATTTATTAATAGAAACCAAACGCTGATTACTATATCCAGCGGAACAGCGGGCCCTACCTCCTTCCATGATTGCCTCATTGGCCCTGCACCCACTGTCGAGGTGTGTGTAAATCGGTATGCTCTTGAACAGAGGCCCTCATCACAAATACGATTAAGTTGACAAATGTATTTGACGATTACCTGTCACACTAATAATTGCAATTATTGGTGTTATTGATTGTTTTTTTGGCATTGAACATTGGAACATATGAATACCATTTTTATTTGTTTGGTGTTTAGGGTTCATAATCACAAATTGCACAGGACAGATATGAACTGTTGAGAAAAACACCTACAGTAGAGGCTTAAGAGCAGGTGCGTAGGCAAGTGCACGTCAATGGTAAAATAGAAAAATACGCCCACACACTGTTGATCTGCTAAGAGGATAATTTATTTGAAGTAGGCAACATTGCGGTCGCTGACCTTCTTCAGGCATAATACAGCATTTTGCCAGAGTTACAAACATGTGGGTCAAGATCAACCAAGCACTAGACAGTGCTGTGATTGAAAAAGAGGTGACAACTTGTGATGATCAAATTCAATATGGTGACCTCATTGTTAAATGCACCCAGAAAACTCCTACATCATTTAGATTAGTTCTAAAAAACATTATACAACATTACAACAATCTATGTCATTTCCCTTGTTTTAAATTGGTGGAAGGTCTTATTCTGGATGTGTGTACCGTATGTGTGTGTTTGTACGTACGAGTGAATACTGTTCATATGCAGTGGATTTGGACTGGCACACCTCCTGCTTATGCAGATACCAAGCCTTTGCTTTGACGCTCTCCGGGAGAGTATCTGCACCTCCACAGATGATCACATCCCACCCCCGGTGACGTGACGTGACGTGACACCTCCCGGCGTCTTGTCTCATCTTCTCTAGATCCGCTCCACAGATTACGATCAGGGGTGTTGCACGATTGTTTTTGTATTAATTAATGGCTCGATTGACTGATTTGAAAGCCCGTTGCTTGGTGTATGAGAACTGAGGTGTCTGTCTGGTGTTTGGTGTTAATGAAGGCCAGCATGCTGTGCTGCTGCAGTAGTAATCAGCATTCCGATCAGAGCTTGCGAAATTAACACATTTTTCCTCTCCTGATTGGAGTTGCGGCTGTGGCTATACGGTACCGCCAGCAGAAGCATCACCACTGCCTCCCCCTGTGGTTCTCCTTCTGACAAAATAAAAGCATACGAGAGGAGACTTGTAAGGAGAGCAGCTCTCAGACTCCACCTCCCCCGCACAATTTTCCATACATTATTTTTTTATTTCTTTAGATATTCTGTCGGCATGCTGCAGCATAAACCAAAAGTGATGTCTTTGCCGCCCGAGTGTGTGGATCTTTGCATTTAATACGATAGAGCCATGGACCGTTTCCATTTGTTTGTGTGTGTGTGTGTGTGTCTGTGTGACTGTGTGTTTGTGTGGAGGTATGAATCCAAATGAAATATTTTATGGACCACTGGACCTATTAATTGTCCCCCAGGTGTTATCTTTGCTGACGCCTAATCTTTTAGAGACGACCCACTGGTTTTCCCTTCCCACCTCCTTCCTCCCTTTCCTAATTCTCCCTCCATTCTTTGTCTCCTCGCTCGGTGCAAGGTGTCATTGGTCTTACTTCACGTAATTAGCAGAAACTATTCAGAGTCTGTAATAAATGTACTATCATGTGACATAAAGATTGCTGCTAGTACTTTTACTTTCATCTCTGGGTAATTATGTGTCCACTTAACCACTTACACCAGGGGTGGGCAACTGGCGGCCCACACCTTCACTTAATGCGGCCCACATGTTAATATCAGAATACTGATATAGTATTGATTTCAGCTCTTACAATTCCAAACCCGCTTTAATTACTTCATGACTAGTATTAAATGACTAGTACTTAATGACTAGTATTAAAATGTTATTGTCTTTTTGTGTCCAATGTAGTTATGTTAACAGTTCATAAAGTTAACATAACTGTAACTAGTCTTTATGTGCATCGCTGCGTAAAATGCGATATTTTGGGCTTGATTAGAGCTTAATTTGACTTAGTTATTAAAATCAACGATCGCTTAGCATCCCGCTTAGCATGATCGCTTCAGCACAGTCCAAAACTACTACCGGATGTTATTGTTTGTTAAACCGGAAGTGCTTTCGCCAGATTTGTTCAAAATCGGCATAATGGTGACGTTACATCTGACAGTTCAGCACAGTCCAAAACTACTACCGGATGTTATTGTTTGTTAAACCGGAAGTGCTTTCGCCAGATTTGTTCAAAATCGGCATAATGGTGACGTTACCTCCACCATCAGGACTGGGTATAATACTATAGGATTGCCGTGTCAGAATGAGATATAGTGTGTTTATCACAGATTTTTCTATTGGCATTAAAATGACGAATTAAACATATGAATATTGCAGGCAGAAGGCACAATCCACTGTTAATTAGGCTGGCCATAAGCCAGTTACAATATAGCAAAAATAACTGATCTACAAGCTCAAAACGCGTCGCAAATGAGCTTGTAGATCGGCTATTTATGCTACGATAGTAATATGCACTGTGGCCCTCTGGAGTGAGTGTGGACTGGAAATATATTGGCCATCGTCACAGTTGCCCACCCCTGACTTACACTATAGTTAACCGTGTTCCCCCTGGGCCCTATACAGTACCATGCCCCCTCCAGTCGATCGCCGTCAATAGGCGATCGACAAGCTCATAGCGTGGCACGTTGCAACGCAATATGACCTGATCATAGATTAGCTATTTTTGGAGAATGTTTATTTTGGCATGCCCAGAATATGGGCATGCTGTTAACGTGCTTCTGGCCTTATGAGATTGTAAATGGGCAACTTGTTCTCACCACTGTGTGCATACAGATACATGGTGTGTATGTTCTCACCGCTGTGTGCATACAGATACATGGTGTGTATATGTTCTCACCGCTGTGTACATACAGATACATGGCGTGTATGTTCTCACCACTGTGTGCATACAGATACATGGCGTGTTCTCACCGCTGTGTGCATACAGATACATGGCGTGTTCTCACCACTGTGTGCATACAGATACATGGCGTGTTCTCACCGCTGTGTGCATACAGATACATGGCGTGTTCTCACCACTGTGTACATACAGATACATGGCGTGTTCTCACCACTGTGTACATACAGATACATGGCGTGTATGTTCTCACCACTGTGTGCATACAGATACATGGCGTGTATGTTCTCACCACTGTGTGCATACAGATACATGGGCAACTTGTTCTCACCACTGTGTGCATACAGATACATGGCGTGTATGTTCTCACCACTGTGTGCATACAGATACATGGGCAACTTGTTCTCACCACTGTGTGCATACAGATACATGGCGTGTATGTTCTCACCACTGTGTACATACAGATACATGGCGTGTATGTTCTCACCGCTGTGTACATACAGATACATGGCGTGTATGTTCTCACCACTGTGTGCATACAGATACATGGCGTGTATGTTCTCACCGCTGTGTGCATACAGATACATGGCGTGTATGTTCTCACCACTGTGTGCATACAGATACATGGCGTGTATGTTCTCACCACTGTGTGCATACAGATACACGGCGTGTATGTTCTCACCGCTGTGTGCATACAGATACATGGTGTGTATGTTCTCACCACTGTGTGCATACAGATACATGGCGTGTATGTTCTCACCGCTGTGTGCATACAGATACATAGCGTGTATGTTTTCTCACCGCTGTGTGCATACAGATACATGGCGTGTATGTTCTCACCACTGTGTGCATACAGATACATGGCGTGTATGTTTTCTCACCGCTGTGTGCATACAGATACACGGCGTGTATGTTCTCACCACTGTGTGCATACAGATACACGGCGTGTATGTTCTCACCGCTGTGTGCATACAGATACATGGCGTGTATGTTCTCACCGCTGTGTGCATACAGATACATGGCGTGTATGTTCTCACCACTGTGTGCATACAGATACACGGCGTGTATGTTCTCACCGCTGTGTGCATACAGATACATGGCGTGTATGTTCTCACCGCTGTGTGCATACAGATACATGGCATGTTCTCACCACTGTGTGCATACAGATACATGGCATGTTCTCACCACTGTGTGCATACAGATACATGGCGTGTATGTTCTCACCGCTGTGTGCATACAGATACATGACGTGTATGTTCTCACCACTGTGTGCATACAGATACATGGCGTGCCAAAGTGTTAACAACGTGCACTGTAATGAACTAACTAATCACTGAACGACGGCCAACGGCTAACTTGTCCCTATTCTTCTAATATGTATTTTACACCTGTAAAAAATGATTTAGAAATGTACATGAAAGTGTATTAACCACTTGAACCGCAGCATCCACATTCTGGTGGTAACGTGTCATTATTTTGAGACGTCCCATTGGTCCGACTGGCCCCCATTATGACTAACCCTATCCCTAACCTAACACTAACCTGACAGACGAAATAATGGGATGTTGGAATTCTGAGTGGATTTACAAGCTCACAAGCTTGGTGTAGACTGGGGGACCCAACTCGGGTCCGTTTTACTAAGTGTATAGGGGATACATGGTTAAGTAAATGTAACCTTTAGCATCTATATATGTAGTGTGTATGCACTGGAGTGGAACAGGACTGAGACATGGATTCACGCACACGGGGAAGCAGAAACAATACCAGTCTTGTGCTTACACACTCGGGTATACCTGTCATGATGTTATCCATCTTTATATATTTGGCTTTGCCCTCTGTACACACACAGACTGCAATTTTACTGTGTGCGCGCATGCGTGTGTGTGTGTGCGTGCATGTTTTATTTGATTTGTTTTCAAGTAAAACAAAGCCTCTTTCTTAATGACAGGAATCTGCATGGAAAGCGGCCGGCAGACTACGCAGTCACTCCGGAGATGCAGGCAGTGTTCCAGACAGTCTCGGAAGGACCCGACCCTGCTGGCACAGCGATTACTCCTCCAGCCTCGGTAGGGCCACATGGGAATTAGAATAGTGTATGGCACAAGATTAAACTGGTATGAAGTCAGATTTGACCTTGACCTACTGTAGTAGAAACATGAGACTGAAACTAAATGATGCATGCATTCATAAACCATAATGTCGTCGATGTTCCGTACTGTAGGTCCCCACAGAGATGAACCCTTCTAGTTGGGGTACAGCACATTTTAATGACTAACCATTGCTTAAAAAAGACCAACGTCCTTTTTTCTCTCTTTGACGCCTTTCCTCTAGAGTACAAGACTTTTCATTATGTGGGTGAGTGCATCCTCTTTCTTTTTTTTTTGACCCTGTGTGCTATTTTGTTGTGTACTGTTCTAGCTGAGCAGTGTGGTGGCAAGAAGGGAGGAGCAGGTGGTGCTTCTGGCCAGTAAACTGTCCCGAGCCCAGCAGAACCAAGTGGCCAAACTGGGCCGGCTACTGGGAGGAAAAAAAGCGGAGGCTTTCTCCGGCTCAGGTACAATTTAAGCATTTAGCAGACACCCTTAACAAGCGCGAGATCATCAGAGTAAGCATGAACCCACTAACAAGGTAAATCGTCACATAAGTAGAGTGCAAAATGAGCCTCAGTGAAACTAGGATATCTGGTAAAAAATAATCTAACCTACAGTAGCATCTGTCTAAACTAAATGTGAACTAAATGACATTTCAACTTTTGTGGTCAAGAAAAAACGTATCTAAATAACAAACGTGTGAACAAGTATAGTAAACTAGTGTCTTAAGCATTGAACAATGTGACAAGAAGGGAATCGGATACAAGGAGAGGAGTGTAAATGGGTGAGGTGAAGTCTGAAGTGGTACATCCACTGAAGGATGTTCCTAAACTGCTGGTTGAATTGTCCCCGTGTTTGTAGCATTTTCATAGTGTTTGATACTTCTGAAGTATGGAAGTTTTTGTCTCACATCCCACCCAGACGTTTAAGTTTTACCAGCTATATTTGACCTTTTTTGCGTGAAGTAAAGAGAACCTCCAGATGGTAGCTACTTAAGGATTATCACTCACAGAACCACAGCAGTAACTAGTGAGAGCTTTCATAGCTTCATATGTCATTCTGATAGAGTAGCCGAGGTGGCAGCTTCTTCACTGTTGCCTAGTAATGGCTGGAAGAACAGCAGAATGCAAAAGTAATTGAAGCGATTCCTCATAAGCCGTTTGGAAGCACTGTCAGAGTGACGAACAAACAGTAATGGAAATTAGGAGTGTTTCTCTCCCCGTCTCCAAAGTCTGACCGGAGGGGATTGAAGTTGACGCTTTCAGAAAATCACTGGCGTGTTGAACTTAAGGCGAGGCGAATCCACACTTGACGCACTATGCAAGGATCTTTTCGCCCCGGAGATATAATTATAGTCATTTGGTAGTTGTCAGCCACTGCGGCTTGTTGACTGAAGAGGCAATAAGCCTGTGCTTAATTTTTGATTAACCCATTGATACCTGAGGCTGAATCTGGGAACGCCTTCTAGGGCCTGACCTAAGGTTTCTGAAAACCTTCAAATTTTGATTCATTATTTTTTTAAATGTTTTTTCAAAAATAGCAGACCTACAAGTTCATAGCGCGCCACTCGGTGGCGCGCTATGAGCTTGTAGATCTGCTATTTTTCAATAGCTAAATTATAACAATAGCTGATGAGACACAGAGAGAGCGCCGGCATCAAGGGTAGAACAACGTATAGGTTGCACCAGGCATCAATGGGTTAACTCATAATTCTGTGTCTTTGTCTCAGTCTCTTATGAATTGGGCGGTTTCTCAGACTTGCATATCATTGCAGTCAATCAGCAATCTGAACAAAGGCATTTTAATAGTCAGACTCTGTGTCTTTCAAATACCTCCCCATAAAAGGTATATAAAAGGTTGTAAAAATAATAAAAGGAAAGGTTTCATTGCTGTTTTTGAACAAGTGAAGGAGAATGAAATGACATTGTCGTTTCCACCTGAGATTTGATGTTGAATGTAATGATACACTTACACTCCTTTTATATGCTTGTATGCTTGTGACTAACCAGGGCGCAGGGCAGGCACTCTACTTTGTACCCATCCAGTATGCTACTTATCCTGTGAGTCTGTGTGTGTGTACACTGTACCTGATTGAGATATGTTTTCTCCCCCCCCCCCCCCCCTCCCCCAGTGAGCCATGTTGTGGTACCAGACGGACCCATGCCCACCACCCTTTCCACCCTCCTGGGTGTGCTCGCTGGTAGCTGGGTGCTCAGATATAGCTGTGAGTACGAGCTCTCGCCTTGGGTGTCTGTGTGTGTGAATGATGAATTCAAATAGGATATCAGACTGTATCACTGCTCATAGGCTATGGGATGAATCAGACTGTATCACTGCTCATAGGCTATGGGATGAATCAGACTGTATCACTGCTCATAGGCTATGGGATATCAGACTGTATCACTGCTCATAGGCTATGGGAACCATAGGATATCAGACTGTATCACTGCTCATAGGCTATGGGATGAATCAGACTGTATCACTGCTCATAGGCTATGGGATGAATCAGACTGTATCACTGCTCATAGGCTATGGGATATCAGACTGTATCACTGCTCATAGGCTATGGGAACCATAGGATATCAGACTGTATCACTGCTCATAGGCTATGGGAATCATGGGATGCTGCAATGTGCCAGAAACGGCTTGCGAAAAAACTGTTTACTTGTATGCCTTTTATTTATAGAAGGGGCCCTGCAGGAAACGGCTAATAACCTCAGTACTAATCAGTACTAATGTTTTAGCCATTAAGCCACACGGTCCTTTTTACGATGTTATGCCATTAAGATACACATGACCACAACTCTTAACAGTACACTCGCCAAGTACCAAGTGTTGATACATATCTGATAAATTCATGGAACATCTAGGGAATTTTACCAAATATGTTTGGGCTGCAGCCTAATTCAGGAAATATTTAAGTCATTTTTCAAAAGAAATCTACTCAAACTAACACTAATCAATGGTTCGTTTTGCAACTCGAGGCCCACCTGGGTAGGTGTTGAGATGTTCAGGGTCCTCATATGGAAATACATGTAATACTGTAATGAATAACCGGCCATTTAAAATAATATTTAGTTTTTTTTTTAACATTAGATGTACTATTCCAAAAGACTTTTTCTGATGTCGAGGTTTGTCCATTATAGAAAGAATTGTGGCTGTTTTCTGAGTGTTTGTAGTGCATTGGGAAGTGGACCCACAGCCTGCTGACCAGCACTGCACAAATCTGTGTGACACGCCTGCAAATTGCTTTAGTTGTGAACTTGTTAATATTAGCTGCATAGGAACTGTAGGAAGGTTGGGTACCGGATATATACATATAAATGCATTATGAATGTGTTTACAATGCATTATATACCCGGCCTTCCTATACAGTGTTACCACCATCAAGATGTTTTGTGAGCCTATCGGTGGTTGCAGTCTCAAGTCGTAGTTTGGGTGCACACACTACGATACGCAGGATGGACTATTATTTGAAAGTCAAAGTTTTTTGTTTTTCTTTCATTTTCATCCTCTGTTGACATCACCAAACAATTCCCAGAGCTCCCATTTGTCCTGTGTATACTGCAGCTGTATACCAGCAGTAATTTCTGTCATACACAACCTCAGTGACCCTTTCCACATATTTCTGCATGACTTTCTCTGTCCATTTGGTTCAAATCGATACGACACACACAGTAGCACGTTACTATATTCCTCCTCTTGTTCCTCATATTCATGTCTGTACGAGTCAGACATACTTGGCTCACCAAAAGCAGGTATTAGTGTTTTAAGTTATAACCCTGTCCTGTATTGTTGTGCTGTCCCAAGTAAAAATGCAGAGTGATGCTACGCTGACCAGACAAAAGTGTCTACTGTAATACAGGGCAATATTTGTCTTTTTTCGTTATTTTTATTTTTTTGCTGCTAATACAAGTATACAAATGTTTCTACTTGGACATGTTTGGACAGGTTACACAATGACAGGCTTTTTCTGTGGAGCCAAATGTGTAAAATCCTAGGAACATGTTAGCCACACTGTATGCCTGTAATCTTTAACCAAAAACCTGGCAGTACTTAAGAGATGTGTTATCCCTTTATCATTAATTACAAAAAATGCAGTATAACTTTGGCAAGGAAAGGAACCAAGGAAATCACAGTAGCTAATTCTGCCTCATTTTATTTAATTTTCGTTGATTCATTTTGCAACAAAAACTTTGATTCTTTACATAAATTAACCAGCAATAAATTATCTAAACGAATAAACGTAACCAATATACTTATTATCCTCAGTACCCTGTGTTCATGGGTGGGAAGCCGGTAACTGCACTAGCGACTCCTATACTGTAGGTTGGTGGTCAGGTTGTCTGTTCAGTGGGGATAAATGGTGTTTTTCCACATGCAGTACGTCCTCCCACTGAAACTTCTCACTGTCAGGTGAAAAGAGTCTCCTGGAAACTACTATACACACTAGTGTGTATAGTAAGGAGACAAATGACTGTCTACACCGCCCACATGACCAACTGTAGGGGTGAGCAGTGACAGGAATTACACGTGATGGAAAAAAAAATGAGAATTGTCCATGAAAAACGAAAAAGGATTTGTGAGAAGAGAAGCCAACTTATTTGCAGTTCCCACCATCTAATTCTTGGTTTGCATAAACAAACAGGCTACTGGCTGGTACTTTTCATTCACGACAACACTGCTTAAACTGAATCAGGAGCTCTCCACTCAGCTGCACCAGGTGACCATGAACATTGAATATATGCATGCTGTAGCAGAGGTATTTCAATGTATTCCAAAGAAGGCAAGGACACTCCAAATTGACTATTTCCACCCAATTATTTAGCGCCTTAGGGGAATAAAGGACACAGCATAAACTAAGGGACAACTGTACAACAGAAAATAAACATTTACTGAAATGTGAACTGAAATTATAACTACTTGTAAACCCAAAGTAAATAAGTCTCTTTCACAGAGGTTCCAAACAATACAATCTTTTGTTATCCCACCACCGTGGAGGTTGTAGGTTTGAATCCACCATGGTGCAACTGATAATTGTCACTGCACGGAATCCTCTGGGCTGGGGCAGCAACTGTGCTGTCATCAGGGAGAGTTGAGCGGGAGGAGTAGGACGAAGGCTCTACATCCTCCCGGTGGGGGATCCTCACTGGCAGGTGAGTCGGTAAGATACAACAGTGACAAGTACCACATCAAGTGTGTGGCCGGAATCAATTGGCACGACGATTTAATTGGAGAGAAAAAAATGGGGTAAAAAGCACAAAAATAAGGAGGTCTTTCGTGAGTCCGAAGTAGCAAAGGTTGTTTTGGTGGGAGGAAAGATTTGAGTGTCTGCCGTTCAGCTGTCCCTCAGAGATGTCATCACTAACTGTGGGCGGCTGTGGCTCAGGAGGTAGAGCAGGTCGTCCAATGATCCCTGGGTCGGCGGTTCGAATCCCGGCTCCTCCTGTCCACATGTCGAAGTGTCCTTGGGCAAGACACGGAACCCTACATTGCCTCCAATGAGTTGGTCGGTGTGAGCTTGCCACCATTGGTGTGTGAATGTGGGAAGTGAGGACGCTGGCGTCGACTGTTCGCTGCTTCACCTCCCAATGTATGAATGAATTAATCATTGTAACGTGCTTTGAGCACTTGGAAAGGCGCTATAAAAATGCAATTCATTATTATTATGAACTGTTCAGTAGGGCTCTTCTAGCTGCCACAGCTTCGGCGTCATGGAATCATCAGCAGGGTTAAGCTGGGAGCAACCAATTCCCGCAGAAAGAAACTAAAAGCTTAAACTCCCCTGTGCAGAAAGCAGCTGGTGTCAACCAGCCAGTTAACCCACTCTCTCTCCCAGTCCAACAGCCTCTCCACCAAGTCTCCACCTTGCGAAACACAAATGATCAAGCAATACAAAGTATACAAAATAATTCAAATAATACAAGATACCAAAATTATATACCCCAACCCATTAAAACCGGGAAAGCATGCCATTGTAGCGATATGTAAGCTATACGCTATCAGTTTTTCAGAAAACTGTTAGGATTTTGAAGGCATTTGTAGAATCGGCCTCAGGTCTTAATTAATGGGCGAATACAAAATAATATAACACAAAATAAATACTCCATTCCATATAACATCATTACCATGTTTTATCTATATGGTTGAATCTGTGTGAAAACAGTTGTGAGTAAGCTTATGCCTGGATTGGAAGGCTTTTTATTTTGACCATCTTCAGTTCTGTATAGAGACGATAGGCATTGGGCTTTATTGATAATCAATATAACGATCAAATCATCACAAGACAATTCTGTGCAGTTATAGCACAATAGTATAGTAATCTAATGCACGATTATAATACAAACTAGAAAAAGTGCCCTTCCGGGCACAGGTCTCCACCAGGAGGATAGGAGTGTGTGTGATGTTTGGCAAAATGTTTAGGAGGATGTTTTTTTGTTTGTTTTTGCAACAATTTTCTTCATTTTGTTGAGGAAATGCAGAGCCAGATCACTCATAGCATCTCTGAGGATATCATTCTGGATGAGTAGGACATGTGCAGCATTTTGTACACAACGGGCCACTCCTGAAAACTTTGGAAGGCAATCTTAGCCAATCAGTGTACAATCTGAGAAATCCAACAGACTCGTCTTGATCACATGACTACAGAGATCATGTGTACCGATTGCCATTTCTTCATACGCCTTTGATGGCAACTGGATGATTTGAGGCATTTTGTTCCAAAAATGTGTTTTGCAAAAATCAACCTGTTGGTGGCGCTATAACAGGCCTATGTGAAAAGGGTGGGATATATTCCTCAGCCTAGTAAGAAAATGTGTGAAAGATTTCACGTAAATTGCATGCTGCGTTCATGATTTGAGGCTTTTGTTCAAAACGGGGCAATCTTGCAAACTCCGAAAGCCAATTATAGCCAATTAGGATGGAATATGAAATATCGGACCGATCCGACATGAGCACATGACCATAGAGATACTGTGTAATGATTTGTGAGATTTTTGGACAGAATCTGGAGGAGTAATATCAAAATATGTGTTTTACAAAAGTCGGCCTCCTGGTGGCGCTATAAAAGGCAGATGCGGAAAATGCAGGTCAAAGGTTTGTCCTTGGCCTCTAGGGAGTGTGCATGCAACGTTTCACGCAGATCGTGGGTGCAGTTTTAGGTAAAAAATGTGAAAAGCTGCCTCATGGTGGCGCTATAACAGGGCGTTCTGGAAAATGTGGGGCAGAGGTTCATCGTTGGCATCCAGGGAGTGTGTGTGCAAAGTTTGTATTTAAAGTCTGTCTGCGTTTTACAGTGGTCTACCTCGTCATCTGTTTTTACTTTGGACCTTTGCCTGGTTGGAAATCCCAGAATTCTACACTTTCATGTTGTAAGGAGATGTATAGAGTCAGTAAAACACTGTTGCAAGGAGATAGTCAGTAAAACACTGTTGTAAGGAGATAGAGTCAGTAAAACACTGTTGTAAGGAGATAGTCAGTAAAACACTGTTGTAAGGAGATGTATAGAGTCAGTAAAACACTGTTGTAAGGAGATAGTCAGTAAAACACTGATGTGTGGTGACTCTCCTATTGGCCTTCACTGATGTGTGACTCTCCTATTGGCCTTCACTGATGTGTGACTCTCCTATTGGCCTTCACTGATGTGTGGAGACTCTCCTATTGGCCTTCACTGATGTGTGGAGACTCTCCTATTGGCCTTCACTGATGTGTGACTCTCCTATTGGCCTTCACTGATGTGTGACTCTCCTATTGGCCTTCACTGATGTGTGACTCTTCTATTGGCCTTCACTGATGTGTGACTCTCCTATTGGCCTTCACTGATGTGTGGTGACTCTCCTATTGGCCTTCACTGATGTGTGGTGACTTTCCTATTGGCCTTCACTGATGTGTGCCTAGGATTACTATACAATATCCATATTGATTTCCATAAAAATATGATAGCTAAGACAGACTACATCACAAATTAAAATAGTCAATCCCTCTAATCACTCACCAGTGGATCTCTCTCTCTCTCTCTCTCCCCCTGATGTGTTGCGTACGTGTGAATTGGGTCAGTATGTGTGTCTCACAGACAGT
Source organism: Electrona antarctica (assembly GCF_951216825.1). Taxonomy (NCBI): domain Eukaryota; kingdom Metazoa; phylum Chordata; class Actinopteri; order Myctophiformes; family Myctophidae; genus Electrona; species Electrona antarctica. The sequence continues at coordinate 32,623,559 of NC_136794.1, forward strand.
TGGCAGTGCTGCAATTGACAACGTCTCCCCTGTGGGTTCCTGTCTCTCCCTTGATTCTGACAGTAAGACTCTCTCAATAATGCCACAATATCAACTTCTCTATTCTTCTCTCTCTCACAGACATGTCTTCATCAATAATGCCACTATGCCAACTTCTCTATTCTCTCTCTCACACAAGAAACTATAAAGGTCATTGACCCTTTCAGTTCAACTAGGCCTTTCTGAAGGGTTCTATCTGGTGCAACTGTCCTTCAGAGGGTCACCACTTATACAAACTACCCTGACCTCGACCCTGACCTCGACCCTGACCTCGACCCCGACCTTGACCCCAACAGCCTACAGTCCAATAAATTGTCTTAGTATAAAAGTGTGAAAAGAGACTATTCAAATACTTCAATACAATTAAAACAGCCTTTCTTTCACACCATCAGAATGAAACAATACAAGGAAGAATCATTTAGGAATCCTTAAACATTCTGCTGAGAAATAGCCTTCCTGCCCAGGTTCAAATCACTCGGAAACATCAAAGTATGAAATTCAAATGACTATAGTTGGGACTTCTTTAAAGTGACTGACGTTTGGAGTCCAATGCTCTTCCTCAGTGTCTGTTATAATCACTCAACACCACAATGCTCTTCCTCAGTGTCTGTTATAGTCACTCAACACCACAATGCTCTTCCTCAGTGTCTGTTATAATCACTCAACACCACAATGCTCTTCCTCAGTGTCTGTTATAGTCACTCAACACCACAATGCTCTTCCTCAGTGTCTGTTATAATCACTCAACACCACAATGCTCTTCCTCAGTGTCTGTTATAGTCACTCAACACCACAATGATCTTCCTCAGTGTCTGTTATAGTCGCTCAACACCTGCCCAAGTTTGGGTTGGGGATGTGCATGTCTTTGTTGTGAATTTCCTCAGAAATGATGCCGGTGGATTGACACATATTATGGGTCAATCCACCGGCATCATTGCTGAGGAAATTCACACCACAGTAGCTGCTTTCTGATTGGCTAGAAGCAGTGCAATTTTACCACATCGCTGTTCTCTCAAAGAGTCCATCATCAACGTCCTCTCTTGTGACTTCTGTTCCATCAAGCTGTACAAGGAGAGCAGTCTGAAAACCCACTACAATATCTGAAGACGTGTACACCTCAACTGGAGTCAATTCAACTCAGAAACTCAACTCAACTCAATTCAACTCAGAAATTCAACTGAACTCAACCTAAAATGTCTGAAGACATCTACACCACACCAGAACCGACCGACGACACTTATGAAACCCTCAGTGTTTCTGACCCTGAGAACACAGCACGGCATGGAGGTATAGAACTAACCGTCTACGAAAACCTCCGAGGTTCTGACCCTGGGAACACAGCACAGCATGGAGGTAAAAACAAAGAATACTATTACTACTACTACTACTACTACTAATAATAATAATACAATGATTTAAGTAACACATCTATCGATCTTACGCAATAGCAGTTGTATAGTGTCGGCGAAGCCAAATCACAGTGCCTCTCTTTAATATCAATGCTTTATTGGATGTGTTTAATGGTACACTAACATGTATTCACATGCAATCATATCACTGTAGCAACACAATACATGTGCTCTGCCTTAATGTATACAATAATAGTGAAAATGTGTCTGATGTTTACATTCAGGATTTAAGAAGAATGTCTTCAAAGCTGTTGCAGCGTGTGTGGGGCTGCTCCTATTGGCTGGCATCATTGTCCTGGTCATACTCCGTGAGTAGCATTTTATAAACACTACTGTATCATTATGTCTCATATTTGAGTCAGGAATAGTTTGATTGATTGATTGATTACTTTATTAACAGTTCGCCAAAAAGAACACATGCAGGAAAGTTCAATACAAAGTCTGATATTTGAAGATTTGGTGTGTGTGTGTGTGTGTGCGCGCGCGTGCGTGCGTGCAATAAGTCAAAACATGAGCTTTAGGAGTGCATTGACCAGAGAATATACCGCCCAAATTATAGACATTTGTCCGACAACACCAAAATAAATGACTGCAGTGTGGACCTTTAGGACCTGGTCCTGTCTGTCCTTGTGGACACATAGATACTTTACAATGACAAACGCTACATGCAGGCACGGAGATACTGGGGGGGAAGGGGGGTTGGTCTCCCCCCGGCCCGGACCTCTTGGGGGCCCGGGCTGTCAGATGATCGATGGATGATTTTTTACACAGTCACTCACGACAGATAAAACCAGCGGGCCCCCGCGAATCCCGCATCCTCCCGCAATTAACCAGATACAGAGATTATAGCTATAGCCTATAATAGCAAAATATGAATGTCTGATGAGAATGTATAATTTCCCTACTGCGCTGGACAAGCACTGTGGAGTCTGTCTCACTCTCTCCAACAGACATCCTCAGCCACGCTCCCAAAGTGGCAGCACCTGTCAATCATTAGTAGGCTAATCACTCTCTGTGAGAAGTGCATGTGTGGAGTTCCTTTTCTCCACAACAGACTTTTTCGCTTCTAAACCACTTGTTGCTCTGTGTGCGTCACGGTCACTCAGCAATAAGGTGAAACAGAACACAAAGATGAGCAGGCTATTTGTTTTTTTAACACGCAGCCTCTCCCTCTCTCTCTCTCTCTGTCTCTCTCTGTCTCTCTCTCTCTCTCTCTCTCTCTCTCTCTGTCTCTCTCTCTCTCTCTCTCTCTCTCTCTCTCTCTCTCTCTCTCTCTCTCTCTCTCTCTCTCTCTCTCATATGTGTGCGCCCTGCTGCGCAATGTCTGTGATTGTGAAATGAAATGATTACTATATTTACCCAGGGTATCTGGGCTAAGCTCAAGAACTTGTTTCCAGCCAGGCCCTGCTCATAGAACATTCATCGTAGTGGTTCAATGCCTTGTTCAAGGGCACTTCAGCGGTGGTAATTTTAACGTGTCGGACCGCTGATTCGAACTGGCGACCTTCCGGTATCAAGACCGCTCCGCAATCCGTTCGGCCACCGCTGCCATGTGAGACTATGGTTTAGCGATATGAAACGATAAAATTGCGGGATGGTGCAGGACTAAATGGGACTTATTCTTTTGTTGCGGACGGGAGCGGCGGACAGGTGCTTGCAAAGTTGCACAGCAGCAGCATAAAAATAAATATTATTTGTATTAGCTTGTCCGACACCTTGTCTGACAAGGCCCGGTCGTGTGGTCAACCGGGTTGTTCCGCCTCTGGCTACATGACAGATTAAAATATGAAAATCTAAAACTAGAACTTCACCCCTGTGGCAACCGGACACCTCTATTTGTCTCATTGTCAAATGCAATAAAGTTGGATGTAAAACTAATCAGTGTGTTGATTATCCTTCTTGCAGATTTGGACCTGACTAAACAGAGAGACCAGTGGAAGACCAGACATGACAACCTGACCGAACAGACTGACCATTTTGACAAGTTAGAGACCAGACTTGACAACATGACTGAACAGAGAGGCCAGTTACTGACCAGACTTAACACCATGACTGAAGAGAGAGACCAGTGGAAGACCAGACATGACAACCTGACCGAACAGACTGACCATTTTGACAAGTTAGAGACCAGACTTAACAACATGACTGAACAGAGAGGCCAGTTACTGACCAGACTTAACACCATGACTAAACAGAGAGACCAGTGGAAGACCAGACATGACAACCTGACCGAACAGACTGACCATTTTGACAAGTTAGAGACCAGACTTAACACCATGACTGAACAGAGAGACCAGTTGCAGACTAGTTATGATGAGTTACTGACCAGACATACCAAGAGGATTCTTTGTGGTCAGTAAGACGTCACTGTTTTTATACATTCTTATATCATGTTGTTCATAATTTTGTCATTAATCTGATCACATTAAAAACAGTGTCTAACATTATATTTTGTTGTTAGAATCACATGGATTTACACATTTAGGTGGTGATGGGTGTTACTACATCTCTACTGGAAGGAAGACCTGGGAGGACAGCAGAACATTCTGTACAGCCTGGCAATCTGACCTGATGACCATAAAGAGCAGAGAGAAGCAGGTGCAGTGTGTGTGTGTGTGTGTGTGTGTGTGTGTGTGTGTGTGTGTGTGTGTGTGTGTGTGTGTGTGTGTGTGTGTGTGTGTGTGTGTGTGTGTGTGTGTGTGTGTGTGTGTGTGTGTGTGTGTGTGTGTGTGTGTGTGTGTGTGTGTGTGTGTGTGTGTGTGTGTGTGTGCTGTAAGTGTACATCTAGTTGAGACACACATCTAGTATTGTACACATTGTACTTCAGTAACCAGCTGCTTGTCTGTCCAGGACTTTGTTGACAGACTCGTTGGCAGAAACAAGAAAGTGTGGATTGGATTGACCGACAGCGAGACAGAAGGAGTGTGGAAGTGGGTGGATGGAACACCACTGACCACAACGTAAGACTTTACCTTCATTATTCTACTGAGGCCGATTCTAAAAACGCCTTCTAAATACTGACCTAAGTTTTCTGAAAAACAAATATTTATATAGCAGCATCACATTTCTTTAATACTGTACATACTGTACAGAACCCCAAGAGGGGTTCCCGTCCAGAATGGGTTAAAGAAAACAATTTAACTACATTTATTGTCAGCAAACTACATTTCACATTATTTCCTCTTCATATTTATTTCTAAATGGAATCAAAGGCTATAATACAACAGTTACTCTGTATCCGTTGTCTATTTCATTGTCCAGTTAATTTGTATGTAAATATATAATGTAATATAATTTGAAGTCATGATAAAAAAAAACTAAACATTCAGATGAAATCATTGTTGTGAAGGTATTGTAATGTATTAATGTTTCTACTTATACAGGTACTGGCACTCTGGTGAGCCTAATGACCGTGGAGGAGAAGACTGTGCTTTGTTGACTAATGGATGGTACGACCATCCATGTGGGTCAACACTCTATTGGATTTGTGAAATAGTTTTCTAGAGTTATGCATTAACTAGTAATAGTTGTGTATGCACCTGATTAACCCTTTGTGGTGCCTGGAGCTACCACCCGCCTGTGGGGGGGTGAGGGGGTTCAAATAGACAATGAGCTTGTAGATCTGCTATTTTGGGAAATATTCCCCCCATAATAGCCATGCTGGGGTTCAAGAGGATAATTCATATTTCCATTATTCAGATAAAGGGGAGACTATGTAATGTAACATGTAATCAATGAATAACAGCCATCTGTTTTATTTTAACACCACAGACAGATAGATCAATAAAGTGTTTGTGATGAAACTGGGTTTGGTCCAAATCAGTTTGTTAAAGGACCACTTCACCACTTTTCAACCTATCTTCATATAATAGGTCCTCACTAATAATTCTCAAAGATTCTCAAAGATAGTAATTTAAAGTGGCCAGAAATGTGTTGTTTTTGACAGCTAATTGAATTGTAGTCATAGTCTCTTGAATAGTTTTCATGTAGTTTTAGTCACATTTTAGTCACGTTTTATAGTGTTATAGTCTAATATATAACTAACTCTATAGTCGATTTAGTCGAACAAAATGTATTTAGGTGGGCCGTGATGCCGTCATAATGACTTTTTTCTCACTTGCTGAAAATAGCCGATCTACAAGCCCACAACTTGTGAGCTTGTAGATCTATAGGTCTATTTTCAGCATGCAACTAATTGTAAAATGACTTATACTGGATCTCTTGTCCACTAGTCCCTTCCTAACATTTTAGTCTAATTTTTATTTGTTGACGAAATTGTCAGTATATTTAGTCTTAGTTTTAGTCATCATAGCTTAGTTTTTATTTAGTTTCCATTTAGTTTTCGTCAGTGGAAAAAGGTAGTCGACGAACATTTTTGTCTTAGTTTTAGTCGACGAAATCCTAATGACAGTGGGGAAGGAGAAGACTGTGCTATGTTGTCTAATGGAGGATGGTACGACTATACATGTTGGTTCACATGCTATTTGATTTGTGAAATAGTTTTCTAGAGCAGAGGTTCCCAACCACCGGTAAGTCTGGTCTCTAACTTGTCAAAATGGACCTACCGGTATTTACTGTCTCTGAGGTCTCAGAGCTCTTCGATAAAACGTTGAGATTTGAAATGGTCATTGTTCGCTCAATTCTCAACCTTTAAAAAAAAATTAAAACATCTCCATAACCCTTGGGGAGTTTGCTTTCATTCGCTGTATCACACCCGATTCAATTCTTCTTCAATAAAAATCGCTACGAGCGAAGACCATAACATCGGGGGCCGCAGCATTACACATGGCGCACGTAGTAGGTGCCGGTGGCATTTCAACTCATTCCTTTGTGGTGACTCGAATGAAATAAAATACAACTAGAAAAAGTGCCCTTCCGGGCACAGGTCTCCACCAGGAGGATAGGAGTGTGTGTGATGTTTGGCAAAATGTTTAGGAGGATGTTTTTTTTTTCTTCATTTTGTTGAGGAAATGCAGAGCCAGATCACTCATAGCATCTCTGAGGATAGAATTCTGGATGAGCAGGACATGTGCAGCATTTTGTACAAAACGGGCCACTCCTGAAAACTTTGGAAGGCAATCTTAGCCAATCAGTGTACAATCTGAGAAATCCAACAGACTCGTCTTGATCACATGACTACAGAGATCATGTGTACCGATTTGAGGCATTTTGTTCCAAAAATGTGTTTTGCAAAAATCAACCTGTTGGTGGCGCTATAACAGGCCAATGTGAAAAGGGTGGGATATATTCCTCAGCCTAGTAAGAACATGTGTGAAAGATTTCACGTAAATTGCATGCTGCGTTCATGATTTGAGGCTATTGTTGAAAACGGGGCAATCTTGCAAACTGTGAAAGCCAATTATAGCCAATTAGGATGGAATATGAAATATCAGACAGATCCGACTTGAGCACATGACCATAGAGATATTGTGTAACGATTTGTGAGATTTTTGGACAGAATCTGGAGGAGTAATATCCAAAACTGTGTTTTACAAAAGTCGGCCTCCTGGTGGCGCTATAAAAGGCAGATGCGGAAAATGCAGGTAAAAGGTTTGTCCTTGGCCTCTAGGGAGTGTGCATGCAACGTTTCACGCAGATCGGTTCAGTTTTAGGTAAAAATGTGAAAAGCTGCCTCATGGTGGCGCTATAACAGGCCGTTGTGGAAAATGTGGGGCAGAGGTTCATCGTTGGCATCCAGGGAGTGTTTGTGCAAAGTTTGGCATCGACCGGGTTAACGGTGCCGGAGATTAGCTGGTAACGGACGGACGGAAGGAAGGACGGACGGACGGACACACACACACACGGACGGACGGACACACACACGGACGGAGTGCAAAACATACTCTCTCCCCATGCCTTCGGCCTGGTGGAGACAAAAATGAGGCAGTGCCAGGATCTTGGTACTTTTTCTGTTTTGTATTCGTTTATGGAGTTGACTTTAATCATATATTCTAGAGACCATCCGCTATGGTTAAAACAAATGCAAGGATGTCTTTCCTGGGTATTTTGACTTTAACAAGTGGCAAACTTCTGTCAAATAAGTAAATAGAAACATACATCAAGAGTCAAGACCATATACCTCCCATGCCATTCATTAAATCAAATCACAGCATAAAATAATAGAGCATGAGTAGCATTGTACCTTTTGTGAATGCACCTGAACAATCAGGAAATGTATAGAAAATGTAATGTGGGACCTATTCATAGCCTGTGTAAAACACTGTTTGTTGCAGCTAATGTCTTACACCAGTAAAGTTTAATAGGATAACTTGAAGTGTTTAAAGATTGTGCACTCCTACATGATCAATGAAAGTTGGGAGCAGCACACAGACACCCACATGCTCAGCACCAGATTCAGAACGGTGAGAGGTTGTGCTCCGCAGGGACAGCCAGTATGTTCCAGAGGTCCCCATCATCCTTACACAGACAGATGGTTGGTGAGAGGAATGCTTTGGTGAGGGCACAAGTCGATTGTCAAGTTTATTGTCACGTCACAAGATTAGAGGTTTAAAAAAAGCGGGTGAAATTACTTTCTGTACAAGAAGACATGAATTGCTGTTACAAAATAGTTAATCTTGAGAGAAGGAAAATGTCAGTTAAACTTAAAACACACCAATGTTGAGCTGTGTGCTCAATAAATAAATAAACAAAAATAAAATAAAGACAGACTCCTGTGAAGGTACTGTTGTAGCAGCATATATGAAATATTTATGAAGTGAGTGGCCCTAAGGTCCCAACCTGGAATGAACTGTGGGGTTCATTCCAGATTTTTACTTTTACTGTACCTTTTTAAGATTTGAGTAGTCGAAGTAGTCATGGTCTTAAAGGATTTACACAAAAAAGCCCTTGCAGACTTGTTTCCATTGAGGTCATATGTATTCAGTTCATCAACATAACATAACATGAGATTTGGCAGATTCTTCTCAAGCACCCTTTGTGGAAGGAACTTATTCAACTTTGAACCACTCCCCAGCATTCTGAGCTGTACGTGAGGACAGACTTTGCATTGATGCTCTTTAATCTTAGTTCTGAGATTTTATTGTCTCGCTCCAGATGGACTGCATTTATTTCTGGTAAAAGAATGTCACGATTAGTAAGGTGACAGACAACCTTTTATTCATAATGGTCGATAATAGATCACGTAGCGAGGTTTTGTGCCCATACTGTTTGATACGTTTTAGATGAGCTCTTGCAGCCCCTGTCTGCAGTTTCCACCTCTGCTGAGCTCAGCAGTCGATCAAGCAGAGAGGACACCAGGGCTGGTTGGCCGATCCTTTGTTTTCAGCCAGCCAGGATGATCTATTATAATTATGAACTGACATGACCCAAAGTCCAAACATCTACGAGGAAGACGTGAACATGAAACCCTCCAGAACATCAGTGACTTGATGAAATTACATCATCAAAGTTGTTTGAAAGCTCTGAGCACACACAAACAAATTCTAAATCAATTCTAAGCTGGTTTTGGCAATACATGATTGAATATAGAATATTTTATTCAATCATTTACCAGTAAGACACCCTAAAGGGCGAGGTCGCGCTGAAACAACAGTTCTGGGAATGCCCATAATGAGATTTGTTTTCCGGCCGGGTAGGCCGTAAAATGTGTGCTAATGAAATGAAATGAAATGAAATGATTACTATATTTACCCAGGGTATCTGGGCTAAGCTCAAGAACTTGTTTCCAGCCAGGCCCTGCTCATAGAACATTTCATCGTAGTGGTTCAATGCCTTGTTCAAGGGCACTTCAGCGGTGGTAATTTTAACGTGTCGGACCGCTGATTCGAACTGGCGACCTTCCGGTATCAAGACCGCTCCGCAATCCGTTCGGCCACCGCTGCCACTAATTAGTAAGGCCAGGTGGGGCCTCGGGCCAGCGCAGTTGGGGCCCATGTAGGGCCGGACCCTAATTTTCGGGCCTGTTGAGATTTGAGAACTCTAGTTTTTGCCGGCTGCACTAATGACTTTGGAGTGGGTCCGTCTAGAGTTTGAATGGACAGGTATCAGTCAAAAGGGAGAAGGATCAGCATACGGAATGTCAGAACAGGTCAGCTCCATATATGGAGATCTAAGGGTTTGATGAGATCAGATCAGCATGGTGTCTGTGAGGCCAGATGTAAAGTTGCTGGCCGACTTCATTATATGCAGATCTAGGTGATGAGGTCTGTGTCGTGATCTTTATATATGGAGACGGCCATATATGGAGCATGTCACGAGGCATGACTGACGGACGGACTGACTGATACAAGGTGTGACTGACTGACATGAAACGCAGGTTTTCATAGTAAACTGCAACCTACGGTTGCAAAAATGGAAGACTATTGGAGTGTTGTAACTCTCTCGTTAGAGTGTCACTGCTTCCTGTATATTTCCTAGGTTTTGTCCTAGTTGAATTTACCCCCCAGCCGCCCCCAGCTACGCTGTCAGGTTGGCGTCTAGGTGCATTCATAGCAGAAAACATTGCCCATTTCTAAATTCTATTTGCACGCTCCTGACCTGAATGTCAAGTATGAGCCGAGCACCTTTTTTCCTTCCCAAACTCCTGACTTCACAGAAACGTTGACAGAAGTGAGAGAGTGTCAAGTGAAAAAGACGTGCCTTTGACTATAGGTTGGTTTTGAGGCAGAGTTCTAAACCCTCGGGGCCTGGGTAAGACACACAGCACGCCTTTAATCACTCGTACCCAGTGTTATACAAACCCTAAAGGAATTTAAGATCGCAATGAACTTAATTCAACCAACTTTCTGGCCAATCTCTGAAATATTTACACATAGCTTTTAGTTGAATTTTTTAAAACTGTTATTCACCGTTCTGCCTGAATTGCTGCCTTTTGCCTTTTGTTATTTTAATGTTTTATGTTCTATGATATTATTTTAATGTTTTATGTTCTATGATATTATTCTAATGTTATTTTTGAGTGGTGTAAACCACTCCTACAACTGGCTTTTGTGTGCAGAAAAAAATGAGCATGGTTGCTATGTTCAAAATAATTTCTGACGTAATTAAATCACACCCGGGTGAACTGGATGACCGTAGCAACCATGCTCATTTTTTCTGCACAAAAAAGGCCAGTTGTGAAATCACATCCGGGTGTGATTTCATTACGTCAGATCAGAGCTGATCAGGCTATATAATACCTTACCTTATATAATAATAATGATTTCATTACGTCAGACATTACGTCAGACCACAGCTGATCATGCTATATAAAACCTTACACCACTCAGTTCACACGGGTGTGATTTTTTTATGTTATTTTTAGTCTTTTGCTTTTCTCTTTTTGAGTGGTGTAAACCACTCCTACAACTGGCTTTTGTGTGCATAAAAAAATGACCATGGTTGCTATGTTCAAAATAATTTCTGACGTAATTAAATCACACCCGGGTGAACTGGATGACCGTAGCAACCGTGGTCATTTTCTCTGCGCAAAAACAACCAGTTGTGAAATCACATCCGGGTGTGATTTCATTACGTCAGATCAGAGCTGATCAGGCTATATAATACCTTACCTTATATAATACCTCACATCGAAAAAAACTCCAGCTGAATCAGCTTCATGGTCACAAATCATCACATCAGAAGACGACCCTACCAGAATCAGACCTAAAGGCCATTCAGTCTTTGAGACCCTTGAAACCCTTGAAACCCCTTACACCACTCAGTTCACACGGGTGTGATTTTATTTACTCTGTAAAGCACTTTGCGCTGCATTTATGTCATGAAAGGTGCTATAAAAATGTGTTTATTATAATAATCAAATTGAAGGGGAGGGAGGGTGCCGGAGATGTTAAATAGAGGAGAGGCTATCATTGTGTTCACAGCAGTGACCTGACTACACAAACTACTTAGAGCTATATTACAGTCACAGCTCATGTTATGACACGTGAATGGGAAATGAAACGTTGTCAGATGTGTCTGCTTAATATTTTTTCCGGTCTGTACATATCTATTTTTACGGGCAAATACACACACTGTAGAAACGGTTGGTTATTAGAATAGACTACATGCTATAGCCTGGAGGTAAGATTGCTTCACGATTTGCTTCTTCGTTTCTAGGCCAACTGGGCGACCAATGGTGTAATTTCTGTAATGGTGTAAAAAAAAGTCTGCTTGATTTATTCATTGAAAAATGTATTCACAGTATGCAGAATGGATACATTTCAAATAAAAGCACAACATTACACTTGTTTACAACAGGGTCCACCATTTTCAATTAATCAGACAATCGGACAGGGACTCGGCGACACTCACCTTTATACGGCTGGCCCCGCCATAATGTGGTCCAGACAAAATGTAGCCATTCCCAACCTGCCTCTGGCATCCTTGAACGACATTTCTTGCAACAAGCAGATATTCAGGGACGCTTTGCTTCAGGGGAAGTGAAAAGGACAGCCTGTCAAAGAGGTGTCTGTTGTGGTATACCCTTGACTGGTGTATCCATCAGCAGTCTCTTTATTGTGTGTGTGTGTGTGTGTGTGTGTGTGTGTGTGTGTGTGTGTGTGTGTGTGTGTGTGTGTGTGTGTGTGTGTGTGTGTGTGTGTGTGTGTGTGTGTGTGTGTGTGTGTGTGTGTGTGTGTGTGTGTGTGTGTGTGTGTGTGTGTGTGTGTGTGTGTGTGTGTGTGTGTGTGTGTGTGTGTGTGTGTGTGTGAATTAATGCCAAATGTTGTGCACACCCCTTGTGTCCCTGCCATCTTTTATTTAGAAGTTAGACATTTCAATGTTTGTCGATGCGTGCACTGCATGCCTGTGTGTGTGTGGTACCCTCCGCGTTCCCCTGTCCTCTCCACAGCAGCTGAGCTCTTGACACATCTCGTCTCCTCTCCACAATCACTTGGGCATCCTGTTCCTTGTGTGGGCCTGTGCACGTTTGTGTGTGTGTGTGCACGTTTGTGTGTGTGTGCACGTGCATGCGTGCACGCAGCTCTGGGCGTGCCATGCCTCAGTAGCCTGCCACTGGCGGTGAGGTTCGAGCCACAGTTTGCTTCTTGCTGGCCCTACTCCTTCATTCTGTGCTTTGTCTTATTGTGGAGCTAGTGCACCCAAGCTCTGGTGGATACCTCTCGCTCTCTCTCCCTGTCACCTCACCCCCTGTTTCTTTATGTTAGTGTGTGACTCTGGCCCCATGCCTTCATAGCAAAGCCACAGTTTGCGTCTTGCTGGCCCTACTCCTTCATTCTGTGCTTTGTCTTATTGTGGAGCTAGTGCACCCAAGCTCTGGTGGATACATCTCTGTCTCTCTCTCTCTCTCTCCCTGTCACCCCCTGTTTCTTTATGTTAGTGTGTGACTCTGGCCCCATGCCTTCATAGCAAAGCCACAGTTTGCTTCTTGCCGGCCCTACTCCTTCATTCTGTGCCTTGTTTTATTGTGGAACTAGTGTATCCAAGCTCTGGTGGATACACATCTCTCTCTCTGTCTCCCTCTCCCCGTCACCCCCTGTTTCTTTATGTTAGTGTGTGTCTCTGGCCCCATGCCTTCATAGCAAAGCCCCTCTGAAACTTGACATGGCTGCGGTTCACTGCGGTGCACACCACAGTGAATTCGCCTTCTAGGTGTAGTTGCTGGTGCTTGAGGAGGGAACTAAAGCCCACATACTTGCGCATCCAGTGCACACGCATTATTTTATTTTGTATCTACTGCTCACTTAGGATATTAGGCAGAGTTTGGAGGGCTTGCAGAACACACTCGTCTTCTGTGCAACTGTAATTAGCAGATATGCTAATGATGAGTTCTTGGTACTGGGCTAACGAACCAGTGCTATCGTCCGGAGCGAGGGCTGGATTAATACCCCCCCCCCCCCAACAAGGTCTCCAAATGAAAGCTGTAATTAAGGGGGATGAGGAAATGTAATTATACCCAACGTGTGTGTGTGTGTGTGTGTGCGCGCAATTTGCTGGGTTTCTTTGTGTCATCTTTAGATGGCCATGTTGTGATGGGGCATTCGCACACATTGTAACCTAATCTGTTAATGTCACTGTATCTTGCAGCCAGGCATAACCACATGGGAAATTAAATGGCCACGGGAGGTGAAATGAATGAAGAGGGGTTCGTGTGTAGTTGTTGTGGTGTGTAGTTGTTACCTTGTCGATCTCCATTAAGTCCGCTAGTCCATTTGCATTGACAGTATTTAATGCAAAATCTATGAATCATCATTACAAAGAAGGGTATCATTATTTTTAAAAAGTTGCTGCACAGCCGTTTTAGCTTATTTTGTGTCATTATATTGTGTTTTTGTGTGATTATAGAATCTAAGGCAAGACGCATTTGCAATCATGTCAATGCTTTGTCAGGGATGGATCATGCTTGCCATCTTTTTCCACCCCATGTTTCAGTCATTTCAGCTGCATTGCTATTTAACATGCACTGGTTTCCTAATGGTGATCCACGAAGCCTGTTTTTCTTTTGTCGTCTTTAAAAAAAAAATCAACAATCAAATAACCGAGCATTTACTGAAAAATAGCTGCATCTGAAGACTGCTCCCATATCTAATACAATTGTTCAAAAAACATGTTTTTATCTGTGACAGCGTTGGGTCATGAAGGCAGCTGATTTTCACTGTCACTGTGCTTGTATTTTCTGCTTAAAAGAATTTCACAAAAGAGTTTTAGTGGAAACATTCCTCATCTTTTTCCTGAAAATATGCAAATAAAGAAGTATTTTTTTACTGTCACGCAGCTCCAGTGAGGCAGGGTAGAGATGGAGCTTGATCCCTTTTAAGTCTTCTGTTATTCTGAACAGTAATTGCATCATTAAGTCCATCATACTGGGGATGGCGCTTGGTGTTGGTCAACACACGCAGTGATGGCAGCGCTTTCATCTTAGCCACTGACGACGATGAGTGGGACGCAGCCATCTTATATCCTGTAGGGCGGCTGTGGCTCAGGAGGTAGAGCAGGTCGTCCAATGATCCCTGGGTCGGCGGTTCGAATCCCGGCTCCTCCTGTCCACATGTCGAAGTGTCCTTGGGCAAGACACTGAACCCCACATTGCCTCCAATGAGTCGGTCGGAGTGAGCTCGCCACCATTGGTGTGGGAAGTGAGGACGCTGGCGTCGACTGTTCGCCGCTTCACATCCCAATGTATGAATGAATGAACCATTGTAAAGCGCTTTGAGCACTCGGAAAAGCGCTATAAAAATGCAATTCATTATTTATTATCCTCATCTGCAGCCGTCTTGCTGCAAGTCTCACTTGCTTTTTATCTGTGTGTTTTTATCTTTTTATTCGGGTTACCGCCCCCTCTGTCCACTGTTAGGGGTGGATGCATGCCTGCAGGCAGGCAGCTGGATTCCTGAGCCTGAGTACGAGGCAGTGGAAGGCCCCCAGCGCAGCCGCATCAACAGATGCAGCTTGGTAAGTCTGAAACATGAAGACGGGTAAAGAGTCGCACTCAGACATGTACGCAGTTCGGTTTAGCTACTTGTAGAATGTTTACTATTACCTGAAGGACAGCAGCAGCCCGTTGAGATGCTCAGCACAGTGTAATACAGCACTGTCCTTGAACAGGATAACAAAGACCTGCCTTTCGATTGGTCCTCTTCATTTTGTGCAGTGAAAATGGTCACTGTTGAGGAGACTAGAGCAGAGTGGCACACTATATTGGTGAAACTCTTTTCAACCAGAAACAATTGAGTTCATTGATGCTGCGAATAGAACGGCCTCAGGTGGCTCGATTTGCTTCTGTCCCTGCTGCTTTAAAAAGTTGGGGAGCGAGTCATTATGAAGCACCAGCACACACACGCTACGACTCAAACGCACAAACGGCTGTGTACCCCACACTGTTGGTAATGCAACAGCAGAGCAGTGAGACTGAGTCGATGCAATGATTCAGCATTCAAATTCATTACAAGCAAAGGGAAATGGTAACAGGGCGCCACTTTGTTCCCTCCGCCTCTGTTCTCGTTAAGACTGTGAGGTTTTACCCAGTGAATCCCGCTGAATGATTAACATCTTTTAAACGGCTGGAGATAAGGGATCTAACTCCTGACTGTTTCTCTCTCGGAGCCAGGCCTTTGATGCTGCAGAAAGCTGCTAATGTGGAACAGGGCTGCGTGAATCATGAAACGACTCGCTTGTGATGCGTTGGGCGTTGATGTCTAATTTCTCTGTCTGTCTCTTTCTCTGTCCCTCTTTCTGGCTCCCACTGCGTTCTCCCTCCTCCCCTTTCCCCATCTCGCTCACTCCGTTTCCGTGAACCCCCTCCCCCTCCTCCTCTCCCGGTCTCAGCTCCCGCCCCTCTTCGACGGCTGTTTCTTCTTCCTGCTGGGCTCTTTCACTGCGCCTCCCAAAGAGGAACTCATCCAGCTGCTGAGGGAAGGTGGCGGCCAGCTCCTGATGCGGCAGCCCAAGCCCGACAGCGACGTCACGCAGACCTTGAGCGCCGCCGCCTATCATGCCCTGCCAGGCTCGGACCAGGCCCTGTGCACCCAGTACATCCTGTACGAGCCCCGGGGCCCCCACAAGCCACCGGAGGTGAGGCGGGGCAAGGTGTGGTCGGCCCCCTCCTCCTGGGTCATTGACTGCATCGCAGCCTTCCGCCTGCTGCCTGTGCCCAACTCTAAGACTTAAGGTGGTTGCACACTGGACGCGTTTTTCAGAAAACCGATGGAGCCGCTAAAAATCCGAAAGTGTGCAGGAACCTTTAGTCTGGTTCAGTTTGACCACAAATTAAACTTGTGATGCTTTGATGCCAAACAGTGATTCTTAAACCTTTTTACCCGAAGTGTGTGTGTGTGTGTGTGTGTGTGTGTGTGTGTGTGTGTGTGTGTGTGTGTGTGTGTGTGTGTGTGTGTGTGTGTGTGTGTGTGTGTGTGTGTGTGTGTGTGTGTGTGTGTGTGTGTGTGTGTGTGTGTGTGTGTGTGTGTGTGTGTGTGCGCGTGTGTGTGTGCACTTGCGCCGTACGTGAAAGATATGTACTCATTACATTTCTGACAATAAAGTATTCAATCAATCATATTACCAAATCAAATACCACTATATTTTAGACCAATATGGTATTATTTGTGACGATAACTTTTTAATCTTTACACCCTAAAATAGCAGATCTACAAGTTCATAACGGGTCACGATACAACACTGTGAGGCTTTAGATCGGTATAAGTATAGTCTATAGAATATCTAGTCTCGATATAATGTTGATGCATTTACCAGCCCTAATGATACGATACGATACAACTTTATTGTCAGCTTGCACTGAAATTTGTTTTGCGTCCATGACATGTATTGCCAGAATGATCCTTTGAAAACTATACTAATTTTGTTTTTTGTGTGTTGATAACCGCTCCTAAACAGGAATACCAACATGACTCAATGTCTGTATTGTGTTATAGACATGCTATGACAATTTATTGTGTTGTATTCATGATGTTGTATACAAACAAAATATTGTGTGTTTTGTAAAGGTGTTTTTCTTTTTGTATAAAAGTCATGTTAAATGCATTTGAAAATGAATATCCCTGTTTTGCACCGTGGTTGCAGCTTATTGGAATCAATTGTTTTGTGTTCTTGCTTGTCAACGGTAAAACTCAGCTAGTGCCGAGTCTTACCGCGTGAGCTAATACTCACCAGAAATAGTTAATTAACTAATTAACTCTAATTGCCAATGCGACTGGTAAAACAAAGAAACACAAAGAAAATGGGTCTTTGAAAGAAAGAAATAATCGATTATAAAGCAAGATTAATTATAGAATGAGGAAATGCAAGGCAATTCATTGCTGTCAGTTCGCAGTTGCGCTGGAAAGGATGCAAAAACTTTTCTTCTCCCTATTGTCTCTGCAAAGTGTGTGCACTGTATGTGTGCGTGCGTGTGTGTACTCTGTGTGCACTGTGCATGTGTGCGTCCTCCCTTTCCCAACCAGCACCACTACCGGTGCAAGGCAGCAGATTTCTGGCCCTGCGCCTCCAGAGGTCTCATACTGGCCATCTCCCAAGATGCTGTTTTCAATAGGATTAGTCAGGGATGCGCCTAATTGCTATTGATTGGTGCGTGCTGCATTAAATTGCTTCCCCCTTCCCGTCCGTGGGGGGGGGGGGGGGGTGAAGGCAATTAGTGGTGCGGACAGGACAGAAGCCCAGACTGACTGGTAATGCATTGGAATGGGGGAGGGCGGGGTGAACTTGTGAGTAAATGCCCTTTAACTCACCGAGCGGCACAAAACCCTTATCCACCGCAATCTTCTTTACCATCTCACTCTCTGTCTCCCACAGCAGCAAGACAGGTCACTCTCTGTCTCCCACAGCAGCAAGACAGGTGAATAGTTTTTTATCTTGACCTAAATTCACAACAGACCTCTGCCCGGTGGACAGGTTCTGTGTGTGTTTCGCAGTGTCAGCTTTAATCTATAGCAGAGCGAGTTGTATGTTTTGTTTGTTCGACATTGGCGTGCAGAGGAGAGGAGTGGTGGTGGGACTAGGTTCAGGGAAATTTGTTTGCAGCCGCATTCTCTGAGCTGTGGTGGGATTTCAGCGAGCGAACATGCAGCGCCCAGTGTACATTTAAACAGGGAGCTATACCGGCCTTGTCAGCAGTTAAAGGAATTGTGTGTGTGCAGTATCTGTTATCGGCGTGCTGTCATGCAGAGTCTGCTGTATAGTGACCTGCAGGGCAGTGAATGATCTTTAGCACTCCTACGCAAAGAAAAACATAAATTAAAGAAAAGATTAAAGAAATACACACACACGACACATACCGTTTTTCTGAATAACACTTCGTTTTCAAGTCTATTTAACAAAATAGTCTTTGTTTCCATAAATAATACACATTTCCTTTTTCCACCTCAGGATGTCAGAATACACATTTATACGTTTGAAGATATTTACATATTCACAGCATGAGGAGCACCAAAGGTTGTTTTTTACTTTTCAAATGTCAAATTTGAATTTGTAATTTGAATTTATTTTTGGCCTGGCGTACCCTTTGCTCATACATACTGTATTAGTGATGATCCTGTGTGGGTGTGCGTGCTATGGGGACTGCCAGAACTTCAACTTTTCTTTCTATTTTACATAACGGTTTGACTCTATGAAGACGTAATAGTAAACCACCATTTGTATCAACAGACCCCTGGTGCCCCTGAAAAGGAATATAATTGATTGTATAATAACAGTGTTTCTCTCTCCTTAATCCAGATAGTTCTCTCTTTGTTTTTCAGGCACACATTATGTAACAGTTTTGTTATTTAAAAAAAAGGAAGAAGAAGAAAAACAAAACAAAACAATCTTTCATAGCTTCCAGCTACAGTAAGTCGGTGTCTCGTGGAAAGAGCAAGTAGTACACCTATTACAAAACGCCCATGTACAAGCCTGTGGTTTGTAATGGATTGGGGGGGGGGGGGGGGGGGGGGTACTGTAATTTGAATAGACACTTGGGGACAGACACAAAATAATCAATTTCTTGATGGAAAATGAACACTGACAGATTGTTGCGGGTTATTCCTGAAATTCACATAGCTAACGGGAGAAAGGTTCACCTCAGGGTTTACAGTTAGTCATTCACATGGAGCCCATCATGCTGTGTGTGGCTGCGTTGTACATGGGAACACTAATAAACGGTGGTGTGTATGCAGCCTATGCTATCGAATCACGAAAGATGATGTGCATACATCTTGACATCGAAGCACGAACCCTGCCTACGAGAGGGGGTGGGGCTGTCAAACTGAGTTTTGGGTTATTCGTGTTCCTCTGTGGAATCCAAATCTAATTGGGGCATTACTTTCACTCCCCCAACTCTCAACTCACAGTTGATCAAAGTTTTTCCAAACTTAGTTTCAGGGAACTAATTACGTGACCTACTTCTTGTGATGTACAAAGTCTTGTACTATGCCTCGTTCTCCATTCAAGCAATCCCCATAATTCCCTGCTTCTTTCCTTTATCTTATCACATTACCTGAATTCAGTCTCTCTCAATCCTGTCGCTCATCTTGTGCAGCCTAGCTGGTGGTGAGTTGATGTGGAATGGACTAACGGTAGTGAGCAGCATTGGGGTCAAAAGACTGGTGGGTAGCCACTAGCCAGTGAGGGTTAAACCTCCGGTCTAGTCAGTGTTGAGGGAATGAGAATGATAGTATTGGCTCAGGTCCTCTGCCCTAGCAGCTCTATCTTCACACTTGCACATTTATGAAAAGAAGGAAAGGTCATACACATGAAGGTATATATGTTGTAAAGTTGAGATATAGATAGATTTAATTTGAGCACTCGTAAAATGCGATGCAATACATGTTGCACATTGAAATTTGCACAAGCATGAATTATTCATATATGTAAATTCACAAGAATAACAATTCTTGGTGTGCAACTATCGATGCGTTTCGATTTTCTTTCAAATCCATGTGTGTGGATTACAGGTTACAGTTTCACATTTCAATGAGTTGAGTGCTCAAATCTACAAGCTCCTATTTGAATTTTGCAACATACATCCATATACATCTACATGCAGTAGGTATGCTGTAGATGTCCTTTCCAGAAACCACTTACTGCTACTTCAAAGTCCTATCAGCTATCTTTGGAGGCTGTCAACCTCAGTCATAGACACGTTTTCGTTTAGTTCTGTGCTGTGACGAGTCTCTCTCCCTGACTTTTGCCCTGCTTGCTGCGGCTGGACACCCACAAAAGGTTGAGGCGACCAGGTTGAAGTCTGGCTTGCTTATTGTGGTTCGTTGCAGCAATGCTGGTACATAACAGTACGCCACAGGGTGCAAAGTAAAACGGCACTTATATGTAGATTTGTCACACAAGTGTTAAGTCTGAGGGTTCCCAATAAGGCCAAGGTCCAAAGTAAAAAGATGAGGTGGGAGACCATTGTACAATGCAAAACATTTGAAGAAGCCTTTGATTTTAAGCCTTCAAATACACATCCAGTCACGCTTTCTAGGCAGGCATGCCTAGACAAAATGCAGTAAAGGATGCATCTTTAATGTTCTTTTTTTGCACTGTACAGTGGTCTCCCACCTGCTCTTTTTTTCTTATAGAGAGGTCTCAGCTGTTGGTATGCAGCCCAAGGCCATGCTTTAAATAAGGATCTACTCTGGAACAGTAGCATTAAGGCATCCGTGGGCAATAATGCCCCGTCATGTGGAACACTCACTTTCCCTCAATACCCGTCATTCCCATTCACTTAGACATGTCTATATAGACTTGAATAATCCTTTGACAGTTAAAGTAATTAACATGAACGAAACACCGCCATTAATCACAAAGGGTTGAAGTACTGAGACTGATTGATAAAATATAGACATCAGTTTCATAACTGTCTGCAGACCAGTGCGTCTCAAGCCAGATGGATGAGGTCTGTCTTTCTACAAAGAGAGACATTAAATCATTGCAGCTATAATGGTAGAAATGACCCCGGCTACAATTTTGGACCTCAGATTGAACTTCACCCACGTTATTTTAGGGTCAGACCGATATATCAGCCATTATTTTACTTATTTGACAATCGTTATGTGCAATTATGTGGCCGTTTTCAAAAATGTTAAAAACATAAATCAAATAGCCAATCTACAAGCTTAAAGCATGGCACATTGTGAGCTTCATGTATATATAGGCTATTTGTTTTTTAATATATTTGAATAGGGCTGGAATCAAATTCAGATCATGTGTGTATTTTATATTGTTGTTAGCGTATGCCTAAATATTATGTTCAAATATTGAAGTTTACTTAGTTCACTTTAGTTTTTTACCTATCCAAAACATGTGTTGGGTTTATTTGTATTTCTGTTTGCTGATTTAGTTGAATTTACTCCAATAAAAGCTTTCATCAAATAACGTTTTTTTTCTTCCAAATTGATTACAAAATGTTCAAAAGTATCACTCACAAACATCAATAATCGGTGTTCTAGGACTCTCGAAAGTCAGTATCGACATCAGACCCACAAATCTGGCATCCTTCCCTATCTGCATTTCTTCGCTGTACACTGCAGCTTCACAGAATGCCCACTCCAAAATAATGTGATTTTGTGGCTTTTAAAGGTGACGTGTTCCTCCGCGCCGTCTTTCAGTCTGCCACCTCTTTCAGTCTGGGGTCCTCATACTATGTTCATTTCTGTCTCATTACAGAGCGCTGGGAGCCGTTATTAAACAGCCCATCCATCACAGCCCAGAAATAGGGTCTGTAAGGTTAACAGGGACGGATTTTCTGGAAATGGAAAAAGAAAAATTCTGGTGATGAATTGTGCAAGCTTACCAGAATTCACCTTTGCATTAATGACTAGTATTTATCATCTCAAAAAGCGGTGATGTGTTGGGCCCAGGATAGGCAGGGTTTGTTGGGAGAGTGTCGTGTTACCTCTTAAAAGCCAACCTGGAATTGGAATCTATCAAGCCAATGCATTAAAGTCTGTCCTAAGGTAAAGGCCGGTGTTACCTCCACACAATGCAGTGGCTGAGCTATGCAGATATATGGAGGAGGTGGCAAAACAGAAAATCTATGGTAGAATCTATAGCAGAAGAGTGGCGGGTAACAGCCTTTTGTCCCATCAAGTTTCTTATTGGCTTCAGTGCTTAACATGGTGCAGTGTGGGACGGTGTTGTCCATGAACTGAAATGAAACATGAACTGAAATGAGCTATGCGTGTTGATGGAAGTGCTTGTGTTCATGCATGTGAATAATGTGCTATGAACGGCGCTCTACAGCACGAAGACACGGCGATTTCCCAGTTTTGTCTCCGGGTTCGTGCCAACTGATCTCTGCATGCAGGGTGCTGTTGTGGTGCCAAGCCTCTAGCCGGGTGATTTATCACAGAATACCCCTTGATTAAGGGAAATTAAAGCAGCCTGCTCTTGGCTCACTAATTGCTTAGATAACAAGTTCAAGCTGTTGGTAGGAATATTTTTGGTGGATATGGACCGCAGGGGAAAACAATAAGGGCAATTAAGCGAAAAGGGATTGCCCAGAGTTGGGTTGACTGTGTGGAAATGCTGTCCACCACGGCTTTCGCGTGTGCGTTTCTTTGCAGATGATTTGTGATAGTTGCTGGCTGGCTAAATCCTTCCTGTCATCTTGTCAAATTCCACCCACTATGTCGGCCCCTATCACAGACAGGGCTTGAAACTACATTATCATGGTTGATGAAGTCACAAACCATAGTACCATATGCACATTGCTGGGTTTGATAATAAGAATACTGAGCAGCACCTAAGTAATAATTTCCTGCCACAGTGGAAAGCACAAAAAAGCGATACGAGGACACAAATGTGTGTCTGTGTGATTATGTGCATCTTGTAAACAAGCTCTTGTCCACTTGAACCCTCTCTAGTAAACTAATACTTAGTTGAATGGGGTTGGCTGTGTACTTGGTCACTTTTTGCCCTCTACACCAGATCTCTTCGGCAAAAATAGCCAATCTGCAAGCTCACAACGTGGTCGCAACGACATGCGTTGTGACATGTTTGATATACTAAGTGGTTAAGCTAACATTGTGAGACATTAGCAAAGCTTTGCAGTGTTCCGTTCCCATCCGTATATCTTATCCTTACAGGAAAGAAAGAAACGCCCCAAGTTGTGTGCTTACTTTGTATTTCACCTGCTGTCGGTAGGTTTTTACAACACCTGCGTGATCGTGATGGCGACTACAACGAGCGGGATGACATACATACAGAAATCAACAGAGCATTTCATCAGTGCCAAATGGTTAGGAAAGAGTTTGTGAAATATATAAACTTCAGTGTGTGAGAGCAGCAAAGTCAAGCAAGTCGATCTCTGAAAATATATAGCAACGGTTAAAACTGGAAAGGTGAAAAGAGTCTTGAGACAAACTTCCGTCCTTTTCGTCCAGCAGTGGCCCAGTCCGCCACTCTTGCTTGATGCCAGTGAAGTGTCTCTAGGCTGCACCACGCAGCCTCAGGTTGCCAAGGAATTGTGCTCCTCTCCCTGTCAATCATACAAAATGGCACGCGCAGCGGGCAGGGCCCTCGCCCTAACTTTGCCACCGTCCTCCCTGATGGGGTCTCTATGACAACGACTGGCCGTTGAGGCACTCCCGCCGCAGGCACTGCGCAGGTTTCCACCAGTCCCCGTTGTGGCAGCGGCAGATGGTGCAATCGTCCACTTTCACTTCTATACCGGCTGGGATGATCGTCGTTCCGGCAAAGCAATTTGGACCTGCCGTATGAGGATGGGAAGGAAGGGGGGGGAGAGGGGGGGAGCAACAAGGGGTGAGAAAGAAGAGGGGGGGATACATTGAGTAAGGCTCTCCTGGGATTCTGTTTTTTATATGCGTTTTGTTTTTTACTTTTTTTTCACAAGGGGTGTCGGGAGCAACGCGTAGGGCCGCAGGGAGTCGGCCAAGTCGGAGCACACGCACAGATCTTTTCACGGGCATGCACCGATGGGCTTGTTTTTGCTACACTAAAGCGCTTTTGTTAGCCTCCCCTTCTCCCTTGACATGGAGCGCTTTGCATCCTAATGCGCCGCGAGCAGAGAAGGCTGCCAGGCACTGGCTTGGCAGTACAGAGAGGTTGGGAGTACACAGAGAGAGAGAGAGAGAGAGAGAGCGAGAGAGAAAGCTGCTTTGAGAGGCAGCAGGGAGGATGGTGTTAATCACTTCAGTCTGCATGAAAAGGCCACAGACTCCTTAGAAATTCCTCACACACACAATTCCTCTGGATGTGGATGCTCATTCCGTCCTGTGGTCCAAAACTGTAGAGAACTATTGAACTGATAAGGCGTGAAGTCACATTTATCTGTGAAATGCGGTTAAGATTTACTTCCATAGATTTGTTTCTGGTGATAAGATTCTGGTTCCTTTAACCACTTAAATCTTATAGCCTACTTTGTTGTTCGTCAAATATAATGTTGGCCGATTGTCCTATTATGACATTCCCAGAATGGGGTTACGCTATAGGGTTCATGTGGCAAATTGTCTGATTTGATGGACAATTATTTCACCGGATGTATCATCTGACGTGAGTATGCGTGTCAAATCGCTGTCACTTTCGTTAAATGCATCGACCTTACTGTAAATGTAAACCACATGATCAAGATCTTGCCTCTGGTGAGTGAAGATTCAAGACTGCCACGTCTCTGTCCCTTGCCAAGACAGAAGTGCATGCATGTGCCAGGAATTGGTCCCAATTGTAATAATTTAAATGAAACAATCAGTGGCTCAATTAGTGTGACGGTCACTTTGGATTTGTCTCTTACGTTTAGCTCTGTACATCTTGCCAGACTCCGTACCTCCGCTTCTGACGATGAAAAACCCTTGACACCCCAGGAGACACTGGCTTTTCTGATTATTATTCACGCACATCATATATCTAATTATAATTTTGATTAGTGCTGTCTAATATAGGCCTACTGTATTATAAGCACTACAGTGTTTATACAGTATATTACATTTTTAAAAATGGTTAATAACTTATTACTGAGACAGTCTCAAGAGCACGGACCAAGTGACTACCATGCAGTCAGCAATATTAGTGGAATTTGAACAGTGTATTAATATTCAGACCTGTTGTTCCAGCCTATCATTTTTGACATTCATGATGTCATCGCCATCTGCAATTATGCAGCCGTTAGTGAACTATTTTGTGCATGTCATTATCGGAGCATACGTTTTAATTATTGTAATAATAATTATTATTATTTAAAAAAAATGGATCAACAAGCTGAGATCAACAAGACAAAATTGGGATCGGCATTGGACTATATATATATATCTATATAGCGTCGGCCTCTGATTCTTCCTCTCCAGGATGTTGATTCAACTCAGAGATTAGCATGAAGAGCAGGGCCTTCCAGAACAGCCCACAGCCCCGTGGGACCATCATTAGTGAGAATATGTGTTGTTTTAGTTCTCACATCAGACTGGATTCAAAATCACTTTCCTCTCCTTCGCTTCAACTTCCTGCCTCTGCATCCTGTTTACGAGTGGAGCTGAGGTGCAGTGAGCAAGCATTAGGGACTTTAAGAAACGACGACTACGGCAGTCCGCTCCGGCAACCGGAAATGGATCAGTGCTCGATAGATAAGCCTGCTTGCCGGCGTAGCCCTTCCTACTACGGCAGAACCTATACTTCCATGTAGTGTCTACAACGCCATGTCATAACCATGTTTATTGAAATAAACTGTCATACATTTACACCGATTGCTCCATCACTTCTCACTTTCTGCTGTGTAATGTGTTGGCATGCTCTGAATGAAGAAATAACACTAATTC
Source organism: Electrona antarctica (assembly GCF_951216825.1). Classification (NCBI taxonomy): domain Eukaryota; kingdom Metazoa; phylum Chordata; class Actinopteri; order Myctophiformes; family Myctophidae; genus Electrona; species Electrona antarctica. The sequence continues at coordinate 32,649,156 of NC_136794.1, forward strand.
CATATGTCATAATTACCATGTTTATTAAAACTGTTTTAGAATAACAAAAAATTGATCCAGTACCTTCCTCTTTCCACTGCTGATCATGTCCAAGCAAGTTATCGGCAAGTTAGCTGACACGCGACGGGGTGTTCTCTTTTTTATGTCTGTGTTTATGTTTGACACATGCTGCATAGACGCGTCGTCACCATGGGAACCAAAAAGGGGTGGGAACCCGTCGCAGACGGCTGTTTGCTTAACGATTTTGACTGCTATGGCGATTGCGTCATAGCAGCCGTACTTCTGTCTAGCGGAGCCGTCCTGAAAACCGTCGTTGCTTAAAGTCCCTATTATATATGTTACTGTTAGCCTGTCAGGCAGGAACCTTGTATCTCTTTGGTTTGTTTTTTGTTATCGTATTGGTCACGTTATACTTTTAGACGTTGTACAACAGTGTTGCGCAATCTATAGCCAATCTATTTCAAGCTCACATGTCATCAGATTGGAGATCTGCTATTTTCACTACTTTTGAAAATGTTTGCAGTGACGTGCCCAAAATAGGGACCCCTGGTTGAAAGTGTTAAAGGAAAAAAAAAATCCTATAAAGTAACAGTTTTGTACATACACAGTTTCCGACCTGACGGCGACACTACAGGTATATGAAAGCCATAAAAAGCAATCTTTGGCAACCTCTTATGCCTAATATGCCTCCCCTCGGCACAGATGAGTCCCATGGTCAACTTGGACATGATAAAAGCCATTCGATCTGGCCTTAGAGGAGACATTGATAGGGGATTCACACTATGGTCCCGGGTGCGCACTCGGGACCACTTTTCAGATGTTGTGGTAGTGTGAATGATGCGTATACCGTTCGCAATCAATCAAGTCTCGAATACGGATTGCTGCAATGTGAAAGCCACCCGTACTAAAAGGAGGAAGTGGATTGGATGGTATTTTTTCATTTAAGAAACATGGCTAAAGTAAGACCTTTTTTAAATCAGAGAGGTGCATAAGTACTCCCTTTTTACAGGACTACCTAAAACATCTATAAAAAGATTACAGATAATCCAGAATGCGGCAGCTAGAATTTTAACAAATACTAGAAGAAGAGATCACATTAGTCCAGTCCTGTCAACACTACTGTAAATTCGTTACCAGTATCTTTTAGAATAATTTTAAAGCACTTTTATTTGTGTATAAAGCACGTAATATCCTGGCACCCTCATAAGGATTCCATAAATTCTTATGTTCCACCTAGAACACTCAGGTCTTCCTCCCCTCTTCTACTAAAACTGCCTAAAGCTCAACATAAGAACACCGGTGAGGCCCCAAGTTGTGGAACACACTACCACTGCAGTGCTCCTTAAAAGGGCGAGTTGAAAACGTATCTTTTCAACTTGGCATTTGTTTAAATTGATCTTGTGTTCACATTCAATCTACCATTACAAATGTTCTTACCATTTTTGAGTGGTGTAAACCACTCCTACAACTGGCTTTGTTAGTGCAGAAAAAATGAGCATGGTTGCTATGTTCACCCTGTTCACCCGGGTGTGATTTCATTACGTCAGACATGATTTTTGAGTGGTGTAAACCACTCCTACAACTGGCTTTGTTAGTCTGTGCAGAAAAAATGAGCATGGTTGCTATGTTCACCCTGTTCACCTGGGTGTGATTTCATTACGTCAGACATGATTTAATTACGTCAGACAGGCCTTACACCACTCAGTTCACACGGGTGTGATTTTTATTTTTTGTATTGCTATTTTATTTGTTAATTTGTATACTTTTTTCTTGTACTGACTTGTTTTTTGGTCTTCGGCTGCTTGTTGTTTTATGTGAAGCACTTTGGGTTGCATTTTATGTATGAAAGGTGCTATATAAATAAAGTTTATTATTATTATTATTATAATCATAATTTAGATATTTTTTATAATGACACATTATTTTACCTGGGTTGTACTTCTGGTAGTTCTACTTGAATGTTGACAAAGAATGATTGATAATCCGCAAGTGTTTGAGTAGCACAGCACGTGCCGTGGAAAAAAAACATAAACAAAAAAAACACATGCCATGCAGCTAGGACAAACATACCAAGGTTTAGTCAGTGACGTCACTGTTAACATACCAAGGATAAGTATGTGATGTCACCGTCATACAGACGAGAGACAACGTTGCATTGCGCTGTTTAAGACCATCAGCGCACACTGCTTTAGTTGTGTATTGTTGTTATGTTATTATTATAACTCAAGACAACGTCAGGAACACAGCCAAACTTTATTATTATTTGCTCTAAACTCTGAACTTCTGTGACATGACCATTTTATCTCTCCCAAGGCCCCATAGTCCACAGCGCCCCTCTGAGGCACATAAGTTGAATGAAGTGTACCCGGGTGCGCTGTTGAATCTCGGCCAATGTGAATCATGGCCAGTGGGGACCAGTCAACCATATTTGGGAATGAAACGGACTCAGTCCGTCTCAGTGTGAATCCCCTATGAGAGAGCCTGCCAAGTCTCAACTCTCATAGATCTGCCCCCGGACAGCTGGCACAGGTTACAGGACAAACCCAGGGGAGGTTAATGAGGAAAGAGGGTGACCACTAATGGCTGCCAAGTGTGTGATTGTTTATGGCCAGATAGATCGTATCGCTGCAAGGCACAAGGACACAGTTTCCGCTACCTGTCACCGCTCAAAGGATGCTGGTCTGCAGGCTCTCACTGGGTTTATGGTCCATAAAGTTTTAGGGAAACGAGCCCAGTTCTGCCCGGTTCTGTGTCCACGCCGTCGCTTCAGATCGTGTTCTGTCTTGAGAATGCACCTGCAGGCTACAGTATATGACATTATCTGGTGTATCAAGTCTTGTGTCACTGTCAGTTGTCAGTTGTCCATGAAACGCTGTCAAAGTGTCATCATGAATAAGTGTTACCTGGCTTTAGTAACCTCTGTGTCACTGCGTGACAGACTGACAGCATGTCACAATGGCCATCTTCAGAGACACGAGGGCTGACATAGTTGTAAATGATTCAGCCTTCTTGAGTTCACAAATAACACTGGCCATTTATTTTTACTTGCTAATTATGTGCCGGGGGGCTCTTTGCACAAGTATTCTATAATTATACTGCAGGTATCCCCTTCGTGATTTCATATGATTAGTGTGGCACAGAAGGAGGAGACATTTTCTTGAGTTTCCACTGGCCTGGGGGTGAAACTGTTCTGAGCTTGATGTCTCTTTCTTTCCGGCAGAATGTTTTAGTTAAGAGTTGTATCTGGCGATGCGTGTAAGAGCCCCTTCCAATGGCCAAGTGTCCAATCTCAGGAAGCCAATGGCCGGTAGGTTTTAGGCCTTAGTCACACATTCAAATCTCTGTTTCGAATGTGTGACTGGAGCCTTAAACCTCCACACATTTATCTCCGCCTCTCTCCTTTCTCTAAGCAGGTGAAGAAAGAGAGAAAAAAAAAAGACAAGCACGAGCCTGAAGACTTGTGCACCCATCTGCAGTACACGAGTGGATGGCTTCCTCCCACGGTACCTCCCATGGCTTAAGCGAAGCTCTGCTACTATGTGTTTCTTTCCACCCCCACCACCACTCAGCTGTCCACCTTCAGAGAGTTTTCATATGCCTGCCAAAGCTGGGCCAGTCTCCCTTGGGGGCTTGGAGACAGCAGGCCTCCCCAAAATGCCACTGTGGTGTTTCCTGTCTGCCCGGATTAAAGCCTGATTCCGGTGGTGCTGATGGCCAAGTGGTTAAGGCATGTACCACATAGGGTTTGATGCCTGACAGCGTGGCCCGTGTTCCATTCCTGAGCCTGCCGGCACATTTGCTGCTTGTCACTCAGCAACTCTCCCCGTCTCCTGTCTCTTCACTGAACTATCAAATAAAGACACCAAAACAATAAAGCCACGACAGTGTCGTGGCTTTTCTGTCACGCGCCACAATGGTGAGACAAGGCATATATTAGGCTTAACTCTCCCCGTTCTACTGCTACAGGAGACTCTTTGGCTTACACACATGGCTGGAAATATTGAGACCCTTTTTTTAAGAGAATGTAGAATTTCTCCTGAAATGTGCTTCATAAAAAGTAGAGACCAAGAAATAAATTTGAGCAGGTTTATTTACTTCATCAGGACAAACGTTTCGGCTACAATCCTTCTTCAGTGTAGTTGTGGGAGTGGGGAACACTGAAGAACAAGCCTTCTTCAGTGTAGTTGTGGGAGTGGGGAACACTGAAGAACAAGCCTTCTTCAGTGTAGTTGTGGGAGTGGGGAGTGGGGAACTCACTCATCACTCATGCAGCCAGTTTAAAAGAGAACATCAATTAATTGGTCTTTTGTGCCAAGAGGAATATTGGCCCAAGATGGAAAAGAAAGATTGTTTGAATGGTTGAGGGAAAAAAGCAAGGGAAACTTTTAAATAGATCACACTGGTCTTTAAGTTGAAGGTACAGTTGCATCATTTGTCGCTGTTTGAATGCACAAAAGGTCCAACTGGACTTTGCCAGATCATGCATGTAGATTAACCACTGTCATGTTCTTTGTTTTGGTAAATCCCATCAAGACAAAATTATCTTTTCTAAGGCAAGAGCTCAGTGATGATTTGGGGTTGCATTGCTGCATTATGCACTACGGTTACGGTTTGCTCAAGAGTAGGCCAACAAGCTACTGTACAAGTAAAGTAGATAAATCTTATTCAGTTACAGAAAGTGCTTGATTGCAGTTATTGCTTCCAAAGCTTCAACAAAGCTGCTAGAATATATTAAGTTGAGGTTTGATTGATTGATTGCTTTAACAGTTTGCAGAAAAAAGAACAGTACAGTATGTCTGCTAAGACATGAAAGCCTGTTGGCTTGTTTCCATCAGGGTCCTTCATACTTAACACTTTGATTGCTGGAAGATCTCAACAGGCCTATTTGGATGTTGCTGCCATTTAACATTGCACAAAGGCCTTGTTCGGGGGCCCACAGTAAAATGTTCTCTTATAGCGAGAATCACACGCCTACATCAAAAGAAAGCTGAACTTGTCCACTTCAATTAAAAAAATACATTTTGATTTTACCATGTTCCATTCTGGAGATATTGACCTTTTTGCAACACCTGCATTTGCCTGGAAGTGGTTATCTTGAACAGCGAGCAGAGTTATGGATGGTTTAAAGTCAGAGACATTGACAGGCAGATATAAAATTGAACCCAATAAATATCCTATACATCCTATACACCGAATGAAAGCCCTGAATGTGTACTTTTACGAGGAAAACAGTAAACATTGATCCCATCTACAGTTAGACAGTAATTGGTTATTGAATGCAGCTTGTGCCCACCAGATAACTTCACCCCTGTGAAGTGAGCGGTGCAACTCTGTCCCATATTGCACCACTCACTTCACATGGGTGTGATTTTTATTATTACTACAGTAGAAGTTTTTTTCTTATGAAAGCAGAGAGTCTTCTGTTTCATACGGTATATAGTATTTATATGTCGCTATAGGCCTTATTTTGTGAATATTGAGTTCAGGTCCATGTCTTCTCTGCAGTTATATCTGGTGGGCGCAATGTGCATCCACCCAGTATCCAATTTATGACAAACTGTACATGGGATCAATGTTTACTCTTTTCCTCGTAAAAGTACACATTCAGGGCTTTCATTCGATGTATAGGATGTATAGCATATTTATTGTGTTTATTGTTATATCTGCCTGTCAATGTCTGACTATAAACCTTCATAACTATGCTTTCTTTTTGATGATGATTGCCGCCTCGCCTAATCTATCTCACTGCTTTCATTGTTTTGATCGCAGTAACATTGGGGGGGGGGGGGTCATGGGCACATTGGGCAGCAAAAGTCTTGATCCGTACGGCTATAAAAAGTCCCATTTCACCGTTCGGTTCAGAACTATAGTATAACGGTGAGACGCGTTGTCATCATCAGCTGATTTTGTTTTTCAAGCTAGTGAAGTATATTTACTAACAAGAGAACATGCCTGGGCATGCAGGTTGGAGGCGATGGAGGAAAAAAAAAGATTCCCCCGGCTGTGATGTCAACGACAACGGATCACAACACCACGGTTTAGGACGCGGAAAAGTTCGTTATACATTACACCCGGGTCGATTACGTCCCCGATGCGTTCATTGCGGTCTTATCACTACAATTATAATGAATAAAAAAGCGTTACAATCACACGTCCGAGCGATCTCCGATTATGACGGTTCTGCATGGCGATACGTGATCCACCAACGGCACACTGTCTTGTCGTGGCGGCCCGTCGATACTGTGGTTAGTTCGTAGTATTGTAGGCTCGGGGATCGTTTGGTCGCTACAGTATGAAGAAGGAAACATGCATCTGTCCATGTGTGTTGCAGACGCAATGCAATGCCGATCGGTTGTTTTTTTCCGAGAGACAGAGCCAGCCAGGACAGAGCCCCCATCTCGCAGGCTCCTCCTGCAGGAGAAACAGGAGGGGAGGGGGGAATCGAGTAGTATAGTGTTGTGTGAAAGCCAATAGCTGGAGGAAAGCCTGGTGAGGCGAGGTTAGGTTAAATTTGATTCTTTTCATACACCGACTGGATCATTCCATGGGCGCGTCCATTTTAGACTGGCTTAGTGGCTTCTACACGTAAAGCGGCCCGCCCTCCTGTTTTCAGGATGGGAGGGGGGGTTTTTTTTTTTGGTTTTTTTTCTGATCACGTGAGCGGGACTAAGCAACAATGATAGGGCGATGGTTCTTCATTGTCCGGGTGGGTAAAAAGATGAATGAAAGTATGCTATAAAAAAGTGATTGAAACGTATTGATACGTGATCCGCACCCGACGTTTGATTAATTGATAACGTATTGATACGCGATCCGCGTTGGGAGTGTTAAGAAACATTTAATGACATACAAATATACAGTACTATGCAAAAACATAAAAAAACGGTTAGAAATCAAACAAATTGCAGCCACCTGTAAGTGCTCTTTGAGAGCAGTTTTGAAGGATAGTAGGGATTTGCATAAGAGGAGAACGAATTTAACCCCAAGTTTGAGCCAAATCTGGGTTGAACGTGATTAGTGGAGCTCCCTCTGGTGTGGTGATTGTGGAAGGCGTTGATGTTTAGGACGTAGTTTGACAGGTACATGGGTGTCTATGTGGTGTAGCATATCTTGTAGACTTGGCCCATTGCAAGTTTATGTACTGTCCTCTACCTTGAGCCATCCCAACCTATCAAAATGAGTAGGGGTGGCCCGGACGGGTATCTCAACCATCTGGGCACCTGGTAGCCCAGGTTCGACTCCCGAGCCCAACAGCCTTTCTCTCTCTCTCTCTCTCTCTCTCTCTCTCTCTCTCTCTCTCTCTCTCTCTCACACATCTCTCCCCATTTCCTGTCTGTCTACTGTTCCCTATCAATAAAGGCATAAAAAAGCCCCAAAACAAATCTTAAAAAACAAAAAAGAGTAGGGGTAAGGTGGGTTGTAGCAGTGAGGCCAAGCAGTAGCCTGACCAGTTTGTTTTGGGATGTCTGGAGCCGTGTTAAGGCCTTTGTGGTGCTGTACATGGTACCACGAGGTGCATGCATAGTCGAAGAAACCTTGAATGAGAGCTCCTGTCAATATCTTTGTCCAATGCCATTTTCATTTGTATTTTAAATAAGCTAATTTGAAGAGTATAGTAGGTCAGCCATTAGAACCTTCAAAATCTATATCCTATATTCAAAAGCAATTATCGAAATACCCAGAGTTTGCATTTCCTTCTGTTCTCTATGCTCCTATCATTGCTTATCAGGGGTTCCTTTGACAGTCTTATTAGTCTTCTAATCAGTACTGCCACAACTTCTTACGTATGTGGCATGCAAAATGGCTGATTATAAATCTCTTGCATACCGCAACATTGTTGTCGACTGCATTCGATGTTATGTACTCTAAGCACTTCTTGTACTTAATCATTCCCAGGCCCTTCTAGGGCCATGTTCAGAAGGAGCCGTTAGTGCAGTTCAGTCATAAAGCTCCATCTGCCCTACAGAATTGGGGCTGGCTAAGGGAAATCTCCCATCCCACCTTGTAAATAGCCAATGAGCCATTGGAATCCTATAATTCTAATTTGGGGATTGGCTGAGTGTGACAAGGGCATGGGGGCACTGGGAGATAAAGGGCTCTCCAGGGTCCCATTATAGCCCCTCCTACTCTGGCCTTAATCAATGGGCCAATGTTTACTCTGCTTAGTGTGTCATTTATAATTAAAGCTAGTACCACTCATTAGTGACCAACGGGCCAATTTTAATTCATAAAACATCAATTATGTCCTCATCCTCTGAAGGCTTGGTCATTATGGCCATGCCACAGATACACTTTCTGCTGTCAGTTTAATAACAAGCCTTGTGTCTCTATTATGGGGGAGACCATTTGCCGAAAATAGGCGATCTACAAGCACACAGCACGTTGCAACAGGACACACTAGCTTGTAAAGTTCGGCTATTTCCGGCAAAGCTTTTTTGAGTAGAGGGGAAAAGGAGGAGGCCTAGTATAGATCCCTGGGGACCTCAGTCAACTAATTATATATGGTTAAGTGTTTAATGCAATTTTAATTACTTCTGGAGAGAGTGCACGCATTGCATTCCAGCATAGAAGACGGGCCACTTACCGTTTTTACAGATGGGACAGCACTGTTCCGGCTCATACACGGGGTTGACACACTCTGGAATGGCACAGTCGGAGACCACGCAGTGCACCTCATTATTTGGTTCGCAGCGGCACCATTCACAAGGCGACGGCTGTGGGAGCAGAGAGAGGGATAGAGAGAGAGGAATGAGGGTTAGATGACTCAACATGTTTCATCTCCCTTATTGAAGTGCAGTTGGAGTGCCGATACAGTAACGCCAGTCATATTTCACATTCATTCTCCACACTTCGCAGCTCCTTTTATGCCTTTGTGCTGATCTTTGTCTAATACAAATTTTTCCATCTCTGCAACTAATGTCCAGCTGAGAAGTAAGTCTGTGTATTGTGCACAGGCACAGCCTTGAGCCAACATTGAACAAAGGCATTAGGAGTAAGAATGTAATATAGAATCTGGTATGTTTTCAGCCGTTCAATTAGCTCACAGTGTGTTGCATTTTGCTGCATTGTGCCTCCAGACCCGGCTTAGGGACCTCGCCTAGCATTCTTTATAGTGATGATCTGTCCCATCTGCGCTGGTGCATCTTGACTGCATCAACTGTACAAACTCTTTTGACCGTAAAATTGCAATTGCATGAAGTGGAAAAATACACATTGTTCACAACACGCCAAAGGTCAACTACTCCTCATCATTCCACATTTTCCAACCGCTCGTCATCAGCAGGACCTCCTCAGAGAGATGTGCAGTGCATGCCCTCTGTCAACAAATGCGATAGGTCTGCACTTGCTGAGAAAATATGGATGTAGGAAAGATGTATAATATTGATGCCACAACGTGTTTCATACCACCCCCACCCTCCCACCTCCCCAGAGAATTGGAAAGAGAAGGCAACTCATGGCCTTGTCCAATGTATTAGTGTCTATACATAGCATGCAAAAGTCTTAAAGGGATAGTTCAGATTTTTTTAACTTAAGTTGTATGAAATACTTGCCATTAATATAGTGGTTGCAACTGTATTAATTGATTGCCCGAGTCCTGTGGTGGGAGTGCTGCTCTGGTTTTGGTGAAATATCAAGTAGTTCCGGTCATTTTGTGGGGGGCACTGGGGGCCACGCAGTAAAAGTAAATTAATCCACAAAACTAACGTAATTTGTATTGTTGACCTATTTCTAAAATATTAGTGCAACTTCCGTTCTTTTTTTACCCCTCTATCACACAGAACTATGTTTTTTGTGTCCATATCACTACGCCCAAAAAATAGTTCCATGTGATAGAGGGGTCAAAGTTGAACGAAAGTCACGCTAATATTTTAGAAATAGGTCAACAATACAAATTACGTTCGTTTTGTGGATTCATTTACTTTTACTGCGTGGCCCCAGTGCCCCCCACAAAATGACCGGAACTACTTAATATTGACCAAAACCAGAGCAGAACTCCCACCATGGGACTCGGGCAATCAATGAATACAGTTGCAACCACTATATTAATGGCAAGTATTTCATACAACTTAAGTTCAACAAATCTGAACTATCCCTTTAAGATGATGAGACCACAATAACTCATCTGCTATATTTTCTTGCTAGCGATGATAAGTACATCTCGTTCTTGTTTGGAAAGTCTTTCATTGTTTCTAGTACCTGTACGTCTCCTGTGTTTCACTCTTACTGCTGCTGCTGCTATGACACCCACATTTCCCTCCAGCGATCAATGAAGGTTTATCTTATCTTATCTCTTCTCTTAGTCTTGCCATCATCGACAGTCCCTCCCAGCTGCACTCATGCGAGCTCCAGCAGCACTTTCTGTGCTAACATTACCTTTCTGCTCATTTCCCCTTTCGTTCTGTTCACAATCCAGCTGGGAGGAAAGTGAGTATAGTGAGGTGACTGCAGCAGATCACCGGGGAAAATAAGATTGAGAAGCGAATGTGTGACACAGTTAGCCCCCGTTATTCCATTATTCCTCCAGTTCAAGTGATGTCACTGTTGTCCTGCTCATTGCTTCATAACAAGAATGAGCCTTCGGTCTCAACTGAGCTGTGACAGGATTTTCATTTTTAGTATTCTTTTTTTTATTTTATCTAAGCTCTCTGTGGGAGCTTGAGTGTCTTAAACCAGACTTTCTGTGGTTTCTCACTGAGGCTTAACTGACACTGGTATAGACTTTAACACTAAGTAATAATTATTATTAACACTGGGCGGCAGCGATTATGTTTGTGTCTATGTGCAACTAATTTCGCAAACTGTTGGACTGATCGTCATCAAACGTTTTCTGCACACTACCCACATTTTTTATTTTTCTGTTAACCTCATAGTGGAGCTATACCAGACTGCTTTACATTTTGGCCTATAACTCATGAACCATACTGTAGGTTGCACTATCAACATTTACTTTGCCCTGGATTCCTTGGATCATGACATAACTCCCCATATAGGCCACACACATTTCTGCCTAACAAGATTTTTCCGTAATTTTGCATTTACTTCAAAACACTTTTTCTCCTATGCACAGCTTTGTAGGTGTGTGTGTAGGTGTGTTTGAGCACGGAATGTGTTTGTAGCACGGAATGTGATGATTTGATTGGCTAAGAGCGCCCCTCACTTCACATAGTGTACTTTTGTGAGGGGCTCTAGCCCCTTCTATATACAGCTTTTGTCCCCACATGTCTCATATTTGCCATTGACAATGAATTGAGAAATTAGGTCATATGTGCCTCAAATATGACATAAATTTGTGGCAACACAAACATTAAATGCCATTGACAATGAAGGGAAAATATACGTCACATGTAGACGAGCAAATCGCCTAACCAATCACATAAATGCAGTTGTTCATGAGATGATGTCTGATGATGTATAATGATAAGAGCAACCCCTTATCTCACACGGGTGTGATTTTTCTACTACTACAGAAGTTAAGTAATAAGACCTGGTACTTAAGACACGCATAATACTGCCCTGAGTGTCACATTTCATATTCCTTTGCACTCCTAAATAAGAATCTCTCTTCCACACTCCTCATTACTTTGGATAGTTTACCCCAGGTATTTAAACTCCTTCACCTTTGCCACCTCTATACTCCTTCCATCCTCACTATCCTCTCTCTCTCTCTCGTTCAAGCACACATATTCTGTCTTACAATTCTCACTACATATCATAATGTAATGTGGCCTGCGCATATCATAGTCCACGGTGCCTCCTGCCTAACTCTGTCAGCCTGTCCAATTACCAATGCAAAAAAGAAAGGGCTCGTAGACAATCCTTTATGTAAGCCCATCCCCACCTTGAAACCGTCACTCCTACCAAACTCCTCACTCCGGCACCTGCTTGTTCTAAGTCCACAAAGACAAAAGTGTAACTCCTTCTGACCTTCTCCATGTATTCTACACACTCGCATGGCGAACAGTGTCTGTGCTATTCCTTGGCATAAACCCTTTCTGCTACTCGCTAATTGTCACCTCTTCTCTTAGCCTAACGTCCAGTGCTCTTTCCCATAGCTGTATGCTGTGGCTCATCAATCTTTTAGACCTTGATATTGACGAAAAAATTGCCACGTGTATCAGGGGCTTAAAGCCCCTGATACACGTGGCAATTTTTTCATCAATATCAACAAGCAATGTCAATGTCAAACACTCTGTTTTTCAACTGTTCAGGCATCCTCTTGCCTTCCAAGATCACTACAATCTAGTGAGGAACTCCACCACCGGTATGCAGTGTTGTCAAGTAACTTAAGTAATATATTACTTTCAGTAATATTATTACTTTTTTCCAGTAATATGTAACTTAACTAGTTACTTTCACATTTTGAGTAATAATATTACATTTACTTTTTTCCAAAAGTAATATTATTACTATTTTCACGAGCCTTGGTGGAACTGTGGGTTTGAGTGTTTATTTATAATGGTAGACTGGGTTGGGTATGTCATCTGGACCAACTGTCCATTTTTCACCCTCTTAATAGCTGCCCTCACTTCCTCCTTCCAAATCCCCCTCATCCATCCATCTAGTTTATTTAATTACCATAAAAAAGAGAACCATGTACGGACCCTTCCATTCAACAAAGTATATAGGGTTTAAGACAAGTGGTCAAAGAGTTTGTATTCTTTCACCAGCGAAATGCAAGGAAATGCTCTCCAAATGGCAGTGTTTAACATTACTACAGGTTGCTGCCCCTCTCACCCGTCCATGCGGTAGCATGCCAATTAAAACAGCAGAAGATATTGATTCATGCATATGGAGGAGACAGGCTCACCGCCTGTCAGCCTGAAGGGCTGCGTCTGCGGGGGCCAGGAGAGGGTGGGAGCCAGGGTCAGTAGAGGAACACCGGGGGCCAGGAGAGGGTGGGAGCCAGGGTCAGTAGAGGAACACCGGGGGCCAGGAGAGGGTGGGAGCCAGGGTCAGTAGAGGAACACGGGGGGTAAGAAGGGCTGCGTCTGCGGGGGCCAGGAGAGGGTGGGAGCCAGGGTCAGTAGAGGAACACCGGGGGTATCAGCCTGAAGGGCTGCGTCTGCGGGGGCCAGGAGAGGGTGGGAGCCAGGGTCAGTAGAGGAACACCGGGGGTATCAGCCTGAAGGGCTGCGTCTGCGGGGGCCAGGAGAGGGTGGGAGCCAGGGTCAGTAGAGGAACACCGGGGGGGCCAGGAGAGGGTGGGAGCCAGGGTCAGTAGAGGAACACCGGGGGCCAGGAGAGGGTGGGAGCCAGGGTCAGTAGAGGAACACAGGGTCAGGAGAGGGTGGGAGCCAGGGTCAGTAGAGGAACACCGGGGGTAAGAAGCGAGACCTCCCTACACGTCTGAGGCGTTTAAACCATGTAATACGGTGTAATTGCCGTGTTTTTGGATTATCTCAAACTAATGATTCTCTTGTCTGTTGCTTCAATGAGAATATCTGCACTCTGAGGCGAGGTTTGGGAACCTATCCTGCAGGAGAAAAGAAGGTGTGTGGTTACACTAGTACTGTACATGGGGCTTACTGGCAAGACTGATTGCCTGTCGAGTGAAATTAGGGTGCTTTGGGTCTGTGAAAAATATAATAGCAATCACATTCACAACTGGCTTTATACTGATACCAAATAGCCAGCGGCCAAAACCCATGTTCAATCAAGATTATGTTGAGTCACAGCAGATATGCTTAGTCAGGGAATTAAAGTAAGAATACTGTAGCTTATTTTACAAATTGGCTATGTATGTGTATGGTTACAAATAAGGGTCTGATCTACAGTAAAATATACAGTATGTTTCACTCATAAATCTGTGACAAGCTGAACATAATCTGTTACCTGCACCTTAGCAGCACTGAATCTCCATCTTGTTGTTGAAGCAGATGTGTCTTATGACAAACACAATTTGTTATAGGTTGAGATATTTATCTCAACCTATCAGGATATTTTTGCTTTGTCAATTTTAACGTACGTTTTCTCATGCCAATAATGCCTTTTTGAATTGAATTGAATATTTAGTGTAATGTTGATCCTGAGCCTGGTAAAATCATATTTGTTTGTACCATCCATGTGATAGTTATTTGGACAGCAGAGTACAGTAGAATTGATGAGCAGAATGCTATTGCACAGGAATTACCAGATGCTCTGATACGCGTCAGTCCAAAGTAGCTAATTGTGGGAGCAGAGACATTTACAAACATGAACTCACGATTGGAGTTCCAGGTGGTACAATTAGTTAAATGGATGGTATGGATCCAACTAACTAATTTTTTTATTAATATTTGACCAGCTGCCAAAGCCATGGAGAAGGGAATTACTATAAAACGTGCAGAAAACTGTCATTTGAAATCTATATTTGGCAAACAAAGACACCCTTTTCCTCAGAAGATGCATTACAATCTTTAGAGAGAGACTAAAAAAGGAGAAAATTTGTTATTGTATATAGTCCTTGAGGGCCACATTAGTGATGCATGACTAAACCTGCTTAAGCTATCGTTTGTTTTCCTTAGTGAGAGGTTTCTGTCAAATCGTGGTGCCACATAAAGTGCGATGGTAAAGGCACTGGTGACAGTCAATACCGCTCAATGTGACAACGTACTTGTTATTCTTATGGTGTCATACAGCACTTCCAGGAGCATCATATTTGTATCCTATGGCCTGTCTGTTTGTTTGTCTTAACTGCGTCCTTGGAAAGCCTAAACGGGTTGTGCAAGGACGCACTGTGATTGGCCAGTGCACTTGTGATTGGCCAGTAGCCTCTTCGAGTGGCACTCTGGGAAAACGCTCTCGCTAGAACATGATTTACTATTCTCTGCCTATCGGGTCGCAACTCGAACGCCCCTCAGTCGGCTCGACTTTGTAACGTTCGACACGGCAACTCACTTGCTTTAGCTCGCTCGATAATGTCTCACGTGGCACAAGTTTGCTTGAGACGGCGGGCCTCCGTCGCGGTCTAGTCCATAGAATTATATATTTAGGTCTAGTCCGCAGTTGTTGTAGGCGAGAGGCACTTCCGCATTGGCCACAGAAGCGGGCCGTTGTTATAACAACCTGTGTAGGATTTGGAATCTCACGTCTGTGGACTGTATCATAATGGTGCTCATATGAGTTCCAAACCAAATATAATTGCTATGGATACTGCCAGTCTCTTTCTCTTTTAATCCTTTTTCTGTGAAAATATATACATTACATTGCAAACTATACTACCAGATAGACCACTTCCAAGTAATCTTACAACTAAATTACTGTGTTTTTTACAAAAAATAACAAAGATAAACCACACAAGCCCTATATTCTTCTGCCTACACATACGTCATGTCCTAGAATGAAACAGGGGAACGTGATTCTTTGTTTGTCCCCGCAAAACTCGGATGCATGGCTCAAAGATTAATGATTATTGGTAGAATCGCAGAAAGCAAGTACCGAGTAAAATCAAGGAGAAGTGCATGCATTCCTGGCGATAAAGTAATGGTGCCATGGCAGCCGGTCTAAATGGCTTAATTATAATAATAACTAGAAAAAGTGCCCCTCGGGGCACAGGTCTCCACCAGGGCAGGTCAGGTTGTGGCCTCCTGGTGGCGCTATAATAGGCCAAGGTGAAAAGGTACGCCTTTGATGGCAATTGGATGATTTGAGGCATTTTGTTCCAAAAATGTGTTTTGCAAAAATCAACCTGTTGGTGGTGCTATAACAGGCCAATGTGAAAAGGGTGGGATATATTCCTCAGCCTAGTAAGAAAATGTGTGAAAGATTTCACGTAAATTGCATGCTGCGTTCATGATTTGAGGCTTTTGTTCAAAACGGGGCAATCTTGCAAACTGTGAAAGCCAATTATAGCCAATTAGGATGGAATATAAAATATCGGACAGATCCGACTTGAGCACATGACCATAGAGATACTGTGTAACGATTTGTGAGATTTTTGGACAGAATCTGGAGGAGTAATATAAAAAAATGTGTTTTACAAAAGTCGGCCTCCTGGTGGCGCTATAAAAGGCAGATGCGGAAAATGCAGGTCAAAGGTTTGTCCTTGGCCTCTAGGGAGTGTGCATGCAACGTTTCACGCAGATCGGTGCAGTTTTAGGTAAAAAATGTGAAAAGCTGCCTCATGGTGGCGCTATAACAGGCCGTTCTGGAAAATGTGGGGCAGAGGTTCATCGTTGGCATCCAGGGAGTGTGTGTGCAAAGTTTGGCATCGACCAGGTTAACGGTGCCGGAGATTAGCTGGTAACGGACGGACGGAAGGACGGACACACACACACACACACACACACACACACACACGGACGGAGTGCAAAACATACTCTCTCCCCATGCCTTCGGCCGAGACAATAAATAACATGCACCTGTGATACAGCAGCGATCAACTCAGTATTCAGTGGCATTCAAGTCTTTAATGAAAACTTTTGTGTCAGTTATGCATGCCTCAGCCCTGCCTCAACACCGACACCGAATTCAGAAGTGCCGCAGGATGTTTTTGTGATGCTCAGACAAAGTCCCCCCCAATCCCATTCACCCCGGTATACTGTATGAGTGAGTCGGCTGTCACGCCCCTCCAGTTTCACTCCGACTTTACTGTAGGAGGAGGCAAAATAACTGCTTAAAAGCCAACCTTCGAGCGGGTAAACAGCAGAGTAAACGTACACTGAAGCCAGACAACATGGTCAAAGGGAGCTCATGCAGGCAGCTAACAGATAAAGGGTTAGTGCTTTGACAGTCAAACTGGAAGCTGGTGTCACCCGTGTCAGAGCTGCATGTTATCAGCAGTCAGGGAGTTCAGCACATCAGGGGAAGGAATGGAGGTGGTGGGTTGTTTGATAGATGTTAAGAGGAGGAATGTTCTTTTTTTTTGCAAGGACTGCTTTTAAACCTGTCTTAGTTCTTGAGGAAAAACTGTCTTGAAAGTTGCTTCTGGCCTACTTGTTTGCTCTTGATCACTTCTTCAAATTAAAACAGTTTTTTTGCCTTTAGGCAGATTGGATAGGAAAATCAATTTGAGTTACTCATCGCTGCAGCTTTTTATAGCTGTTTCCTCTCATAGGTGTCACTGATGAAGAGCAAGAGAAGTCACTAATTGTGTGTGTGTGTGTGTGTGTGTGTGTGTGTGTGTGCGTGTGTGCGTGCGTGCGCGCGTGCGTGCGTACGCGTTTACCCAGGATTGGTTATTATGAGTGTGCACACGGCTGCGCATGTGTGCATTCATCTAATCTAGTTTTCAGTAATCATGTCAAGTTATGCAAAGCTGTGTGAGCATTTTAAATTCACATTTATAAGTAATCTGAGACTATGATTTTTTTAATTTCCTATAGGACTTCAAAAAGTCATTTTTCCTCCGTATTTTTCTACACATTAGTCAATGATTGCACTGACTGAATACATTTGGATCTGTGTCCTGAGGATTTATAAAAAGTATTTAGATGGCAGATTTCGACAGTTATCTTATTGTAACAATGAATCAGTAAACTCTGTTAGCTTTTAAATGAGGAATTATTCTGCTTGTTCTGCAGAGACGAAAGCTATGTCTCTTGGTTCTTGATTGAAGCGAGGCTGGGGCCAGACGTTTTCCTGAACAGACATGCTACACTGCTCCCTTTTTCTCAGTGGCACACGTGCCCTATAAGCCAAGGGCTGGCTAGTGGTGGTGCCACTGCCACCACACACACAGCACCTTATTTCGAGACGCTCTCTTTTGTTGTTGTTGTTGTGCGGAAGCATGCACTGCTTCAGCACCACTGAGAATGCTTTTTAGTTGTGCACCTCATTCAGCTGAGGGAAATAAAAAGAGTACAGACCCTCCGGGAACCGCGGTCAATGAAGTATATAGGGTTTACAGTAAGTGGTTCAAAGAGGTTCAGCTCACACACTGCCTGCAGCCTGAGGACAGAGACGCAGACAAAACGCACGCTGCCGGGTTCGGCTGATGCCAAAACACAAAGTGGCATGACGACATAGTGAATTTTAATGTGTTCTGGAATGTGGTGGTTTTTTTTTTACTTCATGTACTTGCCATGTTCCTTTCAAATAGTGAAACGTGTCACTATTGTCTCTGACACCAATCTATAGGCCAAGGGTCTATTTGAGATAATAGATGAGAGATAATCTTGATCAGATAGTCAGTGAATGATTGACACTATGTTGCCTAGCCTACTACTACCTCCACCCGCCCCCCCCCCCCCCCCCCCCCCCCCGCACGCACGCACGCACGCATGCATGCACATACAAACACAGACACTTTTGTGCAGCACATACATACTGTATACACTGTAAGAGTGAATGATGTGAAATTACTACTTGGCATACAGCCACATAGAAAAAGACAAGACAGTGCAGCCCTAAAGTGAACACTCTATGAAAATAGTACTAGTGATAGTAATATAGCAGTAGCTATATTACTATCAGAGAGAGAGAGAGAGAAGGGACCCCCACTACATATTGTACAGATTTGTGTTGAAGATTAAACATTATCATAGATTGTATTGTTTTGTATAGTATAGAAATGTATATAGTTTGATGTTGGATTCATGTTAATGTGTATTTTCAGACTCTTAACCATGCACTTAAACCATCAATACTTGACATTTCACTCTGTACTTGTTATTTTTTTCTATCTACACCAAACCCCTTTGGCTAAGGTTCTCCTCACAATGGGGATGTTATACAGCGTTGCAGTCCCGCCCCCGACGAGCGGCCCAGAATACAATTTCCAATTATTTTTTTCCATAGACGTTTCATATAGTATTCATTTAAATACCTGTACGCCTCGGTCAAAGCCAACTCGGATCGTGACAACTCATGAAAACAAACGCAGTTTTTCGGGCCGAACAATAATGATTTGTTGGGCCCCCCTGCAGTATCTCTAAGCGGAATACCTATGAAATCCCTGTGAAATGCCTAGAGTGAGTGGTATAGCTCTCTCAGGGCAGTAATGGACAGCAAAACAACACTGCATCCAGAGGCGTATCTACAATAAGGCGAGGGCAGGCGTCCGCCTGTCCAAATCCATTTCTGGCCTGGCCAAAATCCATACAATGAGAAAAAAAGAAGACAAAAACAAGACCTGAGAACTATTAATGGACAGCTGATTGGCCGTCGCGGTAGAGCGCGACCCTCAATCACCCATTGGAATGTAAATGCAAGCCTTTCAGCCTTTGTATACTACTCGTCTGGCAGGTATATCTCCTTGAAAACCTTTAGTGCTACGATTGTGCGCGGGGAGACGACAATTAACACATCTTGCCTGTCCAAAATATAATTCTTGCCTGCCCAAAATGTAATTCCTGGAAACGCCACTGACTGCATCACTGATACAGTCCGGCTGTTCTGTATTGTAGATGAATGGGTATACTATACTGTATGTAGGCCATCTGGGAATTGGAAGGTCACCCTCGGCTCAGTCTACGTCTACGTGTCAAATTGTCCCTCCCTGTCCAAAACACTTAACCCATAACAGATGCCCCTGTGTGCTCATCAGAGCCATCTGAGCCGTCATCTGCTTGGGGGAAGCTGTAAAAGTAGTTTTGCCCTGCAAAACTGGGCTTCACTGTCATGTGTTGCTGATGTACTGCATGAGGCAAACCAGGCTTAGAATTATACAAATGGAAGTCCAACAATGTACCACATGTCCAACGCTATACGTGGAGTGAATGGCCCTTGAAAACACTGACACAATGTCGGCTCTCAGCATTATGTAAGTGTCACTTAATGGCTGACCTTTCTGTTGTGTTATGTGATGAGAATCACTGTAATGATGGCGAACAAGGGCGAT
Source organism: Electrona antarctica (assembly GCF_951216825.1). Taxonomy (NCBI): domain Eukaryota; kingdom Metazoa; phylum Chordata; class Actinopteri; order Myctophiformes; family Myctophidae; genus Electrona; species Electrona antarctica. Next base: position 32,668,915 of record NC_136794.1, read on the forward strand.
GTTGTATTGCAGTGGGTCTCAAAGTGGGGCCCGGGGGACACCCAGGGGTCCAATGGGTCCCCAGCTAAAATGAGTTGATACAGCATCAAAGTCAGTTTAAGCAAGCCTATTATATAATTTGGCTATTCGGAAATAGCCTATATCTGAAAGCTTGCGTTGTATGCTTGTACTGTAGAGATCTTATATATATATATATATATATATATATATATATATATACAAAATCTTGAGAGATGGGGTATTTGCGGTCAAATACATTCAATTTGGGGGTCCTTGAGGTGAAACGGTTTGAGAACCACTGCTCTATTTATTATATGTGAGGTCCTTTCTTGTCAATGCAGATCCTCTCCTGCTGTCGAATGCAAATACAGAGCTGCACACAACTCCCCAGGATCACATCCAAATAAATGCCACGAGGCCTGCACCAAAGGTTAACCTGTCGGCATCTTTTAATTGGGTCTCTATTCTCAGACACTGTGGGGAGTGTTTGATTTCCTTGAACACTGCAGGGTGCCAGGCCGTTCATTTCCTGACTGAAGTACTCCAGGCTGTCGCTGGATGCTGTGTATTCCCCAGCCTTTTAGTTGTCAAGGTCCACCAAATTAGGGCCAGACCGATACATCGGTAGAAAATATGTTCTGGCGATTCAGGTCTGGAGTCTCTCCCGACGACGGTGTTAGCTACGTTCGGAAATCCGAACGTAGCCAAGTAGTAAGCTGATTGGCCATCAGCCCCGTCACTCAACAGCGTCAGACAACAAACATGGCTGCCCCCACTGCGGTAACTCACACAGCCTGTGTGTTGCTTTCAAACCTTTTCAAAAACATTCTAAAATAGCAGATGTGCAAGCTCTCAACGTGTCACAATGTGACATGTGAACATTGTAGGTTGGTCATTTTCTAAACGTTTTAATAGGGCCTACTGTAAGTGGTTTTATTAAATGACGTATCAAAAACACACTTGTGTTTATTTGTATGTTTGTACATTGCTTGCTTGTAAGTTAAACACAATCCATCCCAGCCCTCTAGGGGAAGAAGGGGCGCCAGTGCCAGAAGAACGTGCGTGAAAAACCAAAGAAGAAGAAGGGCTCCCTGACTAACCATGTGGTGTAGTTTTCATGTTTTCTAAGATCCTAAACACCCCAGATTGTCTCATTTTGAGCAGAACATTTTTAAAATATTATTTTTAATTACTGGATTAAATTAAATTAAAGAAAGATGAGTTCCCTCGTTCTGGCAAAGGCGGGTTGTGGAGAGAAGAACGAGGTCCCGTGTTAAATCTTCTCAAATATATTGATTGCATTTGCTGATGAAATTAAATCCCTAAAGGACGAGGTCGCGTGCATCCACCTGGGTGACGGCAGACTGCTGGATGAGCGCTGGCGCTTTGCCATGGGGGGTCAGATCAACATATGGAATTAATTCTGTATTGGTAATATATGGAGCGTGTCTTGAGTGTACAGGGTTTGATGAGGTCAGAAGAAAAAAAGGGCAGTGTACAACACTTCTTTGTTGTTTTTCTTCTTTCTAATTATTTGTTCGGCCCAAAAGATTGTGTTTATTGTCATGATTTGTCACCATCCGAGTTGGCTTTGTCCGAGGCTTACAGGTCTTTAAATCATGACGGACGCTTAATTGTCGTCATGAAAGGAGCAGAACTGCAACGCTCTATAAGAATACTCTTCTAATTTGGAGTGTTGCGGGTTGTCTGCTTTTGCAGTCTTTTTTTCCTTTCATGATCAAAACATTATCAATTTAAATAACACATTCTGGGAGTTCACAGAAAATATTTTCTGTAAGGAGCAGCCCAGAAAATATTTTCTGGGACCCCTAGGAATCTCCTTTGGGGACCTCGGACCCTAAGTTGAGATACCACTGCTGTATTTGACAAAGACTTGCTGTCCTGAGAGTAATCCGCATGGCCTTGCTAGAGCAGTTCTGTGCCCCTTCCCAGTTGGGTAATATCAGTTTTTTTTTTCACTGATTAACATTGGGTGGCCATTCATAGCCACGATTTCCCCTCTCTTTAGGGCTGTCTTTTTTCAATGCTGGAAAAATCAATAACAGCAAATGAATCGTTTTTTGAGTGCCGTGAAATGTCCTTCCCTTACCGGCCACGCAATTCAAGGTTAGTGTGGCTGTGAGGGTGAGATGCACTATTGATGGACTCAAAACTGAGATGCTCACATGCTTGCAGGGGGAGTGTGTACATTGAGTTGGGGCTGATGTTGGCAAACACACTGGTCACATAAGATTAGCTACATGGGCAAAAGGGCTGATTTTACACATCCCCTGATTAACATCACACTACGTCACTTAACCACTTTCAAAACAGCTGTCCCTATTTTGGGCATGTCATAAGTTAAAATATTCAAATGCTTGCAAAAATAGCAGATATAATATTCAAGGATTATCAATGTGACATAGATAAGTAGATCAAGTTTGTGCTTGAAGTCCCCACGCTCATGCCTGATGTTAAAGCCCCCGAGAGCTAATAAGCTGTGTAAACAATAGCAAGCCACATTTAGCTCCAGGTGTTTGAGAAAGAGAAATGCTCTGACTCATCCTACTGCTTGTCATGTTAAAAAAAACATATGCTCGTGAAAATGTACCTGGGAAAAATAAAAGGCCCCTCACACAAATGCTACTTCTGATGCCTACACAGACAATCCAGATTTCTAATTTATCTCTCAGCGTAAACATGTACCTGTATGCTTTCAGGGCACTCGTCACAGGATCAAAACGATTCCTCAAATAACATTTGATGAATGAGAACCTTTTTTTATTCCCCTGACATATGACTCATAAATTAGCCTAAAACAAATATTACAGTGAGTCAATAAGTAGTGTTTGCAGTTGTGTGTAATTGCACTCATCCGGTGCAGGTACACTTTGCACAGTCCAATGTGACTCTAAAGCCAGACGAATTAAGTAATACTCTGAATGTACGTAGTTGAATTTAGAATGATTGAACGTTTAAGTGGCTGTATACAGTATGTACTTTACTTTACCAAAACACAGGATATGATAAAAACATATCCTGTGTAAATCCAACATTTCTATGGCAATATTCAAGCTTAATCTGAAGACATTCGTATACACTCTCAGAGTTAACCCATTTTGGGTGGGAACCCTTTTTGGTGTTAGCATTATGTTATGCTTTAGCTATTGAAAAATAGCAGATCTACAAGCTCATAGCGCGCCACCGAGTGGCGCTTCGAGCTTGTAGGTCTGCTATTTTTGAAAACTGTCAGGATGTAGAAGACATTTTTAGAATCTTATCTCAGGTCAAAATGGGTTAAATTAACCACATGGATCCTAACGTCCCTATTCAGAGCAGGCAAATTAACATTCTGACGTGAGCATGTAGACTGGCTATTTTCTGCACAGAGAGTGGGTGTAGAGTGAATCAAGGAGGGGACCTATAGACCCCTGGAGGGACCACAATCAACTAATTATATAGGGTTAAAGTGGTTAAGCCGGCTTTTGCTGTGCATATAATACTCTTGCTGGCCCTTGTTGCTGCCACCGCCTCGTCATAGACCACCATTAATTTGAAGTTCAACATGTAAGCTTAATTTAAGGCCTCATTTACTCTTTGAGTATAGCTCTCGTTCCAACCTCAATCCAATTATTTAAACCACTACATTTACATCCACTTTCAAAAGCCGATTTGTATTACTCAAAAGTATTAGGATTTAATAGTAGTAATAGGATTCCTAAACAGGATTATTAATGCTGTTTTGATTTATTTCGGACTCTCGATGAGTGCATCATGCTAAATCTTAACTTGTAAACACTTAAACATGTGAACACTCGCATTCCTATTTTGGGCATGTTGCTATACCGTAGGTGAAGATTTTCACACATTTCCCCAAGTCCCCAAGTGAAAATAGCAGATCTCCTGTTTTGCGGTGGCACTATAGGGCTTGAAGATGAGAAAAGCTCCTTTCTGTTGTTTTTCAAAGGGGGCTTGAGCCCCTGCCATTTACCCATATGTAAAAAACTGCCCTCTCAAGACCAAGAATGCAGTTTTTACTATGGTGAAAGGAATGCAAATCAACAAATCTTGTAAAGCTTGTGGATCCTCTATTTTCGCATTTCTTTTTTTTTTTTTGCCAAAAAAGAAATTAAAATCTGCCCCTGTCTCTCTAACACTCGTCCCTGACACTTCCCGAGGGCGATTCTAAAAAAAAGTCTTCTAAATCCTAAAAGTTTTCTGAAAAACCTATGTTTCTGTGTCAGTGGTGATCAACCTTTTGGAAATTCTTTATTGGGAATAGCCCCTTGAGATGAATCATCTCGTTTTCAAGGGGATCCAGAGATTACGAAATACACACTTTTCTAAGCAATTAGACAAACATGTAATGAAATGAAATGAAATGAAATGAAATGAAATCTATATTTACCCAGGGTATCTGGGCTAAGCTCAAGAACTTGTTTCCAGCCAGGCCCTGCTCATAGAACACATTTCATCGTAGTGGTTGATGCCTTGTTCAAGGGCATTTCAGCGGTGGTAATTTTAACGTGTCGGACGGCTGGTTCGAACTGGGAACCTTCCGGTATCTAGACCGCGCCGCTATCCGTTCGGCCACCGCTGCCACAAGACAGACATGTAACAGACAGTTGGCGAACAAGACAAAAGAAAACAAAAAAAGGCATGTCAAGGACCCCCAGAATTATCTGTATTTGGCTGCGGACCCCCATCTGAAAATATGTTGTTCCAGGGACCCCCAGAAGTAAAGATTTGAGTTAAAAACATTCACTCTAAAAGAATATATTCAAAGATTTGCGACATGTTTTCACGATTTTTCAAAAATAGCAGATCTACAAGCTCGTAGCACGTAGCTCGGTGCCGCGCTATGATCTTGTAGATCTGCTATTTTTCAATAGCTAAAATATATGTAAAAAGAACCACGGCTCATCTGCTGAAAAATATTAAGTGAGGTGCTGGAGTCACAAACGGAAAATGAGAAAAATAAAGGGAAGCTCCGCACACTCAAATCTGCGCACAATCAAATCTGCGCACAATCAAAGTATTTATTTTGCAAGCTTTCGGTCTACTGACCTTCTTCATGCATCAATAGCTAAAGTAATGGGTTAAGGTGATGTTGATCATCCACAGCCCACACACAGTTGGATGAAGCTGTTTGAACCTCGTTGGCAGCACAACAACAACAACATGAGGTGGTAGATCGGCAATTTTCCACTAAGATATGGTGTATAGAGGGAAAACGTAGGAGGGGAGCTACGCCACATGGGGTACTCCGGTCAATGAAGTATATAGAGTTTAAGTGGGTTAAACAGCCTGTATTTGACATTGCTCATAGCAGTGGTGTAAAGTTACAAGTAGGCCTACTGTACATTTACTCAAGTATTGTACAATATGTTGAGGTATTTTTTACTTGAGTGTTACTTGAGTGTTTTCAATTGATACTTTTACTTCTACTAATCATGACCTCAGGAAAATATCTTAATAATTTGGGCCGCTTTTTGGTAATTAGCCTGGGAATCTAAGAAAAAGCGACACATGACACTAAATTGGGTTTTATGATTAACATTGACTGTTTTCAATATGTTTGAGTTACATTTACATTAAAAAAAAGAATATTTCAGGCCCTACAGCTTTTGAAACATAAGCTGTCACATATTTTTTTGATTTTACATTTTCATGTAAATTGAGCCACCTGATCAGCTAAGATGGGTTTTTTTTTATTTTTATAGATGTGCACTTGTTTTTCATTGCTGTATCATTCCTTATCATTGACAAGTTAAATCTCTCTGCCATCTCACTCAACTTGTAAACTCCACAAGGTGCTGCCACACTATCTAAAGAGCCGCTGACGTTCTCGGCTGTCCGCAGCTTCTTTTTCCGGGTTTTTAGACAGCTGGTGGATCCACCTCCGCGGACGACTTGCGCGATGGCCAGATTCCCGGAAACTCTCTCCTCCGCGGCAGTCGTCCGCGGAGGTGGAGCTTAATTTCCATCCACCAGCTGTCTAAAAACCCGGAAAAAGAAGCTGTGGACAGCTTCTTCTGTTCGTGGCTGTCGGCCGTTTTGCGCTTAGGTGTGGAAACACTGACATGCAGTCTGGTTTTGAGGCATTGCTCCTCCCTCCAATGCAACCATAGGCCAATCAAATCAATTGTTTGAAGTCAAGTACAGTTGTGGCAAGACATTTGTGCAGTCATTGGCTGTACAAAATTAAAGACACAGTAGCTAGGAGGCTGAAATCTTAGCTGGCTCATTTTACCTGATGGCCCACTTTACATAACCCCTACTACAATTATATGAAAACTTTAGTTACTAGTTACTTTGTAGATTTTGATTAATATTACAAAACACACTAACCACTTCAGTTCAGTCCTATATTTCAGACATTTGAAAATATCAGATTTGCAAGCTCACAATGCATCATGATGTGACACATTGTGAGCTTGTAGATCGGCTGTCTTCAAAGCATTTTTATACATTTGGAAACTTGTAAAATGGGACTCATTCTGCATAGTGAGTACTTTTACTTTCAGTAGGCTACTTAAGTATATTTAAATGCAAATACTTGTATTTGTATTGTATTTGTAAATTTTGAATACCGGACTTTTACTTGTATTGGTACTTTTACCTGTATTGGTTTTTTTCAAACAAGTTTCATGTTTTAGTTTGTTATTAGAGAAAATAAAAGACGAGTGTTTACGTATTTTTTATTTGCTGCTTTCTTTCGTTTTAGGGATTGTAGCTATTTTTGACAGGGGGCGGGGGCATTCGAACATGGGGCTAAATATGTATGTTTTTACAAAATGTTATAGCAATTTATTTTTGAGTGGTGCAACCACTCCCTTACGGAGCTATGTGTGTGGGTGGCTGGCTGGCTGGGTGGGTGGCTGGGTGGCTGGCTGGGTGTGTCTGAGCACGAAAACAGCATGGTTGTTTTTCACCACCTGTGCGCAACCTAACACACACACAAACACACACGCACATATTAACTATATATATGGTGATTTTGGGTGTGCCAGTACAGTACAGTGACAGTACAGTACAGTAGAGGGTACAGTAGAGGGACCCCCACACGGTAACTCTGTCATTTCTCAACCGTTTCGGGACGGGGGGCGGCTCGCCGGAATCGGGCCAGCACCCTGGGTGCGTTCCTGTGGGTCTGGAACCCCCCCCCCCCGGACCCCCACACGGAGTTGCACCACTCACTTCACATGGGTGTGATTTTTATTATTTACTATAGTCATACTAGACCCCAGGAAATTACATCTGGCCACAAAAGATTGCCGGATCTATTGAATGTGACAAACTGACATATTGAGCCTAAAACACACATAAGGCTTCCCCCCAGTAGGCTACCTTCACATTCAGTAGATCCTGCGATCTTTTGTGGCCAGATGTAATTTCTTGGGGTCTAGTACATTCTAATTGGTAATTAGATATACTGTATGTATGGCTTGCTCTGCTGTTTGGTTACTCAGTTTGATATTTAAAAAATGGTATGCTCTTGATAGTCCGGAGGCTTAGTGAAAGGATAGTGCAATTGCGGATAAAAGCGTAATTTTTTGCATGATGGTTCGTTAGGGTCAGTTATTGAATTTTAGCCTAGGAGCCCTTGTCAAATATCTATTTTAAATATCAAATTGCAAGACATTATTATCAATGCAATATGTGAAATATGTGAAAATCCGCCTAGTATTCTTCAGACTATATACATCATAAAATGATCAGATTATTTCCAAATGTGATAAAGTTGACTTATTTTGACATTATTAAAGTCACAGAACATGAAATATCATCAATAACACCTTTATTGCAATGAAGAATACATACAAATGAACTATAACTCGACCGGCCATCGGACGGTCTCGCGCCACACCATCCAGGTGGCCAGTTGTCCGGGTGGCCACTTGTGCAGGGTGCCCACTTGTTCAGTCAGACTACATTTTGGGTGCGGTACTGAACCATACTGTAGCGTACTGTACTGTGCCATACTGTACCGTACTGTACAATACTGTACTGTACCAGACTGCACTGTACTGTACTGTACTGTACTGTACTGTACTGTACTGTACTGTACTGTACTGTACTGTACTGTACTGTACTGTACTGTACTGTACTGTACTGTACTGCAATGTACCATACTGTATGTTACTGTACCATACTGTACTGTACTGCAATGTACCATACTGTATGTTACTGTACCATACTGTACGTTACCGTACCGTACCATACTGTACTGTACCGTACCGTACCATACTGTACTGTACCATACCGTGCTGCTGTGTGTGCGTGTGCATGTGCGTGTGTGTGTGTGTGTGTGAAGTGAAAAGGGGAGGGGTCGGTGAATGTGGAAATTGTGATATAATTTGCGTCACAGCAAAATGTTGCACAATAACAGTATGGCACACAAAAGCAATATTTGTACAATACATATGACAGGTGAGCGGAGGCAATGTAGTGCAGATGGATTCCTGTGGCATGTAGAATTTGTTTGTGCTTCTTCTGTAGTATATGTCCTTAGACCTTCAGCTCCATTGCAGCAAGCCAGTCCAGTGTGTCATTGTCTAGGTCAATTAAGCCTTGATCACTATTTGGTGGCCGGTATGTGGGGCAGCTGGTCAGCACGTGTTCCACAGTCTGTAATGGATCCCCACATTCTCAGTGGGCACTGTCTGTGAGACCCCACTTCTGCATGGATGCACCAAAGCGTCCCACACCCGACCTCAGGCGGTTGAGGGTTGTCCACTCCCTGCGGGGGAGGCGCTGGCCAGGAACATCTGTGAGATCCTCGATGTAGCAGTGAAGCCTGGAAGGATCTGCTGCCTTCCACTGGTCCTTCCATCTTGCCTTCACCCAGGAAGCCTTGGAGGTGTCGGCTGGTGTTGTGCCGAGCAGTTCCTGGGCCTGTGTGGCAAAGGGCCGCCGGGACTTGAGATGCGTACGCTGTGGTGTCTCCGTGACGACCTTGTGGAGGAGGTGAGATTTGCTCAACTGTGCCTTCCGAGTGAGGGCCAGTGTGGCTGCTTCTCGCCTGACCTCTGCTGGGGCGATTCCAGGCTGAGGCACAGTATTCAGCGGCAGGGAAAACTAGGGCCTCGGTGGAGATGCGCAGTGTCTTTGTGGTGACTCCCCACGTGGTGCCAGCTAGATGCTGTATCAGAGCGGCACGGGCTTTCCCTTAACACTGTCCAGGTGTTGTTTAAAGGACAGTGTTCTGTCAAGCTTCACTCCATGTATGTCGGTGAGGACTGGGACTGTAGCCGGGCACCGTCGACCATGATGTTGATTTGGCGAGTTGCTTCCCTTTTGTAGAGGTGGAACATTGTTGCTACAGTCTTCTCAACACTGAGCTTGAGGCGGCAGTCCTTCAGGTATGAAGAAAGGGTGTTCATGTCCTCCGAGAGGCCTTCCCCTATACTGCTTCCCAGGATGGCTTGCTGAGCAGAATAGCCAAGTTTCGTAGGAGAAGCCGGACGGATAAATATATTGGTTTGCTCCCCCTTTCCATTATAGTACAAGGATATGCATCATAGTGTGAAACAGGTTATAGAGCTGTGCTTTCTGCCTAGCTGTCACAATTGCATTTGCAAAGTGGGGAACAGTCCAAATTTGTATTACTGCATTTTCAGGTACTACACTACAGTCACCTTTACAGGTGCATCTGATCAGCTCTCTGCAAGCTCTGGAAACCTCTGGAATGCTCAGCCAAACTGGCACCCATGACCCTTCTTCCTTAACCCACCCATAGTTCTGTGGAGAAGGAATCACTTGGTGGCTTCGTGTGCTGGTGGCCCAGATGCCCGCTTGGTAGACTGCAATAGCCTAGGCCCTAGGGGAACCCAAATCTCGAGCCCTGCCTATGTTTCACGCATATTCCGGTTGTGACACAACATATGCCTTAATAGCCGGGGAGCCAGTCACCCAAAATTTGAGAGGACCTGTGATGTCATAACATACTTTTTATTTGTGTTTTTTTTCTATTAATTTGGTCAGAGCAGACCTCTCATTCTGTGTTCCTTAATGACCAAGTTAATAGAAAAAACACAAATAAAAAGTATGTCATGACATCACAGGTTCATCTCTATTCCCGCTCCCCGGCTATTATTGGAAAGGGTAAGAAGTCAGCTTGGCGGACCTGGCAAGCCTATGATGCTGCCTGCGACAGAAACATTCGTCAATCTGGCAAAGCATCCCTTCCAGCAACTAGATGTTGACTGCCAGCACTTCCGGGAGCTTGAAAGACTGACAGTAATTTTGTACGACAAATCCAGTCCTTTGAGCTCCATCAACGAAAAAAGAAAATAACTCTTCTGTGAACAAAATCGAACGATAGAGAAATTACCTCCCACCCAGGGTGCACTCACATGTGAAACGGGCAGTCTACCAAGCAGGCATCTGGGCCACCAGCACACAAAGCCATCAAATAATTCCTTCTCCACAAAACTATGGGCCAAGGAAGAAGGGTCATGGGTGCTAGTTTACTGACCATTCCAAAGGTTTCCAGAGCTTGCAGAGAGCTGATCAGATGCACCTGTAAAGGTGATGTATACCTGCCAATGCAGCAATGCAAATTTGGACTGTTCCCCAACTTTGCAAATGCAATTGTGACAGCTAGGCAGAATGCGCACAGCTCTATAACATGTTTCGCACTATGATGCATATTCATTTGTATTCTTCATTGCAATAAAGGTGTTATTGATGATATTTCATGTTCTGTGACTTGTATATGTCAAAATAAGTCAACTTTATCACATTTGGAAGTAATCTGATCATTTTATGATGTATATAGTCTGAAAAATACTAGGCGGATTTTCACATATTTCACATATTTCATTGATATTGATAGTCTTGCAATTTGATATTTAAAATAGATATTTGACAAGGGCTCCTAGGCTAAAATCCTTTAGCATGACATAAAGAAGCCTCATAAAAAATTTGGCGCTTTTATCCGCAAGTGCACTATTCTCCTAAAAATGTGCACTAAGCCTCTGGACTATGAGAAACTATAGGTTTGATGTATATACTTTTGTGTACCTGTTTCTTTTCTTGGCACTCTATTTACTTTACCATTTCAACCTGTTGTTGGTTGACTAACTAAGGATTCTCAACCCTTTTCATTTCAAGGACTCAGAGTTTGATACCATGGACCCCCCATTTCATTTTATTTTAATCTTTGGACCCAAAAATACACAGTAAAATCTTCAGTGTTCACGTATCAGGTCACGTTTTAGGAGGGCAGTACGAGTCACCAGACCCAAGGATGTGTGTTTTTGATATCACTGGTTCTCAAAGTTTTTCATGTCAAGGACCCCAAAAACTATGTAATTGGCCGCTGACCCCCATCTGAAAATATGTTGTTCCAGGGACCCCCCCAGAAGCAAATATTTGAGTTAAATACGTTCGCTGTTTGCGCCATGCACAGTTTCATGATTTAAAAAAAATAGCAGATCTACAAGCTCGTAGCGAGCGGCACTCGCTGCTATTTTTAATGGGTTTGTATAGGTGACCGTGTGTCTGATAGAAATTAATATCAAATATCTCAATACTGAATCGAGCAACATAAAAACTGTCTGGGGTGCTCAGAAAAGCAGTTAAAATAACCCCATGCAGACAAGAAAGTGAAAAGACCTAAGGGTCCATTTGGTTTCTAACCATCAATCATTTAGTTGTGGGGACCCCTGTGGTTCTCCCTCAAAGACTCCTGAGTTTGCTGGACCTCATGTTGAGGACCAGTGGACTATACTTTAGGTTCAAGCTGCTTTCTCCCATCTTGCACTTTGTAAGCACAGGATAAGAGCATCTGCTAAACACCTAAATTGTAAGTTGTATGTCTGCAAGGGAAGCGATTTCCATCAAGAACAGCACAAGGTTTACATGCATGCATGTTCCAGAAAGATAAACTATCTTGGAGCACAGCTGCACATGCACGGTCGCATGCACGCACGCACACACACACACACACGCATGCACGAACGCACGCACACACACAAGCACACATCTAACAGCTTCTTGGTTTGATGTCAGCAGATCCTCCACAGAGCAAAGGTTTCCCAACATCAGCACTGCATTTTGGAACTTTAGAAATGCTGCATGTTGGCATGACTGGAGCAGCGAGGAGCAAGTGATGTCATTCAGAGAGGCAGCCATCATTATGCATACCTCCCACACAAACACATGTCTTGACTCTTCACATACCACAAACTTGAGTGTTAAATTAACACTCGCATTTGCACATGTCTTAACCTTTTCCAAGGGGTTGTTGAGGGGCGTGCGGGGGTGGGGTCCCCAGCTGAATGTGTTAATATAGCAACAAAAACAGTCTAACCGTGCTTTATAAGTTAACCCACAGCGGCCATTTGAAAATAGCAGACCTATTGTACAAGCTCACAAAATTGCAATGAAGGCCTATATCTGCATTTTCTTTTCTTTTTTCTTTAATTTTTTAAGATCCTGATTTTCTTATTTAGCATCTCTGGCACAAAATCTTTCCAGATGGTTCCACAGAAAAATACATATTAAGTTGGTGGTCCTTGGCCTGGGCCATGGCTCAGTGGTCCAGGCACCTTGGCTGGTAATCCAGTCTGGCAGTGTGCCGCGGGTTCGACTCCCGATCTCGGCCTTTACTGCATGTCTTCCCCCCATCTCTCTCCCCATTTCCTGTCAGCCTACTGTCTGTCCCTCCATAAAATATATAAAATAAAGGCGAAAGCCACAAAAAAAAACATTAAAAAAAAAAAGAAGTTGGTGGTCCCTGACTGTTTCAGAGTAGGCTATATGCTACCCAACCATCTACACCAGTGTTTTTCAATCCATTTCATATCAAGGCCCATTATTTATTCTGCATTTGAGCCACAGACCACCAAATGATGTAATTTAGCCTCTCAGACCCAAAACGTTTTGTCTACAATTCCATGCTGTATTGATGTTGGTACCAGGAGAGATAACAGGCATTCATACAGGCATACATTCTCTAATTGTGTAGACTTAAATTAAGTACTAATGCAGATGTTTAACAACTCTTGAGAGTGTAACATGAAACCAAATGGACCATTTGGTTTCATGTTACACTCTCAAGAGTTAAAGATATATAAGGCTTACCAACTCTCCATCATTTAGCATGGGGGGACCACTGGTTGAAAAGCACTGATCTACACAACAACAGAGACGTTGTGCAGTGCTCTTGGGTCAATGGCAATCGTGATGTTGACCATATTGCATAATACCCTAATGTGAGCATGCAGGAGAAGGCTATTTGTATAGTTACATTTACTTTCTGGAAATGAAATGAAATGAAATGATTACTATATTTACCCAGGGTAAGCTCAAGAACTTGTTTCCATCCAGGCCCTGCTCATAGAACACATTTCATCGTAGTGGTTCAATGCCTTGTTCAAGGGCACTTCAGCGGTGGTAATTTTAACGTGTCGGACCGCTGATTCGAACTGGTTCAGCCATAATAGCATATGGCTGCTTTGCGACCTCCAGACATTAAACTAAATAATAGGATAATAATGCTTTTCCAAAGATTCCTATAGGCATAGCCTACATGTTGAATGAACTTATGGACACAATGGAACCAAACGCATCAATGAAGCAAATTATTTGAATTGGCTCTAAACGAAGTTTAAGGCTCCTTACCTTAAATTCTTCCAAGACTTTGTATTTTTTCCCTCGGTATTCGCAAAAGTTTTTAACTTCCTTGCACTCGGGGCAACATCCATTGTGCTCCACCTTTGTGCACTTGGGGTGGATCCTGGGACACTCCGGCTGATCGCACACGGGCCCGTCCTCCGTGCACACGCACGGACAGTTCGAGTGTCCCGGGAAGAACCGCTCCCCGAGTTTGTACACGAAGCCACTGTCGTCCACACAGCCTTTCCCCCGGTAGTCGTCGAAGACGATGTTGTCATTGTTTGTCCGCTCCGCCTCGTCCGGCGCCACGGGGTAATCCTCTGACGGACTGACGGAGGCTGGAGAGACGGCGTTCAGGGCGAGGAGAACAACACAGGTCGTTGGAAAGAAAGGGCCCATCCTTCGCCACGGCGGTATTCCCAACATTGCATTCAACAAGAGGGTCTGGATGTCATTCTAGGCCCCTGTTGTGTCCACTCGCCTTTCCTGCGCTTCAATGGGGACAACGAAATAACAGACACAAATTAAACGCATTTTTGACTATTAAGTCTACGTCATACTCAGTCATAATATAGAACAAGTGTGTGTGTGTGTGTGTGTGTGTGTGTGTGTGTGTGTGTGTGTGTGTGTGTGTGTGTGTGTGTGTGTGTGTGCGTGTGTGCCAGGGGGAGGGGGCAGAGAGAGAGGGAGAATAGAGAGTGACTCTAATTTCAATACTAGGCCTAATTCAAAGTCATGACAATTATGATCCCACCATCGTGTGAAAATGTCAACACGTCCATTATTTAAAGTGGGTGGAGTGCAGGCTATTAGCTTTATTTTCCCCTCTTAGGCCTACGTCGAAATTAAAATAGTTAATTTCGATTTTAACAATTTAAAATCCATTATGAGTTGCGCGGAACAACAGGTAGCCTGCTATAGACGGTAGCCTATAGTGTACACACCATCATGTTCCGATTCACTGTTAAATGCGCAGTGGGCTTTAATCCAAATGTATCGCCCTCCTGTGAGGGGGAAACTAAAGCAGAGCACAATAGACTTTGTAAACACTTAAAGGATTCTCTGATTCCTTTTGTCGGCATTTGCTTCACTGGCATTGAAATGCGTTGAAATGTCACTTACTGTCAGCAGCGAGCAGGGTGAGGTATACAGTAATCACCAAAGATGATGTATTTCAGCAAATGGTAGTTACTGTAAGCTGTAGGAAATTTGGCAACAACAAACTCACCGCGTTAAATTGTTTGATTCCACTTAATCTGAAGCAACAGAATCTGGCATTGGCTAGAGCTGATCAAAGACAGCCACCTTCAGTTTATCCACGGGGTAAATTCGCCAGGCTCCGAAAAGATATAGCGTAATCCTCCCCTTTTGCGGCTCTGCTTAAAAGCAATTAAAGCAGCAGCCCTTTGTAGACATCGATAGCCCCTTTCCACCGCAAGCAAAGTGATATCCACGTAAAACTAGGTCTGATTCATGGTTTTCCTGGGAACTCACTGGTCATAAGCATGATAGCAGTAATGTAAAAAACGAAAATAAAATAAATGGAAAGAAAAACACGTGATGGGGAAAAATGGGGGAAAACCTTCAGAGAAATCCTATGAATTGTTCCCAGAGCAATCGGTCACCCAGTCATTATAATATTTCCAAACGATGCAGGTGTATGAAATGGCATTCGGTCTTGTTGCATACATCCAACACTTTGCATATAGACTGAGAGAATTAGACAAAATCCAGACAATATAGCTTACTGTACAACTTCAAGAGTCGAAAAATATTCAAGAAGGGCAGTTACAGAGATATAATGCGGCGCTATTGGTGCTCGGTTTTCGGCGAAAGCTCACCGTGAGCTTGAAAGTGTTTTGTACGGACATCCCTCCGGCTTGAAAATAACCACACGATTCAAGAAGTCCGAATGCGGGCAGTGATGTGAAAGCGGACAGAGCAAGTTGTCATCATCCTTCTGCGAGTGAGGAGGACGCGCTCCGACTTCCAGGAGCGATTGTCCACGCCACGTCCAGCCTCGATTCGGGACCTTGGAGAGCGACTGTCCGTCCACGGCACAGCCTCGATTCAGAACCCTGGATAGCGACTGTCCTGCACGGCACAGCCGCTGATCAGAACCTTGGAGAGCGACTGTCCACGGAGCAGCCGCTTTTCAGAACCTTGGAGAGCGACTGTCCACGGCACAGCCGCTTTTTAGAACCTTGGAGAGCGACTGTCCAAGGCACAGCCGCTGTTCAGAACCTTGGAGAGCGACTGTCCACGGCACATGCATGCAGCTGCTGTTCAGCAGCGCGTCTTATCGAGGACCTCACTCATCCCGCTTCCCTTTTCTGTTAAAACGACGTGCGATAACTATCAGAAAGTGTGAGTGCAATCATGACGAGACAAATACAATAAAATAAAAGAACAATCGGGCGTGGGCCAGGGATTAAAACAAATGCAGCAAGAATGGATTTAGTTGTTCTGCCAATAAAATGTGGCGCTTCTACGCTGTGCATTCTTTATGTGACTATGTGTGCGGATGAGTGCGCAGAATATAGGTGCCTGCACGTGTAGTGGGTTTGTGACATGGATTTTGTGCCTGCACGTATGATCAATGTTTTCACTGCCTCAGTCACTTGCAGCATTAGTTTTTAATTTGACCACATTTATATAAAATTACATCTCTTATATTACATTACTTTAATGTGGCTTTTGCTTCAGAGCAACAGAAATGTCCACTTCGCTTTACAGAAGATTGCCCATAGAGGCCACTGCCCGCCCACATTCAAAGTGAAAACACAAATGATTATCAGCCACAGAGGCCACATATTAATCAATGATCCCTGCTGCTTAATGGCACCAATATTATCAAAGGGATCCTTGGGGCCTGCCTTGGATAAATAGCCTGCTAGCTAATTGTTATAATGCTGATGTAATGATTGGAACATAATATTTGAAGTAGCCCTGGAGCTGATACATTTCAAACGCATGCCACTCTTTGGCATAATTGAAACCTAATTTACCATGGTTGCAGATAACTGTGATATCATACATCAAATGTTTCTATATGCCAATCTACCTCCACATCATGCATATCTGTTGCTCTACGTGTTCCCAGCAAATGATGAGAGAGAGAGAGAGAGAGAGAGAGAGAGAGAGAGAGAGAGAGAGAGAGAGAGAGAGAGAGAGAGAGAGAGAGAGAGAGAGAGAGAGAGAGAGAGAGAGAGAGAGAGAGAGAGAGAAATAACAGATTATAATGCATTACATTGCAAGTACGTTTATACAATATTATTGACATGGTATTATGCATGACACGTGTTACTGTTTTCTACTGTTTTCTAAATCATAAGATCTATACTGTACACATGGCATCTCCGCTCTGCTTGGACAACCACTCTTACAGACACACTGTGGGCTATAGACCTACGTGAGTACATAAGTATAGGCTATAACTATAAGAAAAGTCCATGTAACGTGTCTGTGTGTAATTGTGTACATGCAGTATGTAAGTAAGAAAGTAAGCCTTGCCGAGCCATGTGATTTTATAGGGAGCTATATATCATGGGCCATATTTTCATCAGTGCTAAACCCATTGTCCCTAAACTTATTTGCCTTTTTTTTTAACGATTTTGAAAAATATTTTTTAATAGTTCAAATGGCTAATCTACAAGCTCACAACTTGTGGATGTAGGACGGCTAATTGAACAACTTTAAGATGTTTTTCAAAATAGTACAAAAAAATCACACCCGTGTGAAGTGACCCGCTAATATATTAAAGTCTAACTCATGTTGATTTGGTGATGTAATGATGTAAAACAAACGGTGCCAACACAAACATTAAACACCATTAACAATAAAGAGACATTATGACGTACATTTTCCCTTCATTGTCAATGGCGTTTACAAAACAAACATTTAACTAAAGACAAACATTAAACCTATGTATAGGAGGGGCTAGCGCCCCTCAAAAAAAGGCAAAGAAGTTTAGGGGGTAAGAAACTGTCGACAATAGGGCCCTATCTCCTATTTCTTTAGTGTGAGGCAGCTTTATGTAGTGAAGTATACACTCCCTGGACATGATGCTGAGTGCAAAGCAGGGAGTCCCATTTTTATCTGTCTATTTTGGAAGGTCGGGATCGAACCCTGTCCTCCCAATCTCAGGGCTAACCACAAGGCCACTGAGCTTCCCTGTGTAATACACATAATTGCATGCTTATTATGTAGGCCTACAGTACATTTGCACAACAATATGGGCATTTCTTAGGTCTACCATCCCTTATAGGTTCAGTACGTGCCCAACTTGCTTCCTCTCCAACATCACTTGTCGAGTCACATCAACATAAAAGACACCTTAAGGGCGAGAAGCGACCGCAGGCCGTGGGGAAACAGACTTAAAAAAATAGTCAGTGTAAATCTGGCAATGTACACACACACTTTTCAATTCAATTCAATTCAAAGGGCTTTATTGGCATGAGAAACATACGTTTACATTGCCAAAGCACAATACAACAATACAGCAATACAATCAAAACAAAAATTATGTACATTTGAAAGTCAGAATCTTCTATGTACCAAGATCACTGGATGCAGGTATAGTGCAGGAATATACACACAATGATTAGTCTTTAGGGTGGTTGTGTTCCGTTTGATATCCTTCTCCTATCACAGCAACTCACGAATCTTGCTGCTGTGTTTGCACATTGTTGTACTTCGCCCAGCACACACACACACACACACACACACACACACACACACACACACACACACACACACACACACACACACACACACACACACACACACACACACACACACACACACACACACACACAAAGTGGTCACTTTCATGGACACTTTCATTGGAGCCAAACTACCCGTGTGCAGAATGCACTGGAGTCAATGAGAGCTCAGTGACCAGCTCATGAACAAACATTATTTATGAATGAATGAGACCTTTTATAAAGTTATCACTTCTGGAAAATAACAGAAGACATGTAACACATTATTGGCTGCTGTGTTGCTTTTCGATGTGTACACTGTGTAATTTTTATGGTATCTAAAGAGCACAAAGTACTTTTCTGAAGTATTGCGAGACTTCCCATTGTTTCCTGTCTGGCAGCCAAATATCGCGATACTTCGGAGCCAGAAACGATACATGCTGCTGTTTAGATCCTCAAATAAAATGATATACTGTGCACTCTGTGCACATCGAAAAGTAAATGATTAGAAAACAACCTGTGATATTTCTTCTTTTATATTCCTGAACCGATTATATGACAAAGGTCTCAATTGTTCATAAATAATGTTTGTTATGAGCTGGTCCAGCCGACTCCATTCACTGCCATGTATTCATTGCACTTCCGGTGTGAGTTTGGCTCCCATGAAAGTGTCCATGAAAGTGTCATGGCGCAGCCCAGTCATGTGACCACTTCTCTTCCTTCTCAAAGCTTCCTTGGTTTAATGCGGGCAGTCGCGTAGTGCTCCGCTGTTACTACGGAGCTGAAACTTTCTGGAGTAGGCGGAGCCTAGTGCATGTTCATGTGTTTGGTGTGTGTGTGTGTGTGTGTGTGTGTGTGTGTGTGTGTGTGTGTGTGTGTGTGTGTGTGTGTGTGTGTGTGTGTGTGTGTGTGTGTGTGTGTGTGGCAAGCAGCATTACATGAAGAGCGTGACAAAGCATTACATGAAGAGCGTGTGACGGAAGCATTACATGAAGCGTGACAGGCAAGCACTCTCTATGGTTGGCCCATATAAAGCTATGCAAGCACTACGGGCAAAACGAGTACAGGAAGTGTGACAGGCTTGAGCGGTGACAGGCTTCCTGTACGTTTTCATAGTAACTGCGACCTGTGGTCGCAATCAGAGATCCTTGGCTTGATGACATTCGCTCTCTAGAATTGAGACACATTTTCTCACTTTTTCGAGGTAGTGAACCGTTAACGTGCCGCTGTCAACTATGTTCTGCTAATTGGCTCCTGAGTTCCTGCTAAAGGCTCCACTAGCAGGGCCATGTATTTATACTGTGTGGTTACGGCATGCAACCTCTGTAATTACACGTAATGATATATTGTACAATCTGAGCACATCATTAAGTTGATCAGACCCTGAGACAATACCTCTGACACTGTATGGGATCATGCAGAGTTTGGTTCTCTCTAAAAGGTGTGGTGTCTGAAAATGCAGAGATTGCCTCGGCTGCAATTACAACACGCCAGGGTTTGTCAAACCCTCTGTGACAAGTGACAAGCGCATAATTACAGTGTCAGCTCAAACACCTAGCAGGCTAACGTGGGAGGGCAAACTGAGGTCGTAGGCTACAGATAACTTTTTTTCTCTTTGGCTGAATAATGCAGAAGCAGAGGGTGTGCATTCACGGTTTCCTGCATTTTGTTTTTGCATTTTTCTTTTTTTTTCGTTTTTAACTTTGCATTATTCTCTCAAAAGTTATGAGCATCTCATTTCCAGACTTCTGCAAGTTGTATGGCGTATAGCTCCTCAGTCCTCCCCCTCCTTCTGCCCCCTCCTCCACAGGGGATGATGAGTAGTGCAGCTTCTATCTGGCTGCCTTGCGCTGATTCTCACTTTGGTCACTCCCCCTTGCCATGCACGGATGTGACTCTTGGAAGACGTTGCAGAGACTGAACAGGCCTCCTTGGCCTCCAAAAGAAATCTCACTCTGACTGAGAGAGAGCAGTGTTGATTTCGTTGACTAATACTAAGACGAAAAATGTTCGTCGACTACCTTATTTCGCTGACGAAAACTAAATGGAAAATAATTGAAAACTAATCAATGATGACTAAAACTAAGACGAAATATATTGACAATTTCGTCAACAAATAAAAACTAGGTTAGCACAAGGGACTAGTGGACAAGAGATCCAGTACAAGTCATTTTACACTTAGTTGCATGCTGAAAATAGCCGATCTACAAGCTCACATAACGCGTCACGCTGCGACGCGTTGTGAGCTTGTAGATGAGCTATTTTCAGTGAGTGTAAAATCAGCCATTATGACACCATCAAGGCCCGCCAAAATACATTTTAGTCGACTAAATCAACTGTAGATTTAGTTGACTAAAATTAGACACTAAAACATTCCAGGTCACTAACATGACTAAAACTAAATGAAGTTTCATTCCAAAGACTATGACTAAACTAAAATAGTCAATAGTCAAACTGAGAGGCCTTACCAGTTACCACACCATATAGCACATGTTCAACTATGCATCACAACAGCTCCACACCCCAGCCGTTCCAGGCTGTTGCCGTGTGTATAATACGGACACACTGATGGTTTGTGAAGCCTCTCACTTCCTTTCCTCCTCTTGCACCTACTTTTAGCTATGGGAGAAGGCAAGGCACCAAGCCGGAACAGGGATATATCAATTATTAAATCTGACATCGCACTTGGGTCCATGTTGGGTTTTAACGTGGGATGTGTTGTCTCAGACAGCCAGCTACTGCAGCACGGCATGGTCCATTAGGCCTTCACTCTTACTCATGGAAAACATGGACTGGATGAAACCAAACAACCCCAGTATTGGGAAATGTACCAGGGCAACTACTGCTGCTATAAATAAGGTGGTTGGATGGATGGATGGATGGAGTGTTTTTGCTTTGGTGTATGTATTGTGCCGATGAGACATTTTGGCCGATATCGATATCCGATATAATTAATTGCTGTTATGGCCGATAACCGATATTACCGATGTCGATATGATCTCATTCTGTATTGAAAAATTATAATAATTTTGTCCATTCTGAAAAATACATGTAACAGGGTATCTGCACTGCAGGCTTATGCAAGTCAGATTTAACTTAAATACCTTTATATTTAATATTGTGAGCTTGTAGATCTGTTCAAGCTGTTACTTTGGGCTTGTTTATCTGTAAAGACTGATTGATTGATTGAACTGATGCCGATTAATCTAAAAACAACTGGAATTGGTGGTGGAAAGTAGCTAAGAACATTTACTTAAGTACTGTAGGTGTACTGTACTTTTTTACAATTTTGAGTTATTTGTACTTTACTTGATTATGTCCAATTTCCAATACTTTTACTTCTACTCCACAACATCTCGGATCCAAATATTGTACTTTTACTCCACTACATTTATTTGAAAACATTAGTTACTTTGTAGATTTTGATTATTATCACAAAATATACAGTAACCACTTCAGCCCTATATTCATTTTGGCCATTTGAAAATAGCTGACCTACAAGCTCACAATGTACGTCACATCGCGACCCATTGTGAGCTTGTAGATCTGCTATTTTCAAATGTTTTTTATACATTTGAAAACTTGAAATGAGGCATTCTGCATAATGACTATTTTAACTTTTGGTACTTTAAGTATATTTTGATGCCAATACTTTACTGCCAGTACTTTTACTCAATTAAATTTTTAATTCTGGACTTTTAACAGTATGTCTACATTGCAGTATTGATGGTTGATGCTTTTACTTAAAGGACCACTTCACCACTTTTCAACCTATCTTCATATAATAGGTCCTCACTAATAATCATGAAAAGATTTTGCAATTTTTTTCTACTCGGTCTGTGTCTCATAGGAGGGCTGTGGGCAGTTCAGAAACCGTCTTCCAGTGACATCATCGATGGAGAATACAAGCTAATAAAAACTGCAGGCTTTCTAGTCCTGAAAAGTTGCAATGCGAAAATAGAAGCCATCGTTCTCACGATAATGAAAATCTAAATATTTTTGTAAAAAAATCTTGTTTAAAAAAAAATCTGCCTAATGATGATGTCACTGGAAGACGGTTTCTAAACTGCCCACAGCCGTCCTATGAGACACAGACTGAGTAGAAAAGAACCGTGCCATTTTTTCATGATTATTAGTGAGGACCTATTATATGAAGATAGGTTGAAATTCTCTGAATCGTGCTCTCTGTGGTTTGGCAGTGAAGGGAGCAAAGCCCAGACCACAGGAGTGATTCCAATTCAATTAGCTAATGGACAGGCAGCTGTCTCTCCCGCCTCCCCACTTCCCCACACTCATGCCTCACTTTCCTCCAGCAGTGCATCCACTATGGTGGAGACATGTCCCAAATGTTATAATGGTTTAGCCATTAGGGCTGCATTTACAGACTGCTATAGCAGGTCCAAGACATTGAATTTGGTCACAGCTATTCACGCTGTCTTATTAAACTAAAGAGGGAGAGAGAGAGAGAGAACAAATAGAGAAGAAATAGAGATGTGAGAGTGGAATGGGGGAGTTTGGTTCGGGTGTGTGACTGAAGTGACTCGATACTTGTGTTGGAGACTTGTGGTGGGAGTGAACCATGAAGTTTCCCTCTTCCATGAAAACTAGGTTATGGTTAATGAGATATATTTGCACCACAAGGTCCCCTAGCAGAGAATTTCCCATTTAACAAGACAGACCACCTCTAGGTAGCTAAATATTCTCCTCCCTCCCTTAAATTAAGGCTAGTAGTAGAATTTAACTGTGACAAATCTAATCCTTGGCATGAGCTGCTGGAATCCCTTGCTGTTTCGACTGCATAACAATAGCCAATTCATGCCTCTCCAACTTATCCACTGTGTAGAAAAAAAGTCTTCCGCTGGTTTTTGCTTGGAGTCACTAAAGTAATTTTGCAATCTTATTATGATGAATGTTTAAGTGGATCAGTCATTGTGGTTATTTGGAAGCATCCCGTAGTTCCATGCAGGGTGTATCTACAGTATACTCACGTTGTTATGTTGCATAATATTATGCCTATTCAGATAGAACTGCCCTTTATTTGTGAAATGTGAAAAATAGCCGATCTACAAGCTATATATATATATATATATATATATATGGGACCATGCACCAAGTAGGCACCTCCTCCTCGGAGAGAGAGAGACAGCGGGAGGCGGAGTGAAGCACTGGGTTATATTGTGGATGGGTTTTATCTACCTGTGCATCTCATTAATCAGCGAGATGAGCCGCCACCTTGTCGCTTTGAAACCAGCACTATAAAAACGCCTGCCTCCCACTCACTCACCAGGTGGGAGTGCAGAGTCCCGGGCAAGCAAACGCTCACTTATTTCATTCCCACATGATATGAAATAGACATTATAGTGACTGCATGTGTCTTTCATTCCAGGCACCCGTTGACCGTTGGGCTCAATACTAAATGTGATGTGATGATGATGATGATATGAGAGGTTAAGGAACCAGGAAACCAGGGCCCCAGCCCAGCGTTAACCCAGAACCCCAAATGCTATGCAAAGTAGGATAAAAACTACTTGCGTGCTTTCTTGAGGACGGAACCCAGCCTGTGTCTTACCTTATGAAGAACGGAACGTTCTTCTGTATGAACTCAAATGGACCTTGAGTTAACCCTTCACTTACCTGATGCTGAAGAAACTTTAGTTAACCTCTGTGTAACCTTACCCAGAAGAATAAAAAAATAGTTGATTTGCTCGTCTACATATGAAATAAGTTCTCCATTCATTGTCAATGGCATGTGTTGACACAAAAATAGCCATTTGCTCAGACACATATGACGTAAATTCTCTGTTCATTGTCAATGGCATTTAAGAATGTAAAGAATCTATAGCTGAATATAGGAGGGGCTAGAGTCCCTCAAAAACATATGGCATCTAATCTCACTTTTGAAAACAAAGAAATATGAAAGCAAGGACCAAGTAGAAAGATAGAAATATAAATAGGAACGAGAGGAAGAGAGACAAAGACAAAAAGGAAGGGAGGAAAGATAAGATAGATGAAGTAAACAACATGAATGAATAACAAAGGAATAGCAGAAACATGAACATGAATCGACACATACCCCCGAGCCCCCGTAAAATTTGAATCCCCCCCCACCGCCCCCCCCCCCCCTTTTCCCCTCACTGTATATGTATGTTTCTTTTCCCTTTTTACCTCCTTTATGATGAATTCCTGTTCTGTTCTTTGACTATATAGAAGTGTCTATTTGTACGTCTCTAAATGTTTTGATGAATTGAACATGGTGGACCCTCTTGTAAACAAGTGTAATGCTTAATTGGGTCGTCCACTCACAGTTAAACAGTCTTTGTATTGAGTTTGTGCTTGAAATGTACTGTAATTCTGCAAACTGTTAATAAATATTTCAATCAATCAATCAAACCCCCCTCCCCCTGCTGCACTATAGACACGTCACGAGTGTTCTTTGTTCCATTTAAGTAATGCTAAACATTTTCCCAAGGACCACCTGTGGCTGTAGCTATGCCATGGACCACACTGTGGTCCGTGGACCACTGGTTGATAAACAGTATGCTCTCCAGTATCGGCTCACCGGTGAACGTTTGAATCTCTATGCGATGCTTATTAGCCTGCATGGCTGTGTGTTACAGGGCCCCTGTGGGTGCTGGCATTTTCCACCAAGTTAGGCTAAGAGCCCTCCAGCCACCCAGGGGGACCTGTAGAAGCTCTCTAATTTGCCTTCTCCAAAGGCTGATGGCGCTGCGGCACCTCGGGGAGGCAAAGAGTGAGCGCCGGTGCTGCCGTGTTGCTTCTTTATGACTCCAGTTCTTTAAAACATACACATGTAAAGCGGGGAGAGGGAGAAGACCTACAGGGATATACTGTACGTTTTGGCATCTGAATCAAATAGAATCTGAGATGATTCCTCTGTGTAACACATATGGGACAAGATGTATACAGAAACACAACCACACAGTCTTCAATGCTGTTACGTGCTACAGTATAACACAACTCTTTTTGGTAATCCACATAGGAAATATAATTTATAAGATTATTACCTCTGCCAAGGACTTTACATTTTATTGTCACTTTATTTTAGTGTCACTTTATTGTCTGTCTGTCTGTCTGTCTGTCTGTCTGTCTGTCTGTCTGTCTGTCTGTCAACTCATACGTCAGTCAAGGTGGAGGCTGCCTGTGAACAAAATAAGTGTCTTGTCATGAGGAAGGAATGACAAGAGGAATGATTATATTTTGATGTATTTTGCATCTTCAATTGGATACATTTTCCTCCGTTTTTGTTCCAGTTCCAGTGTAACTGTTACCACAGTAACGCAGCTGAAGTATTTTCATGAACACATCGGTTCATGTAGGCTACTGTATAACACTAGTGAAGTTTGCGTTCATAATACTGCATATGCCAATTTAGAAAGAAATACTCCCACCCACAAATTTGTTAAGGTAATTACAGGCAAACTGTAATTAGGTGGGGGGAATAAAATCGCATTTGTCATGTGTTGTTTAGAGGCACCTCAATATGTGACAGATCGGACGCTGCATAAGTGATTTGTGGCTAAATGGGACCCTCCCAGAAACTTTGGAAGCCAATCGTCGAATCAGAATGTCAAATCCATGCACACTGCACAGTACACTACAGTATTTTAGTTTTCATTTCCATTGCCCTTCTTGTTAACTTTTATTGTCATTTTCACTTTTTCAGACAGGATAAAAATCATGCATCTCCCATACACTTACAGTCCAGTAAACCAACCATACCAGTCTTAGCACAGCATAAGCACATATATTCCGCTCTGAAATTGATTTGCACGATGATGCTGTTTTTAGCAGCATGCCAAACAACCCGGTCAGAACCTCATCAGACTCCAGGCACATGAGATAGGTGGGAGTTGGAATGTTCTCTGACATTCAGCAGGCAGATTAGATTGATTGTCACTGCATACATGGCGTGGAAGGCCTGTCAGTCAGTTATATGAAATGTATTCTGGGGTATCCGACTTCAATGACTCAACCCCCTGGGATTGTGGATCCGCTGAAACATGGCCTTTCCTGATACTGTAGCAGCGTTGATGCTGTTGCTGCATGCAATTCACAACAACCTATTTGCCTGTATTGAGAGGGGATCATCTCATCTGATGATGTGCACATGCTTCTGCATTAATCTCAAAGCTTGTGTCTGATTAACGACCTGTTACTCCACCTGCTGAACAGCTTGAATGCACGGTTGCACACGTTAGGTCACTAATTAAAGTTATTTGGGTGATTTGGAACCCCCCCCCCCCCCCCCGGTCCGCCCCGATAACAAGATGTGCACACATGCACGCACTACAGTGGGGCAGGCCAACAGCACACACACCAAGGCCCGCCCCCGCTCAATCATGATTGGCCGGAAGGCCCCTCTCTATCCTGATTGGACGAAGGCTGGGCCACCTAGCCAAAAAACGAAACCTACGTTTCTTTGACCCCCAGGGGTTAACTGGGGACAGGGAGGAACTCCTTATATGGTCAGCACACTCTATGGTATTGAGGATTATCACAACAAAACAAAAAAAATAAGTGATATTTGAATTAAGTGAAATCACTGGATATACCTTTAAAGACAATAATAATAATAAAATCTGGGACTTCTATAGCGCTTTTCTAATAACCAAAGACGCTTTACATGTGTGGGGGCCGGGGGGAACAAGAGAAAAGGACAACTTTATTAGAAGAAAGAAAATAAGAATAAAACCAGTAAAACATTACAAGTAACAGTCTGAACAGGTGGGTTTTTAGTGCGGTTTTGAAGGTGGGGAGTGAGGGGGCATCCCGGATCTGTTTGGGGAGGGCATTCCAGAGGGTAGGGGCGGCCACAGAGAAGGCCCTGTCGCCCCAGGTTTTGAGCCTGATCTTCTTGGGGATCACCAGGAGGCCGGCATCGCTGGACCTGAGGGAGCGGGATGGTGCGTGTGGTTCGAGGAGGGCGGAGAGGTAGGGGGGAGCCAGGTTGTGCAGAGACTTGTAGGTGGTGAGAAGTACTTTGAAATCAATTCTGTGTTTGATGGGGAGCCAATGGAGGTCACGGAGGACTGGGGTGATATGGTCTCTGGAGCGGGTGGAGGTGAGCAGGCGGGCAGCTGAGTTTTGGACGTATTGTAGTTGCATGATGCTCAATGCACTCCAGTCTCCAGGGGAGACGATGTTGGTGTCACACTAGTTATGGAATTGACTTGAATTGACCCATGAAGGCTGTGCTAATGGGCAAAATGCACACCAACTGGACAATGCATGATTCGGAACCATATCACTGTATTTATTGCAGTTACTTTATACTCGTTTCCTCCACAGTAGAAGAGTAGGCCCCTACAGCCAAATGGGAATGATCTGAAGGCAGGCTGCTGCTAATATCGACAGGCTGCAGCAGGCAACAGCAAGGTTTAAATACCTCTGCTAACCACTCTCTCATTCCTGGAAAACCCTCGGATAATAATGATCAGCGTCTGTCACTTCTGTAATCGTTGACCCCATCAACTATGCCTCCCTCCCCATGCCTCCCACGATCACTACCAGTCCTCCTGATCTCCATGTCTGTTGTTCGAGGCCTCTGATCTGATGGCACAGGTAGGCGGTGTGATAATCCAGGGAACCCTGTGGCAAGAGAGGATTTGATTTGGTGTTAGAAGCATTGAGCAGATTGAAAGAAAACGTCGCTCTGCATACTGAGGGGGGAACCTGCAGACCTCATTAAAGCCTGTCACAGAGGAGGGGAATATCAGGCCGCTGCCGTGGCAACCGTGCAACATGCAGTCATAACAGGAGCAGGAAAAGCGTCCATAATTAGACAGGGTTAAATGCGATGGACTTACTCCTTGCTCCTGCCTCAAGGGCCACAAACAGGAGATGAAAATAAATACTCACATGAATATGTTTGACGTATATACGCATATTGTATACGCATATATTGTATACGCATTGTATACGCATATTGAAGAAGATTTCGCCTTTAATGACGTGTATAAATTAGGAAAGCCAGGTAGTTGTTAAAATGCATCTTCACTGTATAGTATTGATTGAAGCATGTTCTAATAAAGTCATCACATTTCCATATTCAGCTGGGATAATTGAGCGGTACTATTGCCCGGACTTGCTCTGAATCATTATGTGTTTTCAGAATAGATTTTCTTCTTTTTTTACTCAATGTCTTCACAATTAACCAGGGAACCAAGTAACCTGTGTCTGAGACCATATTGATTACATGACATCAAGGCTTTAGGTTCATATAATATGATCAATAAATTAGCGGCTGTTAGTAAGATAGCAAAGAGAGAAAACACCCATATGAGGCCTTAGCTATGTTTCACCAGTTTCAATTGAAATGGGCCTCCACCCTCAGGGGGGCCTCCGAGCTCTGACTGACCGCCAGGTGTTAGTCAACCCCCCGCCACCCTTGGCCCTCTCTCTCTCTCTCTCGCTCACTGCCTTGCTCTCTCCCACGATGTTAAAGTTACACCTATTTCCTGTTAATAACCTGGGTAAAATGTGCAGCATCAGGTAATTGTCGATGTGGCTGCGCGCGATATTGAACAGTCAAAACAATTCGTGTGAATACGCCTGTAACCCTGTATCAACAGAATTATTATGTCATAGGTATATATGGGGGCCTCATATTTGGTCTTGAACCGGGCCTCCAGATTCCTAAGGCCGCCCCTGAAAACACCACAGTATTTCCTCTCTTTGCAATGTATAACCCATATGATACTTTATTATACTGTTGTATTGACCACTGAGTGACTTCTGTTATTCCACCAAGACCTCAAGAAATAAATCAATCAACATATGCATGCTTATATTGATTTTCAGAAGGCCTTCAACTTTATAGAGAGCTCCTTGAATACAGATTAATAATGGGCGATGTTCATGCCTCCATTAAGGCGTCTCTATGAGCACCCATTTTTTGTGTTCAGGTAAATTACTTTATGCATGTATGTATCGTTGCAGCCGTGATGAAACCACCTAAATCATTTTGTTTTTGTTTTTTATGGGGGTTTTTTTTTTTCTTCTTTTGTTCATGAATCAGTGCTATTGAACACCCTTTACGTCTGTGTGTTGTTTAAAAAATATCGAACCAAAAAAACGCTTAGGACAAAACCTCCTTACTCGTTTGGACCCTCAAACGGTCTGCTAAAGCAACTAACTCCACCACCTCTCCCCCTCTCATGCAAGTAATTGACAATATATAAAGTCAAAACACCAACTTTGATGAGGCAGTATTGCTTTAAAATGTATATTTTTCATTTCCTGAAAAATGAACATTTTGGAGTTAGGTGGTTTCTTCCCGACAACAGAGATATATACAGGTACATATATGGTGAATTCTGAATTGTGGGTTCAAGTTAGGCCTATATGATTGTAGGCATACTTGTATGCAGATGATATATACTGTAATTTAACTAGCTGATCCGAAGATCAGAAAAATATGCTGAATCGTTTTGGTGATTGACAAATGAAGCTTTATGGATTAGATTAAATTCAATGTATTGTCACTGCAGAGTATACAAATACTTTGACAAATTACAGTTTCTGCGTAGTTACAAATTACAGTTTCTGCATACCTTATGTGCTGTTTCAGATTCTGCCTCATGGTGTATGGGGTTTTCATGAAAAAAGTAATGATCATTTGCTTACAACAGTTTGGGCTATTAGTGGAGATATGGGATGAAACTCCAAGACATAATAATGTGAGATGCTTCACATTTGGAATAGACTTTTTTAGCGTCCATCCAGCCATCAAAAATATACCCTTGTTTTATCATAGATTTTACTGCTTTGAATTCACATCTGATCAATGATGATGTTCCTATATGACACGCTTATCATGTTTGATTCTAACATAATGATTTCTTGTAGAAACAGTAAGATGGGGCGGGCCATGGGACATGTAATGGATGTTGATTGGTGTGTGTAGTAGTAACCAAACTAATGGGACGATGCCACAGCAGTTATTACTACGTGATCGATTGACCAATGGGCGGACACAGAGAAGACCTGCTCTTTATTGCTTACCAAAGGTACAGGATTCTAGCATGCACGAGTAGTTTATGGCCTACGACACTACAGCTAACATTTAGCTTTGCTAACCCCCTGCCAATGTCATCATTCAGAATGTCATTCATTATTACCTGAGGTAGAATAATATACTATCTTGAGACTATATCGCAGGCTGTATGGTGTTGCATACAGGTAGCTTAGAAGCATCCCTATTCTGAGGGGAAATATTAGCTGAAAAAAGCAGATCAACAAGCTCACAACTTGTAGATTGGCAAGAGGGGAAAAAATAGAGGGGGGAAACGAGCGGACTAAGCACAGAGCCAACCCTGGTCAATTAAGTATTAGTTTACTAAGTATAGATGTTTTAAGTGGGCAATAAATTCTATAATCACATTTTGAATTTACAAAATATACAAAAACCTTATAACTGATCTGAACTGAAATGGTATCTCAAAACAGCCTATAAAAAAGAAATTGTATCGGCCTAAACAGAAGGAATGTGCTCCAATATTGTTCTGCTGGTGAAATAGAGTATACATTTTCGTTTCTTCTCATTTTTGGTGGAAAAACTACACTACGGGCACCATTTTAAATTAAAAATCACCATAACATAGCTGGCTAAAGGTTTTTGGCCAAGTAAAAAATAACTGCAGGTACAACTGCAAAGATATTGTGTTGGCTATAAAGTGTGTGCTAAGTGTTAAAGTGTGTAACCGCTTGGTTAATGTACTGTATGTATTCATGAAGGACGTCTTCTTGGTAGTATGGCATAAATATATCATGAATCGTATCTGCTATACGGCCTACTGCATCTGCCTTTCAAGTCTCTTCATTTCACTATCCTTTCATTCTTGTAATTGGTTTTAATTGTGGTCTTGTGATGTTCCAATATCAATGCAATACACACCAAACTCACACAGATATGTCTTTAATCCAGTATTTTTCACATTATCGTACAAATTATGCTACATGCCACAGATCGGATGCCTGCTCGCATGGAACTTAATGGCAACACTTAATTTGGTCCCAAACAATATGCATTATGCTGCTAGAACTTTCTTTCTTTCTTTCTTTCTTTCTTTCTTTCTTTCTTTCGGCGGCGGTGGTTCAGGGGTGGCCAGATGGTAACCGCAAGGTTGCCAGTTCGAACCCGGGCTCCCCCAGAGTTAGTGTCGAAGTGTCCTTGAGCAAACACTGAACCCCTAATTGCTCCTGATGTGCTGGTTGGTGTCTTGCATGGTTTCCACCGCCATCGGTGTATAAATATGTGTGAATGTAATGCACAATCTATGTAAAGCGCCTTGGATAAAGGCGCTATATAAATGCCCCATTTACCATTTTTCTTTCTTTCTTGCTCACATATTTATCTGATCGGGCAGTCTTAGAATGAGGAGACATTGCTATAGAGGAAAGTGTGATTCTTTGCGTGCCCAGACTACCCAGTTCCCACTATGTCCCGAAGTCATATCACATTAATACTGCTAGATGGTTGCACACGTCCACTTTTCCTCTGCAGAAAATTGTCCTCCGACTTCCCAAAGGGAATGGTAGAAGATGCTCTGATTGGTCTACTTTATGTTTAACTACCGACATTGGAGGCGGACACCCTCCCAATGCAATTGCGTCCTGTGTTTTAGACCATGCACCAATGTGTGCCATACTGTATATCACCTAAATTGGACCCTTAGATGTGAGGAGGAAAATAAATAAAAGAAAAAACCTTCCTCTCACAGAAACACAAAACATGCTGAGCTACATGAACATAGACAAATGGATAGTACATATAGTGTGTAAAGGATTGTAAATCACAGTGTGCTCGTTTCTTTCTAAGACACAACAATGTACTACAGAAAGGGGGGCGGGAGGTTTGAGATGGAAGTGGAAGAATCGTAGACTGGGTGACTATAATGCACAACAAGCAGGTAAGCATGCCTTGTACCTGTAACACATTCTTCCACTGCAAAAATGGCCTGGCCTAGTTTATTACTTTTTTCTTTCTTCCTGGACTGGTGGTAACACAAATTCTTCCTAAGCTGTGTACGTGTTGAGCATATACAACAGTACACAGTCATAGCTCACTACTGTGAACAGTACATGCAGCTGCTGGCACTGCAGGGCACAGTAGTTTTTGCTTAAAGGGAAGTCCCAGTTATGAAGGCAGGTTTTGCAGGCGTGTGGTGTTTAACAGGCTAATCCTGTATGTTGCAGGTCTGACTATATAAAAGCCAAGACAGACTGTACTCAATATACCGTTTTTTCCCCCCTCACTAACGCTGGTTAGCATAGTCACAGAAAAGGCGAATCCCCAATGATAGGATCAGATGAACCAGTGGTCAGTCACTCCTGGAACACTATATCCGTGGATCCATGCGTTATGTGCACAATGGATGTAACATCACTGTCAGGCAGAAACCTTGGTGTCTCATTATTTCATTTTTAAATACCACATTTTACACATATGTCTTTGTCGTATGACAATGTCACACACAAGTAGCAAAAAATGCTGATCTACAAGTGTCACGTCAGGAGTCAGGACACATTGAGCCTGCAGAACTGCTATTTACACTAGTAAAATATTTGAAAGATTTTGAACATTTTCTAAATGGGGATGCCAGGTTGAAAGTGGTCTGTCTGTGGTTTCTATAAATATACTACAAGTGAAAAGCATTAACAAGAGTTTTTTTTACTAAGTAATAACCACATTGGATCACAGGTTATATACCCTATTGGCCTGAATATGTTTTTTCCAATGGCAATAGCCTATAATATGGGGTCGTATTATAATCAGGGACTAGACTATTTGACATTCAATGTTCTTTTTCCACAAATTAGTCTTGAAAAATGGGGTGGTCTTATAATCAGAGTCGTCTTATATTCGGCACAATACGGTTTTTCCATTTCTGAAAAGTAACAGTTTTGGACATACAAAGTATCTACCCAGCAATGAAAAGGGTTAAAACATGAAACCTACTGTATTGTCAAATCACCCATGCCAGATGGTATAGGCCAACGTTCCTCATAATATGAACATCTGGCTGCTTCGACTGCAGGTTGCTACTGATAATTAGCCAGAAGCATGGTGGGGATGAGGTGCACACGGCCACCCACCCTCTCTCTCCCCTAAAGCATCCTTTTTCTCTCTTACAGGGACTGTTAGCTTACAGCAGAAACAAACCTCTTCTGCCATGGGGGCTCTCATCTTCTCTATCTGCCTCACTGCTGATTCCTCTTCTTGTCACTCCTCCTTCATCCAATATTCACAGCCCTAAAAGAGGGGAAAGGAGGGAGTCCTCACAGGTGGTGGCAGGCTGTGGATGCCGGCTGCAAGTGCAACAAACCTCCAGGAGAAAGTGAAATTCAAACCCATTTAAAAGCAAAGTGTGTGTGTGTGTGTGTGCATGTGCGCGTGCGGCTGTGCGTGTGTGCGGCTGAGATTCTCCCATCTGTGACGTTAATATTCATGTCCATATCCATTTATGTGAGTAGCTTTCTCAACATACACACACCCACCGACTCCGGACCTGTTGGCTAATTCTTGGTGAGTGCATCCTCAATGAAACCTAGACAACAGGCTGTGACAAATGGCTTTTACTCAGGTGCAGTATTTGCATAATTAACAGGGATACCATTCACTGTGACTTATGAGTCATATCACATTAGTAGCATCTACCGCAGGTTGTCTCTATACCTAACAATGCATCAACATATAACAAAAATACCATAGTCCTGTACTTTATGTTGGCAGCCTGAATAGGCAAGAGTGTTAATGGTATTGCAATATGGCCATGCATAGAAAGTACCAGTAAACAGTATGTTGCACTTATGCGAGAAGATATATATAGATATACATGGCTGAATGGTGTTGTGAATTCATTCTAAAGACATTCCACTTTCACTTACATATACATTACAGTGCCTTTTGTATTGAATGATTAACACCAGGGGAGAAAAACAGCCTGTCTGAATGTAATTGCATTGAAATGAAAATCCGCCCTCCCAAAATATAGATTTAACACGTTTTAATTATAGCCCTTTGAATTTATTTTGCGCATGAAAAGCTCTCAACCAAAGCAAAGAACAAGTGGTCAATATTTAGATTTCTTCTTTTAATTTGCATATCAAAATGAACCTGCAAATGAATTCTTAATAGCGTTTGGGCCTTGGGCCTATGTCTCTTGTGTTTGTCCAGAATAATTTGATCCAGAACCATTTACAGAATTCTATACGGTCTGTCGGTGAACAGGGATCCTCCTGAAGGTAATTGAAATCAGTCCCCATGTGCCACTTAATTATTCACATCCTTATCATCACAATGAAAATAAATGAATAAAACATCAACAACAAAGCTTATTCCTCTATTCTATTCAAAAGACTTGCAAATAGACTCAATTCACCATCACATGCAAAATGTCCTTTCTGTCAGAGGAATGAAACAGAATGATTGATCTTCAAATGATACTTCAGAGGCATACATGTGCTGTTGAATTTGTACATCTTACACGTGACGCGACAAAGTGCCTATGTTTGAGGGTGGCATGCATGATGTGCTGTATTTTTTGCTGATGAACAGTGCAGAGAGATCAAACACATGGTCCTGGACTGAGAGGTGGTCTGCAGGCACAGTACAGACTTGTGCCCAGAATAGGAGCAACAGGCTGATCAAAACGAGTGAGGAACAGAGGCTGGCTCCTCTGCTGATAGGCTGTACATCACATGCATTTCTACCTTTAACCACATAATTTTATCCTGGTAACTTTTCAAATATTGTTCACAGCTGATTTACAAGCTCACATTGCATCATGATTCAATGCGCTGTGAGCCTATAGATCACCTATTTATATTATAGCTATTTGTCGTAGACTACTCAACTCAACTCAAATAGCATGCACATTTATAAACAATATAAACAGACATTAGCATACCATTAGATAATAAACACAAAAAAAACATTAGCACCAGTAAGGGAAAAGATAAGGCCCATCAGCTGTCACTGAAGGGCAGGCAGTCTTTAATGGGGATTTTAATCGACTCGACTGATGTTTATATTGGCAAATTGTTCCAGAGCCTTATATGTCGCCTGCTAAGACTTAGTATAAGTGGTTGAAAGAACATATCACCTATTTTCAACCTTATCTACATATAATTATGTAGATAATAATTCATTATAGACGAATTCAGAAACGGGTCTCATGGTCGCAGCTTACGTATTTCCTGTAGGCGGAGCCGACATAACTGCGGGGTAAACCTGCCTCTTAAAAAACCTTTTCTACTAAGGTGAATGGTAGAGTGACTGATGTACAGTCTGCCTCAAACGTTACTTTTACCTGCTTTTTACACTAACATTACAAAGATGCCCAGAACATCGGGATGAACCTGTGTAGTTTATAGCTGTTCCAACAGTAGTGGCAACATTCCAAAAAAAACAAAAACGAAATGTCAAAATATCCACCGTGGTGGCTGAGAGCAGAGCCATAGAGTAATGGTTGAGACAAGGCAGTGAAAGGTCCTGAAAGATACATAGCGTCAGTCTTACCCAATACCCAATCTTTCTGTTTTATGAACACAAGGCTGCTGTACTTTATACCTCATACTTTAAATGCTTATTATGAGGTATAAAGTACAGCAGGCTTGTGTTCATAAAACTGAAAGATTGGGTATTGGGTACTCTATGGCTCTGCTCTCAGCCACCGCGGTGGATATTTTGACATTTCGTTTTTATTTTTTTGGAATGTTGCCACTACTGTTGGAGCAGCTATAAACTACACAGGTTCATCCCAATGTTCTGGGAATCTTTGTAATGATAGTGTTAGTAAAAAGCAGGTAAAAGAGTAACGTTTGAGGCAGACTGTACATCAGTCACTCTACCATTCACCTTAGTAGAAGAGGTTTTTTAAGTTTACCCCGCAGTTATGTCGGCTCTGCCTACAGGAAATACGTAAGCTGCGACCATGAGACCCGTTTCTGAATTTGTCTATATAAGATGGCACCATTTCTGTCTGCTCACTTTAGGTCGCAGAGGTGGGCTGTGGATAGTATGGAAATATGCCTAAAATTGACAACATCAGCTCATGGAAACAGCATCATTTCTCTTACTGGAAAGTTGGCACGCAGCACGACTGCAGCCACTATTCTTGCTTCAATAAAAAGGAGATGTAATTTCGTAGCCAATGCAATCTTTTGAACTATCCATGGTCCATGGTCCACCTCTAGGGAGCATTAGCATTATAGGTAAAATGTTCATAACAGAGGAAGAGAACCAACATGATCATTGGCCCCTTCACTTTCTAAAATAGCTCACTTTTCTTGTTTTCTTAAAGGACAATTTTGCAGATTTGTACCCAGAATCCCCTAGAATATGTGAAAATCTGATATATTTCCAAACATGTCCTGTGTGTCAAGAGCTCGCACTGGAAGGGCTCTGCTAGCTTTCGTGTTAAAATTATGTTTTATGTTTTATGTTGGACAGCGGAGACTGAGGTTTATAAAAATGAGCTAAGGCATTGTGTCCACCAAAGCATTTTTCCCAGCTCAAAGCACAATACATATTTCAACTTTCAGCGACCAGATAAAAATGGCAGACATAACATGCAGTGCTAAATAGAAGATCAGCACCTCATTGCGCTAGCTGCTGCCATTTCCAGCACAGTAAAAATATGCAACACTCTCATTGAAAACAACTCCAAATGTGTGTACTGTACTCAGGAAAAATGCCTTATTGGACATGGACAATTATTTTGAAAGCTTTCAACTTCTTCTATGACATGCCTAAAATAGGGACACCAGGTTGAAAGTATACGTAGTTGCGACCGTAGGTCGCAGATTATGGCGACCAGGTCGCAGATAACTATGAAAACCTGCCAGTCAGTCAGTCAGTCAGTCCAATCCAACCCTCACGCCTCCATATATGGCCGTCAGTCCGTCACCCTCGTGACCACGCTCCATATTTGGTCATCAGTCCGTTACGCCTCGTGACACGCTCCATATATGGCCGTCTCCATATATGAAGATCATGACACTGACCCCATCAAACCCTGGATAGCCATACATGGAGAAGACTGGATCATCACCTACATCTTTCCCTGAAGCATAGCTTTGAGGTGGACGTGTCAGTTGATATCAAACCAACACAAGGCGTGTGCGACTGTGTGTGTGTGTGTGTGTGTGTGTGTGTGTGTGTGTGTGTGTGTGTTTGTGTGTTTGCATCTGCATCTGCATCATGCACCTAAACATGCATCATATGCAATAATAATGCAACTACACACCCTGATGACTTGCAGAATCTTACAGTCCATCCGTCCGTCCGTCCGTCCGTCCGCCACGCCTCGTGGCATGTTCCATATATGGCCAATACAGAATTAATTCCATATGTTCATCTGACCTCATCAAACACTGTACACTCAAGACACTGCCCCCGCTGTCACCCTTTGATCTCCATATATGGAGCTGACCTGTTCTGACATTCCATATGTTGATCTGACCTCATCAAACCCTGTACTATCAAGACACGCTCCATATATGGCCAGACCTCATCAAACCAAGTACACTTATGACACTGCCCCCCGCTGCCACCCTAAGATCTCCATATATGGAGCTGACCTGTTCTGACGTTCCATATGATGATCTGACCTCACCAAACCCTGTACACACTCCATATATGGCCAGTACAGAACAGTACATTCCATATGTTGATCTGACCCCTCATGCCAAAGCGCTAGCGCTCACACAGCAGTCTGCCGTCACCCAGGTGGATACATGCGTCGCTTCTCGCCCTCAGGGCGTCTTACTGGTAGATGCAGTAAGCCACAAACTTTGAAAGTGTTAAATACTTGCGCAAGCAGAGCGTGCAAGTAATGTTTTTAGTCAGGTGCTACGATGCGTATTGCGTATGTCCCGTAGCAGCATATGAGCATATGACGTGATGAAGATATGTACCAATGCCAGGGTATAATTGGTTATCGATGGTGACGTAATGATGATATGTTTCAGTGTCGGGTGGATTAAAGGTAATGCCCCTATGTATATACATGTATGTAATCCGACACCACTGCCATAACAAGCTCAAGTAATCATTACGCCATACGCTGCCATGGGACATACGCAAGCAGACCGTGCAGGTATGTTTTTGTCCGGTGCTACGATGCGTTAGCCTGGCTAATAAGCCAGACTAATATCACACAACACTATCCGCCGGCTGGCAATTTTTCTTTGCCAACGGCTGATTCGGTCTGGTTTATTAACCAGGCTAACGATGCGTATGTCCCATGACGTGATGAAGATATGTACCAATGCCAGGGTATAATTGGTTTACGATGGTGACGTAATGATGATATGTTTCAGTGTCGGGTGGATTAAAGGGACATACGCATCAAACGACCCGAGTAACCACAGTATACCACTAATCAACTCACAAATTACATATATACATAGAGGCATGTCCTTTAATCACGTCATATGTTCATCACGTCATATGCTGCTACGGGACATACGCATCAAACGACCCAAGTAACCACAGTATACCGCTAATAAACTTACAAATTACATATATATACCGACACTGAAACATATTTTTCTTTGAGAAACTACAAGTGGATCCTGGACACTTCTAAATCGATGGGACTGTATTTCTTTTATAGATAGAAGCTTTTACCATACTACTTTTTTACCTCCAAAAGATAGGTACGTAGCAAATAGCTAAACCTAATAATTCAATTTTGCAATTGAAGTGAACAGAGCT
Organism: Electrona antarctica; assembly: GCF_951216825.1. NCBI lineage: Eukaryota > Metazoa > Chordata > Actinopteri > Myctophiformes > Myctophidae > Electrona > Electrona antarctica. Next base: position 32,707,987 of record NC_136794.1, read on the forward strand.
CCTGACCTGTCTAGTTGAGTAAGTAGCATTATTCTGTATTTTAGCAAACTGCTGTTAGTGTTACTCTAAGTGCTTTTGTATTAGTATTATATTATTAGCTTGTGTGGTAGTCAGTAGTTTATAGTTGTATTGTTTGTGTTCAAACAGTAGGCTAGTAGACTAGTTTAATTAGTTTCACCCTGTAATAGGCCACTTGATAAGTAGTATAGGCCACTTGATTTCCTTGTGAAGTGTGAAGTGAGTGGTTTAGCCAGCACTCCTGGCAGACGATTAGCAATCAGTTGGATTGGCCTTATACCACCAGGTGAAAGCGTCAGCTGTTAAGCGGCGGCCAGCAAACGAAGGCCAGGCGAACAAAGGCGACAGGCGACTTTGTCAAAGTCCGACTTCGTCACTGAACGATAAGCTGTAGCATTGATTAGTGACATATATAGTAGTGTGATAGATATAGTAGTGTATTGTAGTATATGTTTAGTGATCTACAATGTGTTTTCTTCCTATTCCTGTCCTCTCTTCTTCCTGGCGGTCGCACAAACACTGGGTTACACCCAGATGTCGCGACACAACTAATCTCATCTATCCTACTCTTTCAACTCACGTCGAGCAAGTGGTAACGGGAGGGCTTTGGAATTGCCACTCGGCTGTGGTGGAAGGCAAATCTGCTTTCATCTCAGCCTACGCCTCCTTGCTCTCCCTTAACTTCCTTGCTCTGACTGAGACCTGGATCAGACCAGAAAACACTGCTACGCCCGCGGCTCTGTCAGATGTGTACTCTTTCTCTCACACTCCCAGAGCCGTGCGGACAGGTGGTGGGGTTGGTCTGCTCATTTCCAGAAAATGGAAATACTCTCCTGTTTCACTGTCACTATTCTCTCCTACCTCATTTGAATTTCATGTGGTCACTGTTTCTCATCCAGTCAAGCTCACCATTGCAGCTGTTTATCGCCCACCGGGCCCTCCTGGTGGCTTCCTGGAGGAGCTGGACCATCTAGTCTCCCACTTCCCTGTCGATGGCTCTGGATTCATCCTTCTGGGTGACTTCAACCTCCCGACTGAGAAGCAGCTAGACCCACTACTTTCGTTTCTCGCCGCCTTTGACCTAGTTCTTTCCCCATCTCCTCCTACCCATGAGGCGGGCAACCAACTGGACCTGATCTTCACCAGAGGCTGCTCTATTGCTAACCTGTCTGTCACTCCTCTTTCCAGTGAAAAGGGTAAGAAACTCTCTGATCACTACTTCATGTCCTACTCTCTCTCTCTCTCCTCTCCCCCCTCACAGCCCCTCCCTACCCACATGATTTCCTCACGTCACAATCTTCGCTCACTTTCCTCCACTGATCTTTCCTCTTCTGTTCTCTCTGCTCTCCCTGCCCCTGAATCCTTTGCTCTTCTATCCCCTGATACCGCCACAGATCTTCTTTTCTCTACTCTATCCTCTTCTCTCGACCATCTCTGTCCCCTCACCACCAGGCCTGCACGCCAAACTCCACCTGCCCCCTGGTTGTCGGACTCAGTGCGGACTGAGAGACGGAGCCTGAGAGCGGCTGAGCGCAAATGGAGAAAGGGCAACCTCCCGGAGGACCTTCTCACCTTCCAATCTCTCATTTCTACTTTTTCCTCCTCTCTATCAGCTGCTAAAGCTGCTTTTTTCTGCACTAAAATTCAGGCTTCTGCTTCCAACCCTAAAAAACTCTTTGAAACTTTCTCCTCTCTCCTACAACCACCACCCCCTCCTCCCTCCTCGTCCCTCCTCCCTGACGATTTCGCCAACTTCTTTGACAAGAAGGTGAACGATATCCGATCCTCCTTCCCTCCTCCCCCGGCTGGTGCCCTGCGCACTGCCCACACCCGTCTGCCTGCCACCCCCCCCTCTCTACCTTCATCTACTCCTCTTCCCCCCCCCATCCCCTCTCTATCCCACTTCTCTCCCCTCTCCCCTAACGAGGTCCTTCTCCTTGTTACCTCTAGTCGCCCCACCTCATGCTCTCTGGACCCGGTCCCAACCACTCTGTTGCAGTCTATTGCACCTGAACTTCTTCCCTTCTTAACCCACCTTATTAACACCTCTCTGACATCTGGCTACTTTCCCTCTACTTTCAAGACTGCCAGAGTCACCCCCCTCCTGAAGAAACCGACACTTGACCCCTCTGAGATCAAGAACTACAGACCGGTTTCCCTTCTATCCTTCCTATCTAAAACTCTCGAACGTGCTGTCTTTAAACAACTGTCCTCCTATCTCCACCAGAACAACCTCCTGGACTCCAACCAGTCTGGTTTCAAAGTGGGTCACTCGACAGAGACTGCCCTGCTGGCAGTGACGGAGTCGCTCCATGCCGCTAGAGCGAACTCTCTCTCCTCCGTCCTGATACTCCTGGACCTGTCTGCAGCGTTCGACACGGTGAACCATCAGATCCTCCTCTCCACCCTCGAGGGGATGGGTGTCTCAGGCTCTGCACTCTCCCTGTTTGCATCCTACCTGACGGGTCGCTCCTACCAGGTGATGCTGAGAGGGTCTGTGTCAGAACCACACAGGCTCACAACTGGGGTTCCCCAAGGCTCGGTTCTGGGTCCTCTTCTTTTCTCTCTCTACACTACATCTCTGGGTGCTGTCATCCACTCCCATGGCTTTTCCTACCACTGCTATGCCGATGACACCCAGCTGATCCTCTCATTCCCCCCCTCTGATACCCAAGTGGAGGCACGCATTGCTGCTTGTCTGGCTGACATCTCGGCGTGGATGTCGACAAACCACCTGAAGCTCAACCTGGACAAGACCGAGCTGATGTTCCTCCCGGGGAAGGGCTGTCCGCACCGAGACATGGCCATCACCATTGATAATGCTGTGGTGACCTCAACTCGGACTGCGAAAAATCTGGGTGTGACCCTGGACGATCAACTGACGTTCTCGGCAAACATCGCATCAGTGACAAGGTCCTGCAGATTCCTCCTCTACAACATCAGGAGGATTCGCCCCTTCCTCACGGAGAAGGCAGCCCAGGTGCTCATCCAGGCTCTCGTCATCTCCCGCCTGGACTACTGCAACTCCCTCCTTGCTGGTGCTCCGGCATCTGCCATCAGACCTCTGGAGCTTGTTCAGAAAGCTGCGGCTCGTCTGGTGTTCAACCGCCCCAAGTTCTCCCACACAACCATCCTTCTCCGTTCTCTACACTGGCTCCCCGTAGCGGCCCGCATCCAGTTCAAAACCCTGGTGTTAGCCTATAGGGCAGTGAAAGGAACAGCTCCTTCCTATCTCCGGGCTATGGTCGATGCCTACACCCCTGCCCGACCACTTCGGTCTGCCACCTCGGGCGACTGATTGCCTCGTCACTCAAGGGTCCTTCTGGCCGATCCACACGGTCACGACTCTTTTCTGTTCTGGCCCCACAGTGGTGGAATGAACTCCCCACTGATGTTAGGACAGCAGAGTCACTGCCCATATTTCGCCGCAGGTTGAAAACCCACCTCTTCAGGAAACACTACCCTTCCTCTCTGCCTGACCTACTTGTTGTTAACTAGTTGTACGAACGTTTGTTTTCTATTGTTGTATTGTTTATTGGATCTTGTTTAGTCGATACACTTAATTGTTTTAGCTCATGCTCATTTGACTTAGCTATTTTGTCTCATCCGGTTAAGGAAATAGGTAGCTGATATATTGCACTTTTACCTTAGCGCTAGGTATACTCTTGGTTGCTTGTTTTTTGCAGAAAATGCACTAAAGACTTCTGGTGATTAGTAGTTTTTGTTCCCTACCTATGTTGAATACACTTATTGTAAGTCGCTTTGGATAAAAGCGTCTGCTAAATGACTGTAATGTAATGTAATGTAATGTAATGCAAATGTTCTTTCACAGAGAGGCTGAGATTCTAAAGTTTGTAGCGGTCGACAGTACTTGCGCGCTCTGCTTGCGCATGCAACAAGCAAGTAGGCACTCGACAGAGTGCAGTTCTAGTTTAATATTTATTATCCTCTTAATCACTGAATGTGGTTCTTTCTTTAAAACATCAACATTTACTTTCAGATATTGAAAAAGTTTAACCACATCCATCTTTCTATTCAGACAGAGCTCTATGAGTTCTTTCACAGCAGTGCTTGCTAGTGTGAAAGCTACTTTGCCCGTCCTCTAGCCGAACTATTAAAGCCACGCGTGTCACCGGCACAGCATGGAACGCCATCTCACCTCCAGTACAGGAAGGTGCCTGGGGTGTGTGCAGCTCTGCTGGCCAGCTGGCGCCCTCTATGCAATGGCTCTCTTTGTTTTACTAAATACATGCTGCAGCTAAACATGTGTTTGACAATGTGTGATGGTGTTTAACACTACAGTTCTTAGAATCTCAGCATGACAACCAACATCATTCATCATTATTGACTCTAGAGAGCAATCAAGCTGTTAAGTTGGGTGGAAAGGATTTCATAGATATGTATAGTATTCATAAGGGTATATGCTCAATCACTAGTCAACAACAAAAACAAAACATTCGCCTTATGAGAAATGCCAAAAGGCAACCACACAGCGGCAGGCGCTGATCAGAGCACTCTTTCTGGCTAAGCAGAGTGCATCTGAATCCATTCCAAGCATTTGTTTTGCACGAAAAACACTCCTTGGCCTAAACACGGCCATAGCCGTCATCACAAATGTGATGAGGTCAGCACAAATGTGATGAGGTCAGCACATATTTTGGGCACATTGTGGCAAGAGGCTAAGGCCGAATTTTGGTGTGTTTTTCGTGCAAAACTAATGCTTGGAATGGATTCAGAATCATGAAAACCGCCTAGTTTGACATGTCACAATTGTCACATGCTACTTAAAGGTTGTCTATGGTGTGGTATACAAAAATGGCCATAACTTTTCTTCGCAGTGTTTCCGGCAGAGCAGGCCTCTCATTCTGTGGACCTTAATGACCAAATTAATAGAAAAAACACAAATAAAAGGTACGGCATGACATCACAGGTTAATCCTTAACCGTTGAGCTTTTGGGCCTGTGGCTCCCCGGCTATCATGACTACACAGCGTCCCTCTTCCCCTTCTACCTCAAAGTAGTTCTTTAAGGCATACCTATGCATATATCGCTGGTTCACCAACGCCAGTCGCACTGCTCCATAGCCATGCCCGCCAGAAGAGAGAGGTGACAGCCTGCAAAGAGAAACACAGACAGTTGGTGTTCCACTGACAGCTTGTCTATAAAAGATTGATTCATTTTAGCTGATGGATACCATGTAGTTGCTCAGACTTAATTAATTTCACATCTACACCAACTAGTTTAAAACTTCATTGTCAATATGCGGCACTTTCCAATAGACTCAGTTTACAAATGATGTCGATCACATGATGATGGCTGTTTTTCATTTTAAGAAAAAAAAAAGAAAGAAAAGAAAACACTGTATGCAATGCTTGAGACTGTACATGATCTGCATATGCCTTCATTATGCACAACATTTGTGTTTGTGTTGCCTTTAAAACCAGGGCACCGCCTTTTTTATATCAAAACCTAAGGGAAATTAATCAGCGTGAGCTCCAGGGGTCTCAAGCCAGCAGCTGTGCCTGGCAGGAGAGCTCACAGACAGGGAGGAGAAACACAAACACCCACCGTCCGTCTCTGTAAACAATCTATACATTTTAGAGGATAAATAGGCCGTGCAATTGCTCAATGTTGCTAGTTTAATTTTTCAATACTGTTGCCTACATACTTACTTTCCATATCAATCACACCCTGTGCGTCTTACGTCTTACACCATCGAGGATGATGTAATGAATAATGATGATGTAAAACCATTTATATACAAAACAAACACCACCTCATTTTCAGCAGAAGGCAGTGCCTTTTCTTCATAAAGGGAGGATAATTTACAATGTCATTTGATATGAAATCAGGGAATCATAGCTTCAAATTGACATATTGTTTGTTCAGTTTGACCCACCAGTTTTGGAGATATGGCTTATGTCTTGCAGAAAACAGCGAGTTGAGAAAACAGGCTTGAAAGTTTCACTTCTGTGGACTCTAACATTACACAGCATTTATTTCATATTTACATGTCAATTTCAGCTTTGAACCTCTGACATATATTTCAGACATGCTCTAGTATGTGAAGAGTCTGCCTGTGTTTTTCTCCTCTGGTGAAAAGCTGGAGGTCACAATTAGGCATTTAGCAGACGCTCTTAATCCAGAGCAATTTACAGTAAATAAGATAAGAACCTAACATCCATCTAACAGTAAAATATCTGTACAATTAAACTATGAGTACACACTATACTATAGTGTATACCATAGCACTCTATAGTGACTATAGAGTGCTATGTCTACATAAATGCTATCTAAATACATAAGTTGAGCCTTTGCATACGCCTGCAAGGTCGTCAAGGCTAGGGCAAGTGCTACGGGCTAAGATGGAGTCTGATGAGGTGGGTCTTCAGACCACGGCGGAAGATTGGGAGTGAGTCCGCAGTTCTGATTGCAATGGGAAGTTCATTTCATAGCTTTGGAGCCAGAAGGGCGAAGAGTCTGGGACGTATGGACAGAAGGCTCAGGCTACCTTCTTTCTACCTGCCAGTCTTCGTCTTTTCAGCACTACATTACCCAGATTGAAGTCAAGACTCATTTATTTAACAAGGCAGCTGAAACACAAAGGAACAGGGTTTTGCTACGCAAAGCAAAAATAAAAAAAAAACACAGGTGGTAAACACAGATAATGGAAACCACTGGAAAAAAATACTTGCGAGATAGTAGATGCGATAAAAATGAGAGCGAATGACCGTGAGGTGTTAGGCAACAGTATTAAAGGTATGTCACTGGGATTCCTCATTACAACGATGTGATGTTGGCATCCAATTTCCCTCTTGTATCTCCACTTTCTGTTAGTCATTGAAAAACAGAAAACACAACAGATTCAGAGAGTGACAGGTTTTGCCCTGTGAAAGATGGAGCAGCTAAAGACCTGGCTTGTTAGTGTAGACACATCTTCTATAATATGCACATGCATAAAACAAACAAACAAAAAACATCCATGCAGCTCCATTTGCTTTTCTAAATAAAAGGATTGCCCCTGTGACATGCAGCACAGTACAAAGCCATGTTGAGCAGCACACTTTGGCCATGGACACCTGGGACGTGTCTCATATCACTGATATCAGCCAGGGCCTGATCCTGTCAGCTTCACTCTGTCTGTCTGCTGATTGTGAATATATAGACCAATTATTTGTTTACAAACATTGGGACTGCAGGCGCATGGGTGACTGTTTCATGTATTGTAATCAATTCCCAACAGATCTCCAAACCTGTTGTTTTGGGGAGCGCTGGTTTCAGTTCATTCAACCTCCTCTTGGGTGTTGGCTATAGAGCGTCGCGGTCCCGCCTCCTACCCTGGCCCAGGAAATGAAACCCAATGCATTATTCTCATAGACATTTCGTAAAGTATTTATTTAAAGACGGTTACGCCGCGGACAAAGCCAACTCGAGTCGTGACAACTCATGACAACACAAACAATATTTTGGACCAAACAAATAATTAGAAAGAAGAAAAAAACGGCAGGTTACAACACTTTTTTTGTTGTTTTTCTTCTTTGTAATTATTTGTTTGGTCCAAAATATTGTTTGTGTTGTCATGAGTTGTCACGACTCGAGTTGGCTTTGTCCGCGGCGTAACCGTCTTTAAATAAATACTTTACGAAATGTCTATGAGAATAATGCATTGGGTTTCATTTCCTGGGCCAGGGTAGGAGGCGGGACTGCGACGCTCTATTGAGGTGAGACATTTATACTTCATTGCGCAACAGTATTGCACGCAGAGTCGCAGAGAACAGCTGACATACAAGCTCACATCGCATCGCGGATGCGACTGTTGTGAGCGTAGTGGTCTGTGCGACACCATCGCGGGACGAAGCATAAATTACAGTACTTGATGGGCATGGGCTGCATGTGCGCGTGCAGCCGTGCACAAACAGGCTCTGCTGCCATGGCCATGAGCGCACCTCCCGGGGCCGTTCTTATGACAGCGACTGGAACACAACAGAAACCAAGGATTATATATTTCAAGGGCGAGAGATACAATACAAATCCTAATCATTCTTCCTCCACACTGGGAGAAAAACAGCATCTGAAAGTTTGATGGTGCATTTTTTACACGTGAGTGCAGTTAGAACTTTTCCATTGCATCTTATGAGAGGCAGGGTTCTTGTGCTGCCAGTATGCGAGCGCATGCTGTTGCTTATCAGTGTGACGTCGTCTGTTAAGACGTCTATACAAGAGTATAAATATAATAGCAACGTCAAAGGGCACCTATACGGACGGCTGAATTCCTGTTCTGTTCTTTGACTATATAGAAGTGTCTATTTGTACGTCTCTAAATGTTTTGATGAATTGAACATGGTGGACCCTCTTGTAAACAAGTGTAATGCTTAATTGGGTCGTCCACTCACAGTTAACAGTCTTTGTATTGAGTTTGTGCTTGAATTGTACTGTAATTCTGCAAACTGTTAATAAATATTTCAATCAATCAAAGTCACCGAGATGAAACCCTGAGGCGAAATGGACATAGTGGCCGAATTTGGTATTGCTCGAGCCAGCGCTGGGCCGTTGACCATCATTGCACACGTTCATGTTATTGGGGCAATGTGTGTGTGTGTGTCGCGGCTTGGCCTGTTGTAGCGCCACCATGAGGCTGATTTGAAAACGGTCAAGTGGCATTTCTTCCAAAGCCTAGTGGGAATATGCATGCACAGTTTCACCACAATCGGACGCTGCGTTGAGTAGTTGTGGCGATTTGTACAAAACGGGTACAAAGCGGGCTACTCCTGAAAAGTTTAGAAGCCAATCATAGCCAATGAGGGTGGATTATGAGAAATCAAACAAACCCGTCTTGATCACATGACTATGGAGAGCATGTGTACCGATTTGCGTGAAATTTTGATAAAATCTGAAGGAGTAATATTAGAAAATGTGTTTTACATATGTCGGCCTCCTGGTGGCGCTATAAAGAGCAGATGTGAAAAATTCCAGGCAAAGGTTTTTCCTTGGCCTCTAGGGAGTTGGCATACAAAGTTATTCACAGATCCGTGCAGTTAGAGGTAAAAACACTTTTCGGCCAGTTATAGCGCCACCATGAGGCTGAGTTGAAAATGTTCATGGGACATTTCTTCCTCTGCCTAGTGGGAATGTGCGTGCATAATTTCACGGAAATCACACGATGTGTTCATGATTTGCAGCATTTTGTTTGAAACCGAGCACTCCTGCAAACTTTGGAAGCCAATCTTAGCCAATCAGGATGGAGTCTGAGAAATCTGAAAGACCCGTTTAGTTGAATGGCTCTAGAGAGACTGTGTACCAATTTGCGTGATGTTTGGACAAAATATGTAGGTGTACTGTCCAAAAACTTGTTTTGCACAAAGCGGCCTCCTGGTGGCGCTATAACAGGCCATTCTGGAAATTTTGGGGCAGAGGTTCATCGTTGGCATCCAGGGAGTGTGTGTGCAAAATTTGGCATCGACCAGGTTAACGGTGCCGGAGATTAGCTGTTCACAGACGGACGGACACACGGACGGACGGACACACGGACACACGGACACACGGACGGACGGACGGAGTGCAAAACATACTCTCTCCCCATGCCTTCGGCCTGGTGGAGACAACTATAGAAGCTGGCCAAAACTGTCTGTCTGTGTGTCTGTGTGTCACGCTGTAACACCACCCGCCCGCCACCAGAGGGCAACTGAAATTGAAACGATACAGAGGTCTCTGTGTGTGTGTGTGTGTGTGTGTGTGTGTGTGTGTGTGTGTGTGTGTGTGTGTGTGTGTGTGTGTGTGTGTGTGTGTGTGTGTGTGTGTGTGTGTGTGTGTGTGTGTGTGTGTGTGTGTCAGACTGCCACAACAGCTTCGTTCGCTTCCCGCGTTTACGTGTCTTACTTGTGTTATTGGGGCAATGACACGTGAACGCTATGTTTCATACGTGAACGTGCGCAAATGGCGCAATGCTAATCAACAGCCAGCGCGTTCACGATTTGGCCCAATCCATCCCAGAATGCACTCTGTTCCTACCCGGAAGGAGGAGTGAAATAGCCTCATGCGCTTTTGAGCAACTTAATGCAAGTGGATGGATGGAGAAATCCAGTGACATCTCTATTAATATATTCTCTAAGGTCTATACCAATACACAGACGCTTGCAGTGTTTTGGACACTGGACCATAGTTGCTCATATTGGGACATAAATTGTAGCTGTAGTTGTAGACTGATTGCAAGGCAGGTTCTCCAACAGATTATGAGAACAAAAATAACAAATGTTTTATTTTATGTTTGAGATTGATGCATTTTGGTAACATGCCTCTAATATTTAATGATTCACTAATTAAAATCATTAAATAAATATTAGTAGTAGTATACAGTACTAGTATTATTAGTAGCATATTGTGCTAAATCTCGAATTCAGTAGTACAAGTGCACTGCATGTAGTTTACTTCATTTTTTTTAGCTTTTTCTAGTCAGTCATTATGGGCTTTGCCGGGAAGACACAGCATGAGTGGAATAACACCAGAGCCACAGTTCAACACCCCCTGGTGATAGACAACCTGCATAACCTGACCTGTAGGAGAGTTACTGGTGCAGTAATACATTTTGGTCCTGCCCATCAGGCTTCCCTAATTGTGCCCCCCCCCCCCCCCCCATATCTTTTTTGGGACTAAAACTTCAGGCGGACTGAAAAACCGACACAGCCGTTTCTCCACTAGCAGCATGTGTAGTTATAATGATGACGAGAATGGAATTGATGCTGACGACGATGACATTGGTAATAACTTCCTTCTCCACTGGAGCCATCTGAGATCATCACAATAGCTGTGACATTCACAATAATGGTCATAGTTAATATGGCGAAGGCCACAATATGACGTGACCACACCTTGTTCAATGTTCATTCTGAGTGAGACTGCAAGGGTGTTGTGCAGTGGACCGTCGTTGGGCCATATGGGACATGCTTATGAAATCATTCTAAGCATTGAGCTATTAAGAAAGCATCGCTTCTAATTAGATGAAGACATAAACTCTTTAGATGAGTCGATAAGAGGGAACCGCCTAATGTGATCTCTAGCAGATTGAAAAGCATTTAATGCAAAGTATCAGTGACTGCTCAAATGGGATTGTGGCCACAGCTCTGGTGCCATCAGCATTTAGCTAAAGTACCCCCCAACAATGTGGCTGACCCAGGGAAAAAGAAACGGCATAATGTTTAGAGCACACAGCAGCCTTTTCAATAAGGGGAGAGACAATCCGTAAATTAAATTATCCCCCACGTTAAATTACAGTAAAAGAGGCAAGAGGACCGTCCCATTGTGAACACATTTATAAAAGTATATAGGTGCTTATATGCTTAACTTGCAACAATGATGTATTAAACGTTTTATGGTGCGCTAGCCATCAAGTTGTCATGAAATGCTTATAATAATAAACAAAGCGAATTTGTTTCAGCCATAATTCTTGAAATAATAACGGCTGATTATGCAAACGACTTAAATGATGTAGTAGAGAAACATACATCATAGTCTTTCAGATGTGCTGTACTGCCAGCAACATTAAAACAGGGATACTGCACTCGGGCGCCTTTTCCACCAAAATAACTTTGGTTCTAGAACTGGTTCCATTCCAGAGTCTTGGAACCTTCATTTTCAGTAGAAATGCTCTGAACCGGTTCAACCCCGGTGGAAAAGGGGCCTCTGTATACTATTGTATCTCCATATTTCTTCAATCACCAAACACCAGTGTTTGAATTCGAGCTGTTTTCGAACATATACAGTACTTTGTTGTATATAAAAACAAAGTATGTTTGTACACTGTACAAACATACTTTGTTTTTATATACAACAAAGTATGTTTGTACAGTACAGTATATACTTTGTTGTATGACAAATAATGACAATAGCAGATCTACAAGCTACTGAGTAAGTAGGATACAACAGCAATGACAACACAGACAAGTGTGAGGAGGAATTAATTGGCAGGACTAAATTGGGGAGAAAAATGGGGTACAAAATAATTGGCTGCTCTAAATTTAGTGTGAAATAAAGACAAAAGAAAAATGAACCTCCCCACAACGTCAAGATGGAAAGTGGTTCTTGATATCGACCGAGGATACAACACAAATAGACACAACTATAAAGTGGATGCATGTTCAATACAGACGCACGGAAATTGATAACACATCAAGCAGCAGCACTGTAGGAGCTTGAAGAATGGCTTTCATGCGAATGGAATAGTTTAGCCAGTAGAGCAGAGCTTCTTTAGGGACATTATCAGCTGGACAGATGATTGATTTGCATGCCTGCATGTTTATCAATTTACAGGAAGCCACGAATTGGACATGTGCGTCATGCCATATACCGACAGAAGATATATGACTGTTGGACTTAATCTATTAATAGCTGTGGACACACATCCATTGGTATCACAAGAATAAAATACAGCCAAACCTTTTTGATAAAATATGTCTTTTGTCTAATTTGCAGTGTATACACAATTCACTGAGACTATAATGGAAACCTTTACATTTATCTTAACCTGTGTGATGGCGCTGAGAGTGAAGAGAACAACACTGGAGCCATGTGTGATTCTCAAGGCAGGACTACAGGGGTAAGGCAAGGAAGTGTATTTCTATACCACATTTCAATGGGAAATTCATTTCAAAGTCCTTGAAAAGTCGAATTATATGCATTTAAAAGCAGTGGTGAACAAGTGGTGGACTCAACATGTACAATAATCTGGCCAATTGCAATTCAGGAAGAAAATAAATCACACCCGGTGTGAAGTGAGCGGTGCCTTGGATTATGCTTTACAGCGTGAAAGTAGTATCCAAATTATCCAAGTACATACTGACGTAAAATACAAATGTACTTAATTAAAGTACTCAAGTAAATGTACTTTGTTGCTGTGCCCCGCTGTTTACAGCAATAGCATAATTAACAAGAGAATCAAAAACATACAGTAATTCAAAAAATGAATAAAGGTTCTGGTTATTCCTCAGGAGTACTGCATTGTTTGAGAGCATCTTACTCTCAGACATCACATGGAGCTTTAACCCACACAACAATGGGGAGTCTAACCCCCTAGTCAAGTACTTAGACTATGGCCCCAAGGTACCAACCACTGTCTTTCAGTAGTAGTCCTTTGCAGTACCTTGCTTTGCTTGCTACTTAGTACTTTGCACACACACACCCACACACTGTGCACACTCCTGGTGTGCGGCGCGCACACACAGCAGGGGTCCCTCCGTTGTGTGCACACCAGGAGTGCATGGTGCGTGGGACCTTGGACCAGAGGCCCCAAACACACAGCAGGGGTCCCTCTGTTGTGTGCAAACCAGGAGTGGGACCTTGGACCAGAGGGATCTCTTTTAATCACTTTTGTTAGAAGCTACAGTATGTGTTTTATTCATTGTATGAAGTGGCATACAATGAATAAATCTATTGATCCAAATTTGTTGGAAGTTATTCCTGTTACATCACTATTATAACCAACTGCAAACTGTTGGTTGCAATAATAATAATAATAATAATAATAATAATAATAATAATAATAATAATAATAATAATAATAATAATAATAATAATCGCTTCACAAAGAAAACATAATTCAACTCTATTAGGAAAAACAAAACAAGTTCATTTCAAAATTCAATAGTAAAACAAGGGGCTGAGATATTATGAGGCAATTCTCAACAAGTGCTCACAAAATAATACTGTAACCTATGTATATGCATGATGTCAGGTAGCATAGAGCTGCTGTGGAAGCAACAAAGACGATCTTATAAAAGTGAATGGATGGAAGCTCAATAAAAGAGGGTCACGTCTTTTCTCTCCACGAGTGTCTGCAATAAATCTGAGATACAGTAGATGAATCTTGTACCTTTGAAGAAAAAAAAGGCATATTCTCTTCTACTTGAGGTTAACGTCTGTTTTAAAAACACTTCATAAAACAAGATGAGGAGGAACGGAGAAGCAAAGTGAGTGGAGTGTATTTCAAATCCTCCATTTTATTCATGAAGTAAAGCCTGCTGTGACACCTGGAAGTTTAGTTTTTTGTTGTTTTTTTGCATCATAGAGGGCCATTTTTGTGGTACAGAGCAGTGCGTAATAGTACTAGTAAATAATAGTACTGCTATCACAAAGCTGCAAGAGTTGCTACTACAGCATATCCTCACCCCCATGGCCAGACAACTGTGGTTACTACAAGCTCACAGTCACAACACATCTCATTGAGGCGCGTTGTGAGGTTGTCGATTGGTTAATTTAAAAAAAAGGAACGGTTCCGGACACAATGTAACTCAGCGGTACTCATCTACACAATGTGGTCCCATGCAGATGTGAAATGGACCAGCCACAAAGAGTGCATCAGGGTAAAACACAGGGATACTGGCTGGGAGGTAATATTGAACATCTGACCACCCCCTGTTTTGCAGTGTCAAGCACCCGGAACTATTGGCAAGCAAACTGACACTGTGGGAGCCAACCCAGGGCAAAGGCAGCCAGGAAAGGCTGTCAGCAGGCAGGGAGTGTGGGGTGAGAGAAATATGACGAAGGCTCTATGTCCTCCTGGTGGGGCTACTCATGGGTTTGATTGATTGATTGATTGAACATTTTATTCACAGTTTGTAGAATGGGCACAGTTCAAAGAAAGTACGGGTCAATACAAAAGCTGCTACGAGGATAAAACCAGAAAAAATACTTGTTTATATCTGGGTCTTTTTTTTAAATTCATCAGAACATTTAAAGTGTCAACAAGAGCAGTGACAACACATAATAAGTGGAATCAATTGACATAACAACTACATTGGGGAGCAAAAGGGGAAAAAAAGGATTTCACACATAATGCCACAAGCAGATGAAACTGCACCACTCTACTCTGTTCACACAGGAATCTGTTAAGTGTAAAAAATTGTTCCGATTTCTACCAAAGACCACTGTCAAGAAAATATTATGATACAACTGTGCTTGAAATAGTTGTCGGGTCTTGTAATCATGCAATACCAACATTAAAGGTGATGTTATTGATTTAAGGCTAAATAATTCTATAGCCTTGAATGACTTATTCACTGCCATGAATGTCTGAGAGTGTCATGGGAAGGATTTGGGAATGCCGTTATGGCGGAACAGCCCCTCACCACCAGGGGAGACCTGGGTAATAATTTCTCCTCCCGGATCAGGGATGGTAAATTCCTCCTTCTCTGCCTGAGCACAATAATAAGCCTGTCAGCTTGATTTAAAAGGCCTGTGGCACTGTTATGAGCGACACCACCAGATTTACAATAATTCATAAATCTCAAGCAATAAAGGATAAATCAATAGAAGTGTGAGTATAAACTGTTTTCTCTACACTCTCCATGCATCGTAGCTTAGAGGAGGGGAACATAATTTAATTGCAGGGGAATCACAAGAAGACACATGGTGTAGATTATGGTACTCTTATAGTGCTGACAGCACATTGAAATATAGACGTATTTTGTTTAGAATATACTGTACTGTACTAGGCTTCTGCTGGCGCCATAAACCCCTCTGTCTTTCTAGCGTCTTGATGGGAAAGGTTTAAATTCATAGTGTAGGTCCTAAAGGAGCGCTTATCTTCATATAATTGGTCCTCACTAATTGCTCATTATCATAAGGCACAATATCCGTGTCCTCGCCCTGTGTCTCATTGGTGGGCTGTGGACAGTTCAGAAGCCTGCCTACCAGTGACATCATTGGCGGGGTTTAGAAGCAAATTGAAACTACAGCCTTGCTCTTTCTGCAAGGTTAGCATGCTGAAATAAAAGCCATTGTAAACATAAAAAAAGTAAATAATCAGTAGTCATTGCATTGGTAGGCAGGTTTCTGAACTGTCCTCAGCCCACCTCTGAGACACAGACGGACCATGACCATGTTAATTCTTTATTAGTGAGGACCAATTATCACTCTGCTCTGCCCGAAGAACCACCTGTATCATGTTACTGCCTAATTAGATGAAAAACAGGAAACAGAGAACAGTCTGGATGTGACTTCAGAGTACAAGCTTCAGTGCCACAGCGATGAATTTAGGGAATTTTACTCCTGTTTCAAGTAAGCACACACACACACACGCACACACACACACACACACACACACACACACACACACACACACACACACACACGCATGCTCCACTTTGCCATTGTTCCCCCTACCCCAACACACACACACACACACACACACACACACACACACACACACAGTCACACACGCATGCTCCACTTTGCCATTGTTCCCCCTCCCCCAACACACACACATATGCTCCATTTCTTTATTTCTGAATTAAATAATAATGGTTGTATTTGTGAGTCATGCATTTCCCCTGACAGTGCTCTGCTTTTTCTATCCTCCTGTCTGAGTTTATAGGCCTGAGACTTACAGAGATTAACGAATGAAACAAACTCACTGACGTGCATGTTATTGTTTGCCAAAGCCTACATTTTGTCAACTGGATGGCTGCATTTTTCTGCTTTGCATTTACCGGGTGGGGAAGAAGTCTTTTGAGATGCATCTGATGGTTCTCGTTTTCACCAGGATGAGCGCAGCTCATAAATGTGCAAAACAATACAATAATAATAAATAACAAAATAATAAATCCAATGGAGCTATGCCTACAAATTCCCCGAGCCACACACTGGTGGCTAGGGGGGGGGCGTTTCATTTGAAATTCAATTGGAACAGCTTAATCTGGCTCTGGCTGCACAACTAATTTGAGAGCAATTGCCCATGGCCTTTCACCTTTCGCTCACAAAATCTTCATCACCTGCATTATTGGTTGAAGAATTCTCTGTATGTCTCGCATGGTTCCAATGGGTTGTTTTGGATGCAGCCACTCACCCTTATAAGGTGTATACGTGTTGTGAGCTTATGGGCTGCTTTTGACGTGTGACAACGTCGTACGACAAAGCATAAATCAGGCTTTAATGAGGCCTGTGCTGTCATTTATTGTCTGTCTGAACTGAAAGTCAGTCCATTAAGGGTCTCCGTGCTATCGACCACCTCGTTCAGAGTGGAGGCGGAGGAAGGCAGAGGGTTAATGAAATTGAGGAAGGGACGGTTAAGTTTGTAATTGCGTCCTTTCTGCACAGCCATTGATTTGGAGGCAGAGTATCCCATGTTTCCTGATGCCAGGTTTGGTCATGGGAGATTGTGGTAAATGATTAATTCTATCAAGTAAAAGACTCCAGGGCAAATCAAATGACTTTGGTGATTTGATTACAAAGCCAATGGCTGAATCGGCTGCCCTAAAATTAATGCACTAGTAGAAATATCCGAGTGCAGTGGACACGCTCACACCCACATGCATACACACATACACACACATGCACGCACGCACGCACGCACACACACACACACACACACACACACACACACACACACACACACACACACACACCTTACATGTTGTTTGTTATGCCTGTTAACGATCCACATCCTTGTTGTTTCTCTGCCTGTAATAAACCTTTGTTCAGAGTAATGGGACATTAAAATCACTAAATCAGCACAGCATGGTGAGAGGGATTCCATAAAGAGAGATTTAGAGTTAGTGGGTGGTGATGGTGATGGTGGTGAATGGTGATGGTGGTGGGTACTGGGTACTAGGAAACAACTACAAGAAAACATCATGGTGGCATAAATGTATGCTGACATTCATCTTCTCTAATGGGGGACAGAGTGAGTTAGAGAAAGAGAGAAATGTTTTGCCACAGCGGTGATACATGCACACTTCCGTGGTTTGGGCTTAAGAATAGGGTTTAGGAATTATGTTTACCGTCCGTCTCTCCAATATCAAACATTTGACACAAATGCCTAGCCTCACGTAAGTAGCCTTGCAGAGGCATGATTGCAGGAGCCTATCTCCTGTTTCTGTAGCGTTAGGCAGCTTGATGTACTGTACAAGTACACCCCCTGGACATGACGCTAGTATGTCGCAGGGACTAGCCTCACGTAGCGATACTAATATCACTGCCTGGATATTAGTCTCGCCCCTCTCGTTAGATTTTTTTCTGCAATGTCCCGCCCCATATTTGCATACTGGGCCCTGCCTGGTTGGTTATAGCCTGGTTCCAGACGAATCTGGTTGGCTCGTCACCACTTCAGCCGTGAAGTCCTCCCACAATTGAGAGGAGCCAGACTTTAATCTGCCTGGGGCAATATGCATTGTAAAGGCAGATGAAGTCTTGAGTCCTATTTGCCCACTTGGACTCAAGGATTAACTGTTTAGAAGTACAGTAGGTGGTCAAATGTCGAGGCGACTGTGACCCCATATGAACCTGATATCTCAGGAACACTTTGAGTGGATTGCATGACATTTTGGATGAAGGATCAAGGGTGAACTGATTAGATGTATAGGTGGTCAAAGAAGGTCACTGACTTCATAACACATGCTCATTAAATTCCTTCAAAGTCTTCATTCACATCACACATGGGTATGGACAGACACAGATGTAAACGGCAACTAGTTGCTAGAGACATACAACTGCAATGCTGTATTTATGGTATATGTCCCCCACACCCCTGACATTTGTTATATTAAATAATCTACTTGTACTTATATTTGCAGAGTTGTTCTGAGGGATTAAAACATGAATCAATATGACCAATCATCAATATGTCTACTACATAAGTTCATTTTATTTTATTGATTCAATTGAGTCATTTAAATTGAACTTTACTCTTGTTTATTTAGTTCTAATTTTCAAGCCCATGTTCTCCACCAATACCCACATACCCACATCCCCCATTTCTGGCTAATGGCTATTACTCATACAGATTTTGTCCAAACATCACGCAAATCAGTACACATTATCTCATAGTCATGTTATCTGTCCGATTTTTCATATTCTATTGGCTTAGATTGGCTTCCAAATCTAACTCAAATCATGTTTTGATCTTGTTGATTCAAAAGTGAATCGATAAGGCTCTGGTGAAAACGATGGGTGCAGTTTGGCAAAAGGCCTTTACTTCCAGTGAACCACAAGGATTCACTGTGTTCTATTCATGTAAAAATGTCTACAATTTCGATTTAACACATTTTCAGACTAGCTGGGCCTCTTTAATTGTTATCCTGACCCCTCTATCCAATCCAAAAGTAAAGCATTTTTTCTTACATCTGCACGACGTCAAGTTAAATTGCCTCCGAAAGTGCTGTATTTTTAAAGATTGTTTTTTAATTCACAGCAATTTTCTGGAACAACTGAAAGATTCATGTTTTCACCTTTTGTTGGAATAAGCTTTAGCATAATCCCTTTTACAGTCATCAGACTGAAAGGAAAAGGCTCTGCCTTCACCATTATGGGCTTTTTGCAGATATATTATTTTATTTTAGAAATAGCTACTGATGCAGAGTAATCAGAGGTGTTAACTATATAAAGTGAACTGATATGGAAAGAAAACCCTTAGGGACTTAGGCAGAAATATTATAGAAAAAATATTAAATATTATAGACTTTTAGACACGTTCATCCTCTTTGGAGCACAACAGATTCTATGGCAGGTCAACCAGTAGTTTTCATGACGTTTTATTTTCTTCCTAAAACAAGATTTGAATTACGTGAACAATACATTTAACACAAAAACAAACACATGAGCCCTAACATCCCTATTTTGGGCATACCAAAATAGGTGAACATTCTGCAAAAATAGGCAAACAAAAATAGCAGATCTACAAGGTCACAACAAGTCGCCTTACTCATTGTGAACTTGTAAACCGGGTCCATCGGTCAGTATAGGAGACATGTCTCCTATACTGGAGACACCGCCAGTCATCAAATTAGTGGCTTAGGAGTGAGAACAAAAATAATCTCTACAAATTCAAGGCTTCATGGGGTGTGTAATTGATGATTCTTGGTTTACCTATAGGATCCTAGATTACTATTTCTATTTACTCAAATGTTTTATCCCACGATTTTGTAACCCGTTTTTCACCCCTGTGTCAATTATCTAATGTGATCCTGGGCTCTACACACCCTCCGCCAACCTAGTTCCCATACATGGGGGACATGGGGAAAGCAACGGACTTGAACTCATGCTTCCAAGTGTCCAAGTTGCTCCTTTACACCTGACAGGGGGGAGTTTCCCTGGTTGGACGTAGCGCGTGGAAGGAACACGTTATTCCAACCAAATCCTTTCCATTCCATCAGGCGTCCCGGCTGGCCAGGCGGAGGCAGTTTAGAGACCAGGATTACTGCATGTTTTTTGTGAGGGTACCTACCCATTGGGGACACGGGGAGAACATGCAAACTCCACACAGAAAGGCCCTTTCGCCAACCCAGCCTCAGGAAACAGATTACTATTTCTATGCATTTGATTATACATATTACCTTGCAATTTCTTACTGTAAATTGCGTCTGCTAAATGCCTACATTGTAAATTTGCACATTTTGAATTGTTCCTGTATTGGCTTTCTGGTCACTTTATGTGTTATCTTCATATTTCTATAGTGCCTGACACGTGATCTGCCTGCCTAGTGCCTGACCTGACCTGTGTGACCTTGACCTTGTATCGTATATTTTTTATTCCAATCCTGCCTGCTCCCTATTTGATTTTTTAATCCAATAACTGTATTGAACCTCCGGGGTCATCTATACCCCTGACAAAGCAAGCCAATAACTTCACAAAAATGCTGTTAAATTTCAAAATAAAATCTCCTACCTTTGCCTTCATCCAGCATCGTGATTGCTTATCAAAACAGATGCACTGGTACCCAGTTCACAACCTATTTTGTGTATTGTAGAGGGATGGGAAGTAAAATGTCCTTAAATAATATACATTCCATGAAAGTGAAATTAACGCTAAAGGGCGAGGTCACATGCACTGGCCATAGATGGAGCTTGTCTTGAGTGTACAGGGTTTGATGAGGTTAGATCAACATATGGAATGTCAGAACAGGTCGGCTCCATATATAGAGATCTAAGGGTGGCAGCGGTGGCAGTGTCTTGAGTGTACAGGGTTTGATGAGGGTCCAGGTAGGGCCGGGCCTTCATTTTCGGGCCTGTTGAGAACTCGCCGGCTGCCGGGCGCGGCTGCACAAATAACTTTGGGGCAGGCCCGTCTAGAGTTTGAATGGACAGGTATCAGTCAAAAGGGAAACATCGAAGAGGAAGGATGGATGGGGAAGGATCAACATATGGAATGTCAGAACGGGTTCTGACATATATCCATATACTAATATTGATGACATAAGGGATCTCCATACATGGGCTTAATTGCGACAGCAGGTCGCATTTACTTTGATCCCTGATTTACTATCATCCCTGATGATGTCATAGTGATGTCACGAGACCAGGGCACAATATATAGGGATTTTGAGTGACAAAAAAAAAGCAAGATTCCATAGTTAACTGCCGTAGGCATGCTACGAATGCTACATTTCATTCCCCGGTCGGCGGTAATCACTGGAGAGGAGAAGAGGCCATCTTGCGCTCTGCCTGTTGTTTATTTATTTCATGCACCAGTTGATTTTTAATTCTAGAGGTGCAGTGATGCACTTATCAAACAACAACACCATCACTCCTCCTCATGCTGATGAGCCCCTGGCATGAGAGGAGACAGAACAAATAGCAGTGTCTCCACTGATACTCAATTTATGTGCAATTCTAACACAGGCATATTCATTTACTTGTTAACATAAGCATGCGATAAGTGTGGCTTTTGTTTTGAGGGCTGAGGGGTTACTTAAACAAACACCATCATGAAAATAATAGCCAGGAATGGACATATCCAATGACTAGAGGCTTAAAACACAATGATAACACCCACCAGCACAATCTGACTGTATTTGCCCAGAGGAGAACAGTGCAATGTGCTTTATTTAGCCAAAGACGATTATGATGAAGACTACTTTAGGATGTATTTTTCTCTGCCATTGAAGCTGACAATGAAATTCTTGTCATCTTACTCAAATGACATTACTAAAGCAATGCCATTTGAGTTGTCTCAGTATCATGTGCTACAATGGTGATGTCTTCATTGTCTCAGGTCATGAATGCATAATAGTAGCCTGATTTATGCCCTCTTGTGCAACACCATTGTACGACATGGCATAAATTAAGCATTATCCCTCTGCTTAGTTTTTGTGTGAGAAATGAGGACATTGGACAGGAAATGAAATCCTTTGAACGGGTATGGGAAGGGAATGAACATTTGTATGCAATGATTAATGGTCTTGTGCAATTTATATAACATTACACTGGCTTGTGAATGTAGGAAGTAAATAAGGCAGTGGCTGAGGTGGCTGATCCTTTCCATCATGACATCTTTGCCATGTGTCTGAATGGGTCAATGATTGACTACGAATTGGCCCAGGCCGCTTTCGGGTGAAATGAATAGATGCCAATCAAGCCACTGCTATTATGTCACTATAGGGAAGCCCAGCTGTAAATGGATGGAGCTCAATTCCTGATTCATAGCAGTGCAAAGATGTAATTTTATGCTCTGGTGTCATTTGTTGAGCAAAATCATTGATTTCAGTGCCAACGTGTCGACTATTTTTGGCCCCAGAATAGGGATGGTGGGGTTCAAGTGGTTAAACGTCAAGTATAAAGGAATTGGATATTCTCCCAAGTTTTCCTTGTGACATACTGTATCTCAGGGGGAAGGATTGACATATTTTTCGTACGGTAACATGACATAAATGTAATGTGCTAGTATCAATGTAATTCAGGGGTGCCATGGAAGAAAAAAAGTTAGGTTAGCCTCTCTAGAAATTCCACTGGTTGGTTGGTTCTGGATGGTTCTATTTTGAATGGAATTACACAGCTCAGAGCCCTGAGCGTCTGAGAAGTGGTTAATGTATGTTTTGTAATAATAATAATCAAAATCTACAAAGTAACTAAAGTGTCCAAATATTGTAGGGGAGTAAAAGTACAATATTTGGATCTGACATGTAGTGTAGTATACTCCTAGTTACCTAGTATACTCCTAGTATACACCAGTATACTCATAGTATACTACCACTATACTCCTAGTAAACTCCTAGTATACTCCTAGTATTACAGTAGGCTATATAGACCACCAATTACTGTTGTTTTGACTGATATTTCCTATAGACTCTATAGGATTCTAAAACCTTGATTGAAATCGACTCACAAATGTGGCATTGATCCAGCTCTATTGGTGCAGCCTCTTCATATCGGTTACCGTAAATTAAACATCTATTGATGAACAAACTTGGACACATCAACAGTGTTGTAAACCTGGGATCATTGCGTGTTTCTGGGTCTTACAACAGACACCCTTCTCTAGGCGACCGACCAAGGCTGATCAGACCCGAGGCCCGGCCATGCCAAGTGGCATGCTACAGCCCAGTCTCTTGTGAGACTGAGAGACAGTCAATAGGGAAGATGGCTGATGAGGTGTTGGCGACACTAAGACGCTCCTGGCGCTGTGGGCATCCGGGCCTGGCTCCTCCTTTGTCTGACCAGAAGTGCAGAATCCTTCTGTGTGTTGTGACCTCGTTGCCGCTGAACAGCACACATCTCAGCCTCTGTGCCACTCGAGGCTGATTTTAAACCCTCCTTACAGGTTTTACTGCGGTCTGTAGGTTTGGGCTGCCAACCCTCACCATCCCAGCCCCAGGTTGCCGTCTCTCTGGCCGTCTTCTGTCTCTACAGATGTCACCACACTCTTTGTGGTCATCACCGAGTCTGTCCCTGGTTGTCACTGGTACTGCCACAACCAAAGCTTGCTAAGCCAGCTTGATGCACTTAGCCAAAAGCCATAACGAGTGGATAAACCATACCACTTCGGGTTTATTTTTTATATTTTCTTTTCCAAAATACTTTGGAATACAATTGCAACGTTGAAGGTTGAACTGGGCCAATGTCACCAAGAAAGGGTTCAAAAATCTTTTCCTCACATTCACCTTATAGCCCCCTGTTCCCTAGGCTGTTCGTGTTACTTAGACCTTCATAGTTCATGCTGCTTCCCTGCTTGTACGTCGTTGCCTGAAGCCCATACACAAGCCTTCACTGAGGTTATGCTCCAGTTGAGGACTACAAATCTATTTTCCCCAAACTATTTTTTGCCTTTGATTTTAATTGTCGTCATCTAGTACACACCAGTTGCACCCGTTGTCACTAGCCTGGTGACATTTTTGTCATTGTAATGTTTTCAAAGTAGCGGTTGCCGCAGGGGTTGAGAGAGAATATTCCACCTTTGGGCATGTCATTAAGCGATGTCAATTGTCGAACGAGGCAAAAGTGGTTTGCATTTTGCTTGTTTATTTAAGTTTAATGTTCTTTTCATATTTTGCAGTTTATATGAACGTTTATTTGTTTGCTCACAAGTGAAATGTTCTCAATTAGAAACTTTATGTTTTTATAGAAAATACAGTTTTTCAAATTCATTGACAGTCACAATTTAAATTAAATGATGGTTGAAATTCTGGCAGTGGTCGGGCACTAATCTCATACAACCTTTAGCCTATACTATACTGACTCTTGCTATGGGTTTGAGCTCCACAGATTGCTTGCAAAACTGTAGCTGGAGGGCATGGACACAAATTATGTTAAAGCCAACATGTTTTTTTTAGAGCAGCATATCCAATTCATAAGGGTCACTGCCTTTGCATTTCAGCACAATGCAGAGGCACCACAGCCATGCATTTTCCTTCTCTGTTTGCCTTACTGTATTTGCAGACAACCCCCGTACACTCCCCGCATTTGTCCCCCTTATCGCCTGTGGCCAGACCCGATTGTGGTCCGACCTCTAGGGAAGGCTCGGCCCAAACTGAGGTGTGAGCACATTTGAGAGACCCGCGGTCGAGCGTGACTGGGCCCGGAGTGATGCCGAGAGACGACACCTTGACTCTGCCATAGCTAGCACCTTGACTCTCTGACCACCATCCATTGCTAATTTATACTGGAACTTCTAAGGTGGAGGGCAAAGCTACACCTACGGCACATGAAGCCAAAAGTGGAATAACACATTTACTGGTTCTGTGGAACTGTGTAATGTAATAAAGTTCACACATGACAAACTTCAAGCCCACTGGCAATATAAGCATGTGAGCTGTGCCCCACGAGGCACACGGTTGTAAATTATAAACACATCACACTCTGGGCTGCGAATGTTAATTGATGCCAACAGTTTATGTGAGAGACTAATATTAACATAATCTATAGTACACGAGACATCATGAATCACATTTATAATATGATCTATGCAATTTTGTATTTGTTCATACAGTATTTCAGTGTGATTATTCCTCTGCTCAGATGGTCCATTATCCGGTGGGAAGAAAAAAAGGGCCATATGGGTTGCGGAAAGCCGATTCTCGCCACCTCCCTGCCCTCCGCACACGGGAAGGGACTTGACCCCGTTCCCTGTCCTTTCCCATGCTGAATGAGGAGCCCTACTACAGTACGCATCAAACCTCACTAGGATGCATAAAGAAAAAGTTTTTTCTCTGCCCAGCATCATATCAAGATTGCTCTGGGATTCTGATTTGTATGCAAATGGAATACATTTTTAATACAGAGACATGGAGGTTTGATGTTTGGTGTGTGTGTGTGCGTGTGCGTGTGCGCGCGTGCGTGCGTGGGTGCGTGGGATGAGTGAGAGGGGGGCCGTCCGCATGGAGATTAATGACTATTCTGTTGCACTGGCGTCGAGGTGGTGAATTATAATTCCTCTTCTGTCTGACTCCTTCCCTGTCTGCATCAGAAGAAGATGAAGAAGACCACGACGATGATGATGATCACAAGGTCCAGCTCCTCAGACAGGGATATCCCTGTGAATATAATCACACAACGCAATAATCATTTTGGATGGGCGATTAAGTCATTAACCCATGAATTAAGCTGAATATAATGTCAAATGTGGGTTTCGTCTGCGAAAGGATAGTTAGAGGATAGTGACTGCATATTGAGAATTTGGGATTTCCAAAATATAACATTCAGTAGAGTTTCTGTGGTCTGGGGTTTTCTGGCTCAAACAAGTGCTCTGATTTTCCTGCCGATTGTGAGGTAAGAGTCCACAAATCCCATATACTGTATGTGTATGTTGTTTTGCCTGTTTTCATTGCAGCTCAAAAGGCTTCAGAACACACAAAGAATATTCCAGACCACAGAAAATCCACTCAATGTTCAAAGTTCAGGGTATAGGTGGGTGAAATTGAGGTCATAAAACCTAAAAGAAAAACAAGCCTGACATTGTTTCAACAAGATGGTGAGATTTTCTCATTTTACAGCAAGATAAAAGGTTGGGAAGAGATAGACAATTACTTTGCCTTTGATGTGACTTTGCAGGGAAGCCCTGCAAATTCACTGAATCGCCTCAGTTGCTTTTTTGTACGAGCCATGAACCCACACAAGTATTCCCTTAGTCAAAAAGGAAAAAACTAAAACTGTATTAGCTTTAGAACATTTTATATTTTATATTGCAGTAATTTGAAACCCTTTTGAATTATCATTATTGCATTGTCCTCTTTCCATCTTGGCTGGGAGACACGAGTTATCTCCAGACTGGAATGGCCGGAGGTGGGGATAGGGATGCTTGAAAGAGCGAGGTGAAAATACCGTCGGTCGGTAACGTCGGGCGGGAATTTCACCTCGCTGTCTCTCATTAATCAGTCAGTCATCATATCGGTATCGGTAATATCAGCCTTAAAAATACAATATCACTATGAAACCGATATTAAAATAATAAAACATTTTGCAGATATTTTTTTTTAAATATTTTGATTTGAATGTGAAGATGAAAAAGTATTGTGTGATGATGAAGGCTGCAGATTCAATCAGTGTTTTCAGGGGAACCTTTCAAAGGGGTAAAGTTGGAAAAATGTAGAAAGTAGTAAAGTAAAAATACTAATATGTTGTTTGTTTGAACTATTATGTGCAAGTAGGCCTAAATAAAGTAATATGAATGCACAGTTTTTTAGATGTTTAATTAGAACGACTTCTAACGCTACAGAGCTAAGTGTAGGTAAACTCTACCTGTAAACTTTGTTATACATTTAAGCCATCGGCACTCCTCAAAGCAGATCTGCTCTGAGGAAGCCTGATTGCCGATGCCCCATGCAGGACGGTAACCTCTTTTGGGGTTCTTGTTGCTATCTACAGTATATAGCAACATTCAGCCTCCTAAATGGGTTAAGAAACGTGCAACTAAGCCAACATCTCAAGCGTGATTGTTCCACCAAATTAGGTACATGGTGTCGTGAATCATGTGACAATGTTCCATACTCTTTGCCTGTAGGGGCCCACTTTAAATGTACAATATATCATGGAACACAACATCCAATCATACTCAAATTGGAATCGCATGTTGAGGGGCCTCTATAGACTGCACCTTCAAAGCTGCTTTCACTTCTGTCCATAGTGGGTGCCACAAACGGAAACAGCTTGTTGTGCAAACTCTACCCCCAGCATCGTCCTCATTTCCTTACAGCTGCACCCCGCGATTGACACAGCCCTGGGTTGGCAATCCGGCCTGGCTAAAGCAAAAGATCTATAAGCAAAACCCTATATGAAAATGTGGGCTGGTCTTCTCTGACTGAAAGACGCAATAATCACTGGTACCTCTTCATATATAAAGCCCTGGTCGGGAAATTACCATCATATATTTCTTCCATGTTACATCAGAAACCTAGTCGCATTGTAACTCGCTCCAGTGATTGGCTAGGCCTTCTGGTCCCTTTTGCCAACTCTGAACTTGGAAAGGCTGCTTTCAGCATCGGTGCACCTGAGTCTTGGAATGTCTTGCAACAAGAACTTAAACTTAATACCCTGGCATCAATTGGTCATTTTAAAAATTTACTCAATAACCGTCCATCACCTGTATGTTGCTGTTTTAACTGATTGCTGAATATATAATTGTATTAACGGTTTGTTGTAACTAATATTGTTGTATTACTGTTTTTTTTTTTAATGTAATCTCGGCATCATTGTAAATGAGGGGTTCCCTCAATAGTCTCTCCGAGAATTTAAATAAAGGTTGAATGAAAAAAAAAAGAAAAAGATCTCTGCTATATGGGCTGGGGCGGTGTACTGTATTCGTTGCCATGTCATTATTCCGACCTCTCAATAAATACTAACACTATCCCAAAGCCTAACCTCAGTCTTAACCGGCCACCAGCGTAATCTAGTAAGAGAGTGGCGACACGCTTTGATCTCACCGCAAAGCGGGCGCTTATGGGCTATAGTTCCAAACATTGGAACTATCTCATTGAGATAAAATGAGCACTTCCGCATTCCATTGTTACAATGGGAGTCAACGCTAGTGTTGCCACTCTCTTACTATATTACTCTGCCGGCCACGTAGGTCGCTAACTCTATAACCTCAGTCTTAATGGCCACGCCTCAGTCTTAACCTGCCACGGTAGGTCGGACTTATGGGCAGTCCCCCTGTACAGAGCAGTAATTACAGTATGTGATGCCATCATCATGGAGCCAGTGTTGTATTATTTCCAACATTTCCACCTTTGAAACGCCTCTCTTATAAATATTGGCCATATAAAAGTTTTTCCAGACAGTATTTTCTAGCTATATAGACAATACGGTGGCAGATTGTGCATCATTAATAGGCCCCTACATAAAGCCTCCTTTGTGCAGCCATCCATCACTGGATTATAATATTTAATGGGTGTAGTGATACAGTACAATACACCTTAGTCCAGCCTTCCAACTTGCAGTGGAAACTGGAAGCTTTGGTTGCCCATTAGGAGCTAATTTCCCAAGCCTTTTGTTTCCTCTTTTACTGGCCTTGTCTCTAAAACCTTTTTGGCCTTTCGTTTATTGCCAAGCCACCTCATTAAATGGCAATTCCACCCTAAAATGTAATTCACATGCTGTATGAGCTCAGCAGTTGAATCAAAGTTGGTGAACATAGAGAATGCTCTCCCAAAGCCCTGCTGGAATACAGAGGATTAACATGGTCATTATAGCCACAATCACAGTTGTAGATTATTCTTGCCTGCTGGTAAAGTGGTACTGAACAAATTGTGAAACAACATTGTGGAGTTCCTAATGCTTAACATTATTATACCTGATGTACAGTATTACACCGGTGCCCAACAGCTATTGTACAGGCCTTTTAATGACCCTAACAGAGCATGTGACACAGTTGTAACATATCTTTGAGAGCTTTGCTTTTATGTTTAAAAACTCATAGGATCAAGCACCTTTGTTCCTGTCACGTCGAGATAGCCTACACTATACCACAATTACTTTGCATTTAAAAGTGTGCAACTGATCTGATGTTATTGAATGCAAACCATTGCTTTTCCTCCTGCCGACCATGCCAGTGCAACATCTTCCAACTAAGATCTTGGTAGAGGAGTGCTATTAAATGAATAACTCACTGCGTTCTCAGGGGGTGGTTGTTCGCAGTAGCACTCAACACCAGTACTTGAGTCAAAAAATATTCATGGTCAATCATTACTTTACTATTATTTATTATTTATTTAAGTGAATGCACAATCAAAATGTGTCATCAATCAATGTGTACTTGAGTTTCTTTTTAATATAAATTCCGAGAAATGCAGGGATTCAAAAGTACAGTAGTTAAGGGACCAAGAAGTCCTGAAGGGACCCTTATTTGTTTTTTCATCTCCTTCTGCCAAACATTGCAGTTTTGGTTGGACCGTGCAGTCGGTTTTCGTGAAACTCTGTAATATGGTAGAGGGCCATGCCAAACCGTGAGGATGCGAAGCCCACGACCATTGGCCAAAGGGTGACGCTATAGCACTCAATTGAAAATGCAAACTTTGATTGCGCATAGCTCATGAACTGTTTTACCGTCGGCAATACAACTTTGATACACATGCCGAACAAGTACTGTGCTCTTACTTTTGACCTCTGACCTCTAGATCAGGGCACGGTGGCACAGTCGGTAGTGCTGTCACCTCACAGCTAGAAGGTTGTGGGTTCGATTCCCGCTGGGGGGACAGCGGGAAGGCACTGGGGAGGCACTGGGGGGACACTGGGGAGGCACTGGAGTGAGGTGGCTGGGTAAATACAGATGCTAAACCGCACAATGACGTGTGAATGCAGATAGTGCTGTTAAAGGTACCGGCGACAGAAATACTACTGCGCGTTTAACAAAAGTGGTACAGTATCGGATCTTGTTTTTCATGAACAGAAGCCCAATCTTATCTCTCCGGGAGGGACACCAAGACCTTGGGTCACTGGAGGGGAAACGACAGGAGCACATTAATCACAATCAGTGCGTCTGCCTTGACTAAGCACACACTTCACCTGAGAATATTGGGTCCAAATGACTGACTGAACAGCTATCCACTCCTTTACGGGAAAATGGACCAACAGCCCAGCCTGCTCATCAAACAATCCAAAGAAGGCAATATTTCTCTAAACGTGCTTCTCAACCATTAGTCCTGCCGTTCCTCTTTCATCGAAGGCCCCTAATAGGCTCCTTCTTGGGACAGGTGCTCTGCAAATTGCTTCCCCTAAATGATTAACGAGGGGGAGGCTCAACCTAGTAGGGCTCAGATAGAAGCCTATATGTTGAAACTCTCGTAGGAGTTTGAGATATGGTGGGGCGATAATGATAATGGTGGCGTTCCATTTAATGAGGTCAAACATGTCCTCCACACTTTGCATTGCCAGCGTGCATAAAACTCAGCCTTGTACCATTGACTAAATGGCCAGCATGTGCAGTCATGTCCATGCATTAAGTAGTTTAATACTTTAAATCCAAGGAGGTGTATTGTGTGTTTCTGGGTGGTCTATCTGAAGAAAAAGAGAGAGAGAGAGAGAGAGAGAGAGAGAGAGAGAGAGAGAGAGAGAGAGAGAGAGAGAGAGAGAGAGAGTGAGAGAACAAACTCTCAAGTTTCCGATAGATTACTACACCTACTACCGCAGACAGTCCATGCCTCAACGTTCAAACAGGGGAGGCTGGTTGCAAGACACAGCACTGTGGTTATTACAGATTTACAGAATTTTCAAGCATTCAGGTGGAAGCTTTAGAAGTATCATCAAGTCAATATCTATATTGCTTTGTGTCCCCACCGGCCCGGGAAAGTCAGTACTTAGTTGTTAATTTGCTCCAAATGTTTTCGAAATTGTTTGCCAAGTTTTAAGCTGACAAGGCAAATCCAGCTTCCCTAGTGCAGGCCAGGGACAGCATTTTCCGACAAGAACAAATGGCCAAAATGCTGTCACCAATCCTTCAGAATATCATCAAGACCTTCAAGATCCGTCTGAAAATAGTTTCTTGACGGAGTGCTGTCAAAAACATAATTAGAACCAGTTTTTAGACAAACTCTCAAACAAAGAACTTGATTACACATCCCCATAATATCCAAGGCCTACTTAGATAGATACATACTTTATTTGTCCTTTCGGAAATTTGTCTTGTGCACAGCAATCATCAGGATACAGAAAACATATACAAACAAACAGATCACACAGTACACTGACAATAAAGAAACAATGCCAACAGAAGGCCACCAGTCATAGTTCCAAGAGGCATCACATCACGCTTTATGCACGGAACTGAGATGGGGCCTGCTTGTTCATAAGTCCTATACTTATAGGAACAAACGATCTTGAGGCCCTAGCCTGCAGAGAAGGTACCATGTACCGTCGCCCTGATGGTAAAATATGGTATTGGCTGTGTAATATTAGTAAACACAAATATATATATATATATATATATATATATACGTAATATATTTGTGTTTACTCCAGTTGTACAGTAGTTTCCTTGGAGAGGACTTGGAGGTCTTCACTGTCTATAATCTCTCCATCAAGAAATAATTATTAACACTTCAAAATGTTGTCTGCAAAGTGGGGTAAAATGTACCCTTACTGATCCATATTTACCACTACATTATCCGAGTTAAATTAATGCTCAAGATTTTGCTCATCATAACTGACAACAAGTCTTTCATCTTTGTATCGTGCAGCTGGTTTCTCAAGTTATTTGGTTCTTGAGGTTGTGAGAAGGCATTATTTTTTAATTTACTACAATTCTTGATTGCTATTCAGTACTGTATGTCTAACTGATTGGTCGGTGTGCTTCAGATTAAATTGTTCATTGTAACCTACGTTAATCACTGACAGTAAAATGATATGTGGTTCCCTATATGTGATTGTACAGTGTTTGATATGTGGTTCCCTATATGTGATTGTACAGTGTTTGATATGTGGTTCCCTATATGTGATTGTACAGTGTTTGATATGTGGTTCCCTATATGTGATTGTACAGTGTTTGCGGGGGAACCAGTGATTGTGGGGTGCATACTTCGTTTAGACTAGTCATTGGTTAGACATGGGTTAAGGTTAGGTGTAGGTGTTCTCCCCCGTGGGAGGTACAGTGTTTGCTGGGAACCAGTGCTTGGTAATTAAGGTACACACTAGTGTTGACGTGATGCAGGCTACTTTCAAAAAGTAGCCTGCATGCCGATTTTATTGAAATTGAAAAACCTTTCATCATGTAAGAAAATTGTGAATCCAATCCATACAGCCTCTTGCATTTCATTATCTGTCTCTGCTCAGTGGACAGCAGTTAGCAATCAATATCCAGAGCTCTGACACAGCGTACAGTGCCGTGCACAGAATGTACATTTTTGTTATCCTTTAGATTTAAATAAAGAAGAACATATGTTATGACCCTGGGTTATATGTGTATAGGTTTCTTTCCTCTTGGTGTGTGTGTGTGTGTGTGTGTGTGTGTGTGTGTGTGTGTGTGTGTGTGTGTGTGTGTGTGTGTGTGTGTGTGTGTGTGTGTGTGTGTGTGTCTGTGTCTGTGTCTGTGTCTGTGTCTGTGTGAGTGTGAGTGTGAGTGTGAGTGTGAGTGTGAGTGTGAGTGTGAGTGTGAGTGTGAGTGTGAGGGTGTGGGTGTGTGACTGATTGAGTGAGTGACTGACTGAGTACCAGCTTGTGTGAATGGTGACTGAGTGGTGACTGAGTGGTGGCTGAGTGTGACTGGCTGAGTGGTGGAACCTCACAGGTGATTGGCTCCTGGCTTTCTGGTCTGGAGTATAAAAGCTGCCTACCTTCAGATCTTCAGATGTCTTCCTCCATGCCAGTCTCCCAACAACACCAGTCTGGTGTTTTGAGTGCTTTTAGTTAGCCATTACCAGTATTTTAGGAAGTGTCACTGTCAACATGGTTTAGTCTCGGTAATGTAGGGGTGGGTGTCCATTCTTTTGGTTTCCTTGTTAATAGTGTGTTTCTTTAGTTGATGTTAGGTAAGATACCTGTGTTTGGAGAAGGTAAGCATAGTTTATTTTAGTTGAGTAATGTTCTGTACAGGTGCCCACCCTGAGTAATTTATCCCATGTACCTGATGTAACTGTAATTTATAAAATAAATCGCTGTACTTTGGCTTTTCAACTGGTGTTGGCTGACTATATTTGGGAACTAGGTAGGAGGGAGACAATTTTTGTGTTACACCTGGTGACCCCTAGGCCGGGTTGTAACATACAGTAACTGAGAATGAGCAAGTGATAAGTTCATATGTCAAGAAATCACTGCTATGTCATTTGTCAAGAAATCACTTCCATAGCTGATAATTGTTTGCTTCGCCAACCCGTCATTTAAATAGAAATGTGTTTGGGCCTGTAGATTAAGCACCTATGTTAAAGAGAAAGGGACTAGACATGGTTTATTTAATGTAACACCTAAAACACACTCATGAATAATCTAGAGGCTTAAATTAATATTCTCCATATTTAGACCGCAGCCATCTTGTCAGCAAGGTGATACCTAGGTGACACTTCCCATAGACAGCCCATATTCATCCAAACTGGAAAGTCCTCTTAAACAACGTCAAAATCACCAACATTGCAGCTGTAGGGAAAGCTTGAATTATCCTCTTTCAATCTGTAAAGTGTTTGTTTCATAACAATCCACTGTAGACATTTTATGAGCTACTTCCTGTCAATAAATTCCTTGCAGATTTTTTCTAAGTGCTGGAGTTTGGAAGGGCTCGTTGACTATCACTCAACAGCCCATGCGTACCACCCGTTTTGATAACGAGTGCTTCCATACTCTGATACTTAGAAAATAATCATCTGCAAGGAATTTCCTGATAGGAAGTAGCTCATAAAATGTCTACGGTGGATTTTTATTAAACAAACTTTACAGATTGAAAGAGGAGCTTTCCCTACAGCTGCAATGTTGGTGATTTTGACGTTGTTTAATATAATTAGAGAGGACTTTTCTGTTTGGATGAATGGGCTCTCTAAGGAAAGTGTCACCTAGGTATCACCTTGCTGGCAAGATGGCTGCGGTCTAAATATGGAGAATAGTGCCGTGTGCCTGGCTGCACCCCCAGACTCATCACCATTCTTTGTGATGAGGTAATTACTATAAGCAATTCCCTGAAGATAACTCTTGGTGAAACATTACCTACTATAAATAACGTTTTGCATTGAGGCCGGTGTGTTTGTGGTGTGTGTGGTGTGTGTTACAAACTCATGCGTCTAGGGGTATATTGAGTGAGCAAGATGAAAAGGAGGAACGGGAAACCATGGTCGAATATTAAGTTTTATTATAATAATAGAACAAATAAAGTAAATTTTATTTACAATAATGGCTCTTTAACAAAATAAAAGACAAACAAGAATATCAAACCTTGAACTTAACAAAAGGTAGTCTCCTTTCCAAAG
This sequence comes from Electrona antarctica, assembly GCF_951216825.1. Lineage (NCBI taxonomy): Eukaryota > Metazoa > Chordata > Actinopteri > Myctophiformes > Myctophidae > Electrona > Electrona antarctica. The sequence goes on from NC_136794.1 coordinate 32,742,577, forward strand.
GGAGACTGAACAGAAGAACGAAGTCTCACAGTTAGTAGCGGCGGGTCGGAGGGAGACCATAGTGGTGTTCCTCGGCCAGCAGCACTGACTATAAAGGAAGTCGTGTACCCATGGCCATTGGTCATATGACCAGCAGCCAATAATAAGAGCCGGATATATTTCTACTTGCAAAAAAGAGATTTCAACCTTACTACTACTTTGTACTACTAGGTCTTTGCAGAGGAAATTATGTAAAAAAAAAAATATATATATGCACATTTATAATAATTATAAATTTACATTTGGGGGATATCTTTCACAATAATAAATAAAACATGTTCTATACATTATAATGATCACTAAACAAAATATATAACAGGTATTTTACTTTTTCAGGGTTAAAGGTCAAAGGGTAAAGCAGTAAAAGCACTACCTAATATATAACATTGTGTTGCAGATTAAACCTTTCCATAGATTTCATAGATAGCTTCATAGACTTCATGTTAATGTGTATTTTCAGACCTTTATCCACTTAAACCGTCAATACTTAGTAAACTTGACCTTTCCGTCGTTTGCTCTTTTTTTCCCCTCTACACCAAACTTCTTTGCCGAAAAGAGTTGATCTACAAGCACCTAGCATTGTGAGGCATTGTGAGCTTGTTGATTGGCTATTTTTGGCTAAAGTTCTCCTCAGAAAAGGGATACTAGGGTAAAGTTCTGCAGAAAAGGGATACTATAGGGTTCAAGTGGTTAATGTAAAAATATATATCCTTCCTATGCTACTCTAGTCTAAAGAAAACATGTAATGGGAGGCTCACTGGTTTTACTCAAGATCTAAGATCATCACGGCTAGTCATCACCTGAAGGAAAGATGTTTACGGTGACCCATACACGTCGAACTCACTCTTACCCTCTTTCAAAGACTCAAGGCTAGAAATCTCTGTGTGGCTTGTCATATACAGGCTTGCAGAAATGGATGGTGCTAAAACTTAAAACTGCTGAATCTAAATTATGTGTTTTGACACATTTAATGCCTTCTATTATGGTGATGGTGATGGCAGTATGTGCATGTATGTGTGCACTGCACTCATGTGTTCAGAATGCATAATATGTGTGCAGCACGTACGTGTGTTTGCTCCGCAGTGAGAGAGGGGTATTTGACTTGTCCTTGGGCTAGCAATCAGTGGATAATGAGTGGCTGCCACATCAGCTTTTATTAGTCTGTGCCTGCCAGGGCCCAAGGGAGACTGAGATGCCTCATTCTTGAATGATAACCTGGCAAACAGAGACTGCCTCACAAAAACAAAGAGAGAGACTGCGCAGCCTCAATGTCAGATCTCTGCTGTGTGACATATGTGTGATGAGGCCACTTCATTTCTTTTAGGACGTCTCTTTTCTTTTTTTTACTGTTTTGTTTGCTGTAGGGAGTAAAGTCCCCTTTAACTGTTTCCGCGCCAGTGCTATAGCCGACAATTGTTTTTAGGTAAACGTCACGGATCGTTAGCATAAAATGCTAACGGACCGTACTTATTTTATTTTTTTCCCCTGGATTGTGGGGAATAAAACAAATCTCGGGATGCCGGGCATGGCATCCATTGCAAAGGTGAATTAATCTCGTTTTCTCAGGGCCGGTGCGGAACCAGTTAAAGCAAGTACATCTAAGCTCTGCATTTTCAGTTAGTTTTACCTTTCAATCTCAACCATTTCTGAACCAAACCTTCTGATGATGTGCATCAGAAGTTAACAAAGTCCTGTCAACATTAGTTAAAGCAGGAATGTCATCAAAGCCCTCAGCCACTTTCTGTGTAATCTGAAATGCACTGGCATCTCCTCTGCGCCCTTTGAGATCCACCAGCAAGTTGCCATTAATTTGCTTCAGTTGTTTGTTCAACCGTTGTGTTTGCAGGTTCTCTGGGCAAGGGCTGGGTTGTTTGTGTAAATCAAAGGACTGTCTGGGACAGGATGACCTAACCTGATTGTGTAGGCATAACATAACCTGGAGATCAACAAAAAAACCTAAAAAGAAACAAAGAAAGAGAATAAGAAACGTGATCTATTTCTTTCCATTCTGATCCGACTATACCGTATGTCCTTTTCTTTTTTTTACCTTGACATTGACTGTGAACTTTCATCATTTTAACCAATGAAAATCAGCCTGTCCATTTGGAAATGCGCGCGCACGCACGCACGCACGCACGCACGCACGCACGCACGCACGCACGCACGCACGCAGAGGCCTGATTTACAATTGGTCTACTGTGAGGGCCACCTAAAAGTAATAAATAAGGCCCCATTGTTATGGGTTTTTAATGGGTGACTGTATTTCCTGGATATTGCACTTTATGAATGTAATGTTATAACAAAGTGTTGTAGTGAGGAGCATAGAGTAAAAGTGCTGAGGATGCAACATCACAGATGAATTCCACCAAAAGCCCTTGAGTGCTGGGCTGGCACCTGGAGATTTCTGCTGTGCAAAATCCAGCAAGTGTAGCAACTTTATAAGCAGCGTTTTCTCTGTAATACTGTACATCACTCTATTCACCAGGAGCTATTTCTGGTATATGGTGCAACAAGTGATTGCAAAGAAGATTTCTGAAGTCATGGGAACTGTTAACCACTTTGCAAAGGTTGGAAAAACTCGAGACCTACACATTTCGATTTGGCGTGCTCCGAATAGTTGGGGGAGGGGTAAAGAAAAACCTTTTCGGATTTTTAAGATTACCCAAGGGACATTTGTACCACATTTCCTGCTTTTATGAGATTCTTTAGGTGTCTTTTTCCATCATCTGTAAGTGGCCATTTTCAATTTAGTCAACTCACTTCCTGTTTCAGATTCTAGGAAGTTAGGATGACCCAAAGGACATATGTGCCAAATTGTATGCTTCTATGAGATTCTATAGGCGTTGTGGGTCAATCACCAACACTGTATGTGGACATTTTCAATTTTGTTAATTCACTTTCTGTTTAAGTTTTTTTGGCACCCCTTCTAGGATGTCTTGGGAAATCTGTATCAAATTTCATGCTTGTATCCACCGCATAACGATTTTGCCATTTTCTGACGGTAATACCTCCTACTATTTCCAAAGATCGGAAAAACTTGAAACTTGTGACGAAAAGAGAGTTGAGCCAGAAGGCAAAGCTCTCTGTCTACCGAGCAATCTTCGTTCCTACTCTCACCTATGGTCATGAAGTGTGGGTCATGACCGAAAGAATAAGGTCGCGAATACAAGCGGCCGAAATGAGTTTTCTCCGACGGGTCTTAGAGATAGGGTGAGAAGTTCAGTCACGCGGGAGAGACTCGGAGTAGAGCCGCTGCTCCTTCGCCTGGAAAGGAGCCAGCTTAGGTGGTTCGGGCATCTGGTTAGGATGCCTCTCGAGCGTCTCCCTAGGGAGGTCCTCGATGCACGTCCCACCGGGAGGAGACCCCGGGGCAGACCAAGGTGCAGATGGAGGAAACACATCAACTCACTGGCCTTGGAACGTCTCGGAATCCCCCTGGAGCACTCTGGTGGAGCTGTTGCCCTCGCGACCCGACTACGGATAAGTGGTTGAAGATGGATGGATGGATGGAAAATCATGAAAAACAACAGACTATAGTCTGTCTTCCGAAACCATGAATTATATCATGTCGGGGGGAGGGGTGGGCACTGGGGGGACACTTGGGGGACACTGGGGAGGCACTGGGGGTCACTAGTGGGCACTGGGGAGCCAAAGGGGGCACTGGGGGGACACTGGGGAGCCACTGGGGGGGCACTGGGGAGGCACTGGGGGGGCACTGGGGAGGCGCTGGGGGGGCACTGGGGAGGCACTGGGGGGACACTGGGGGGGCACTGGGGGGGCACTGAAGGGCACTGGGGAGGCACTGGGGGGCACTAGAGGGGCACTGGGGAGGCACTGGCGGGACCTGGGGACTTGAAAAATTGACAAATGAAAGTCCCTTTTCCAGCAGTTCGGTCTGATGTTGATCCGGCTGGAAGTAATGGGACAGATTAATTATGTTTGACTTGCCCCCCCCCCTCCTTTCTTGGTTTATGGGGTCAATTAGTTTAAACTAAGGAGCCAATTTTCAAGCATTGCTTTGCCAGTCTCTGTTTTCCAATGTATGTTATCATGAACTACTTTAAAATCCCGTTCATCCAATTTCGGGAGGAAATTTTGTTTTGCAATAACGCGATTTAAATCTCTTAAGTTATGCCTATCCTTTGTTGGGAGGCCATCTGAGAAATTGAGGGACATGGATACTTGCGGCTGGAAAGGCGTTCTGTGCTGCTATGATGCTCCCTCTCATCGACTTCTGTGCTGATACGGTAGTGTGGCCCTTGTTGTTTATCCCAACCGACAGTATGCAATGTGCTACCGTGGTGTTCTTTGGTGTTTTCTCTAGTAGGGTCTTTGCATGTTAGAATGTCATTCCTGGGTAGCAATCCACTTGTAGATCCGTTCGTCCGAAGGGTGGGATGTTGTCCAGGTTCGAATCCCCTACGATGAGGAGGCTTTTCTTTGGGTATAGTCTCCAAAGGGTGTTCTTTTCATTCGTGTTGATGTGTCTGTATACTTCCCCTGGGATCCTTGGTTCATCTTTCTCTGGTTCATCTATTCCCTGTCCCAGGTTCTCTCCTGGGTCTGTAGTGGTCCTACTTGGGTCTATTCTATCTACTTCTGTGTCCTGGGTCTGGTTCTGTGTGGTGTTCTCCTGTGTTGTTGGTTCCGTCCGGCTGCGGTCAGCCCTCTGGGGTTGTGGTGTGCCATTTGGATTGGCCCTCTGGGGTGGGTCTTGTTTACTTCGTGTTTGCCTCTGTGGTGGGCTCTTCTGTATTGGTGCGGCCAGGTGGGGAAAGTCTTCTTGTGATAGGTCCCTGTGAAGGCACTGGGAAGGCACTGGGGGGGGGGTACTGGGGGGACACTGGGGGGGTACTGGGGGGACACTGGGGGGACACTGGGGAGGCACTGGGGGGGCACTGGGGAGGCACTGGGGGGGGGGGGGGGGGGGGCACTGGGGGGACAGACTATACTATGCCTTCCGAAACCATGAACTATAGCATGTCGTTTTTTCATGATTTGAATTTCTTTTTGAAATTCTCCAAAATCATGAAAAACGACATACTATAGTATCTCTTCCGAAACCATGAACTATAGCATGTCGTTTTTTCATGATTTTTTTTTTTTTTTGAATCCTCCAAAATCATGAAAAACGACAGACTATGGTATGCCTTCCGAAACCATGAACTATAGCATGTCGTCTTTTCATGATTTTTTTTGTATCCTCCAAAATCATGAAAAATGACAGACTATAGTCTGTCTTCCGAAACCATGAACTATAGCATGTCGTTTTTTCATGATTTTGGAGGATTTGAAAAAAAGATGAAAATCATGAAAAAAACAACATACTATAGAGCCAGGACTTGAACCTGCACCCTCCTGATTCCCAGGCAGGCTCTGTACCCAGTGATCCACTGTGCATGCTGTTCTTAAAAGGCCGAATAGATAATGACAGAAGAGCCAGAGACTTGTTTCCATTGTGGTTCATATACATTCGAACGTCTAGAGATAAACAACAGCAAAATAAACAATAGACAAATCTCCTGTTATTTTATTTTTTTATTTTATTTTTGTATCAATGTTGTACTCAAAGGGAACAGCAGACTGTGTTGTGGCAGGTAGCAAGTAGATCAGTGACTTAGCACACTGGCTGCATGATCTGGAGATTGTTGGTTCAAACCCCACTCAAATGTTTACTTGCCAAAATCTGCCATTGACCCACATTCTGAATTTCTCAAATTTAAAAGCACTATATTGCTAAAACGATGAAACATTTCAAAGATTCCTTTTCAGGCAAACATGTCCACCGTAAGATTAACCTAAATAGGTTTGAATGGGGTTTCTAGGTGTAAGTATGTAGGACTAGTAGCATGCCAAAGTTTGTGCTATTGCCATTGGGAATGCATTGGGCGTTTAACTTAAATAACTCAGAAACTACAAAACATTTCAAAGTAAAAGGTTCCAGCATGTGTCTCCACAGAAAGCTGAATTATAAGAAGTGTGAATGGAGTTTCTAGGTGAAAGTGCTTTTTTGACGTGCCAATATCTGCCATTGAGCCCCATTGTAAATGTCTCAAATTTGAAAGCACTATATTTCTAAAACGATGAAACATTTCAAAGATTCCTTTTCAGGCAAACATGTCCACCATAAGATGAACCTAAATAGGTTTTAATGGGGTTTCTAGGTGTAAGTATGTAGGACTAGTAGCATGCCAAAGTTTGTGCTATTGCCATTGGGAATGCATTGGGCGTTTAACTTAAATAACTCAGAAACTACAAAACATTTCAAAGTGAAAAGTTCCAGCATGTGTCTCCACAGTAAGCTGAATTATAAAATGTGTGAATGGAGTTTCTAGGTGAAAGTTTTTTTGACGTGCCACTATCTGCCATTATAAATTTCTCAAATTTAAAGCACTATATTTCTAAAACTATGAAACATTTCAAAGATTCCTTTTCAGGCAAACATGTCCACCGTAAGATGAACCTAAATAGGTTTGAATGGGGATTCTAGGTGTAAGTATGTAGGACTAGTAGCATGCCAAAGTTATAATGTTTTTCGGACGGCATACTATAGCATGTCGTTTTTCGTGATTTTGGACTATTTGAAAAAAAGATGAAAATCATAAAAAAACTACATACTATAGTTCATGGTTTCGGACGGCATACTATAGCATGTCGTTTTTCATGATTTTGGAGGATTTGAAAAAAAGATGAAAATCATGAAAAAACGACATACTATAGTCCATGGTTTGGGACGGCATAATATATTTTGTCATATTTTCATGATTTTGGGACACTATGTCAGAGCCAGGACTTGAACCTGCAGCCTCCTGATTCGCAGGCAGGCTCTGTACCCAGTGAGCCACTGTGCATGCTGTTCTTAAAAGGCCGAATAGATAATGACAGTAGAGCCAGAGACTTGTTTCCATTGTGGTTCATAAACATTCAAACGTCTAGAGATATACAACAGCAAAAGAAACAATAGACAAATCTCCTGTTATTTTATTTTTTGTATTTTATTTTTGTATCAATGTTGTACTCAAAGGGAACAGCAGACTGTGTTGTGGCAGGTAGCAAGTAGATCAGTGACTTAGCACACTGGCTGCATGATCTGGAGATTGTGGGATCAAACCCCACTCAAATGTTTACTTGCCAAAATCTGCCATTGACCCCCATTCTGAATTTCTCAAATTTAAAAGCACTATATTTCTAAAACGATGAAACATTTCAAAGATTCCTTTTCAGGCAAACATGTCCAACGTAAGATGAACCTAAATAGGTTTGAATGGGGTTTTTAGGTGTAAGTATGTAGGACTAGTAGCATGCCAAAGTTTGTGCTATTGCCATTGGGAATGCATTGGGCGTTTAACTTAAATAACTCAGAAACTACAAAACATTTCAAAGTAAAAAGTTCCAGCATGTGTCTCCAAAGAAAGCTGAATTATAAAAAGTGTGAATGGAGTTTCTAGGTGAAAGTGCTTTTTTGACGTGCCAATATCTGCCATTGAGCCCCATTGTAAATGTCTCAAATTTGAAAGCACTATATTTCTAAAACGATGAAACATTTCAAAGATTCCTTTTCAGGCAAACATGTCCACCGTAAGATGAACCTAAATAGGTTTGAATGGGGTTTCTAGGTGTAAGTATGTAGGACTAGTAGCATGCCAAAGTTTGTGCTATTGCCATTGGGAATGCATTGGGCGTTTAACTTAAATAACTCAGAAACTACAAAACATTTCAAAGTGAAAAGTTCCAGCATGTGTCTCCACAGTAAGCTGAATTATAAAATGTGTGAATGGAGTTTCTAGGTGAAAGTTTTTTTGACGTGCCACTATCTGCCATTATACATTTCTCAAATTTAAAGCACTATATTTCTAAAACTATGAAACATTTCAAAGATTCCTTTTCAGGCAAACATGTCCACCGTAAGATGAACCTAAATAGGTTTGAATGGGGATTCTAGGTGTAAGTATGTAGGACTAGTAGCATGCCAAAGTTAAAAAAAAAATCGGACGGCATACTATAGCATGTCGTTTTTCGTGATTTTGGACTATTTGAAAAAAAGATGAAAATCATGAAAAAACGACATACTATAGTTCATGGTTTCGGACGGCATACTATAGCATGTCGTTTTTCATGATTTTGGAGGATTTGAAAAAAAGATGAAAATCATGAAAAAACTACATACTATAGTCCATGGTTTGGGACGGCATAATATATTTTGTCATATTTTCATGATTTTGGGACACTATGTCAGAGCCAGGACTTGAACCTGCAGCCTCCTGATTCGCAGGCAGGCTCTGTACCCAGTGAGCCACTGTGCATGCTGTTCTTAAAAGGCCGAATAGATAATGACAGTAGAGCCAGAGACTTGTTTCCATTGTGGTTCATAAACATTCAAACGTCTAGAGATAAACAACAGCAAAAGAAACAATAGACAAATCTCCTGTTATTTTATTTTTTGTATTTTATTTTTGTATCAATGTTGTACTCAAAGGGAACAGCAGACTGTGTTGTGGCAGGTAGCAAGTAGATCAGTGACTTAGCACACTGGCTGCATGATCTGGAGATTGTGGGATCAAACCCCACTCAAATGTTTACTTGCCAAAATCTGCCATTGACCCACATTCTGAATTTCTCAAATTTAAAAGCACTATATTTCTAAAACGATGAAACATTTCGAAGATTCCTTTTCAGGCAAACATGTCCACCGTAAGATGAACCTAAATAGGTTTGAATGGGGTTTCTAGGTGTAAGTATGTAGGACTAGTAGCATGCCAACGTTTGTGCTATTGCCATTGGGAATGCATTGGGCGTTTAACTTAAATAACTCAGAAACTACAAAACATTTCAAAGTAAAAAGTCCCAGCATGTGTCTCCACAGAAAGCTAAATTATAAAAAGTGTGAATGGAGTTTCTAGGTGAAAGTGCTTTTTTGACGTGCCAATATCTGCCCTTGAGCCCATTGTAAATGTCTCAAATTTGAAAGCACTATATTTCTAAAACGATGAAACATTTCAAAGATTCCTTTTCAGGCAAACATGTCCACCGTAAGATGAACCTAAATAGGTTTGAATGGGGATTCTAGGTGTAAGTATGTAGGACTAGTAGCATGCCAAAGTTAAAAAAAAAATCGGACGGCATACTATAGCATGTAGTTTTTCGTGATTTTGGACTATTTGAAAAAAAGATGAAAATCATGAAAAAACGACATACTATAGTTCATGGTTTCGGACGGCATACTATAGCATGTCGTTTTTCATGATTTTGGAGGATTTGAAAAAAAGATGAAAATCATGAAAAAACTACATACTATAGTCCATGGTTTGGGACGGCATAATATTTTTTGTCATATTTTCATGATTTTGGGACACTATGTCAGAGCCAGGACTTGAACCTGCAGCCTCCTGATTCGCAGGCAGGCTCTGTACCCAGTGAGCCACTGTGCATGCTGTTCTTAAAAGGCCGAATAGATAATGACAGTAGAGCCAGAGACTTGTTTCCATTGTGGTTCATAAACATTCAAACGTCTAGAGATAAACAACAGCAAAAGAAACAATAGACAAATCTCCTGTTATTTTATTTTTTGTATTTTATTTTTGTATCAATGTTGTACTCAAAGGGAACAGCAGACTGTGTTGTGGCAGGTAGCAAGTAGATCAGTGACTTAGCACACTGGCTGCATGATCTGGAGATTGTGGGATCAAACCCCACTCAAATGTTTACTTGCCAAAATCTGCCATTGACCCACATTCTGAATTTCTCAAATTTAAAAGCACTATATTTCTAAAACGATGAAACATTTCGAAGATTCCTTTTCAGGCAAACATGTCCACCGTAAGATGAACCTAAATAGGTTTGAATGGGGTTTCTAGGTGTAAGTATGTAGGACTAGTAGCATGCCAACGTTTGTGCTATTGCCATTGGGAATGCATTGGGCGTTTAACTTAAATAACTCAGAAACTACAAAACATTTCAAAGTAAAAAGTCCCAGCATGTGTCTCCACAGAAAGCTAAATTATAAAAAGTGTGAATGGAGTTTCTAGGTGAAAGTGCTTTTTTGACGTGCCAATATCTGCCATTGAGCCCATTGTAAATGTCTCAAATTTGAAAGCACTATATTTCTAAAACGATGAAACATTTCAAAGATTCCTTTTCAGGCAAACATGTCCACCGTAAGATGAACCTAAATAGGTTTGAATGGGGATTCTAGGTGTAAGTATGTAGGACTAGTAGCATGCCAAAGTTAAAAGAAAAATCGGACGGCATACTATAGCATGTCGTTTTTCGTGATTTTGGACTATTTGAAAAAAAGATGAAAATCATGAAAAAACGACATAGCCTACTATAGTTCATGGTTTCGGACGGCATACTATAGCATGTCGTTTTTCATGATTTTGGAGGATTTGAAAAAAAGATGAAAATCATGAAAAAACTACATACTATAGTCCATGGTTTGGGACGGCATAATATATTTTGTCATATTTTCATGATTTTGGGACACTATGTCAGAGCCAGGACTTGAACCTGCAGCCTCCTGATTCGCAGGCAGGCTCTGTACCCAGTGAGCCACTGTGCATGCTGTTCTTAAAAGGCCGAATAGATAATGACAGTAGAGCCAGAGACTTGTTTCCATTGTGGTTCATAAACATTCAAACGTCTAGAGATAAACAACAGCAAAAGAAACAATAGACAAATCTCCTGTTATTTTATTTTTTGTATTTTATTTTTGTATCAATGTTGTACTCAAAGGGAACAGCAGACTGTGTTGTGGCAGGTAGCAAGTAGATCAGTGACTTAGCACACTGGCTGCATGATCTGGAGATTGTGGGATCAAACCCCACTCAAATGTTTACTTGCCAAAATCTGCCATTGACCCACATTCTGAATTTCTCAAATTTAAAAGCACTATATTTCTAAAACGATGAAACATTTCGAAGATTCCTTTTCAGGCAAACATGTCCACCGTAAGATGAACCTAAATAGGTTTGAATGGGGTTTCTAGGTGTAAGTATGTAGGACTAGTAGCATGCCAACGTTTGTGCTATTGCCATTGGGAATGCATTGGGCGTTTAACTTAAATAACTCAGAAACTACAAAACATTTCAAAGTAAAAAGTCCCAGCATGTGTCTCCACAGAAAGCTAATTTATAAAAAGTGTGAATGGAGTTTCTAGGTGAAAGTGCTTTTTTGACGTGCCAATATCTGCCATTGAGCCCATTGTAAATGTCTCAAATTTGAAAGCACTATATTTCTAAAACGATGAAACATTTCAAAGATTCCTTTTCAGGCAAACATGTCCACCGTAAGATGAACCTAAATAGGTTTGAATGGGGTTTCTAGGTGTAAGTATGTAGGACTAGTAGCATGCCAAAGTTTGTGCTATTGCCATTGGGAATGCATTGGGCGTTTAACTTAAATAACTCAGAAACTACAAAACATTTCAAAGTGAAAAGTTCCAGCATGTGTCTCCACAGTAAGCTGAATTATAAAATGTGTGAATGGAGTTTCTAGGTGAAAGTTTTTTTGACGTGCCACTATTTGCCATTATAAATTTCTCAAATTTAAAGCACTATATTTCTAAAACTATGAAACATTTCAAAGATTCCTTTTCAGGCAAACATGTCCACCGTAAGATGAACCTAAATAGGTTTGAATGGGGATTCTAGGTGTAAGTATGTAGGACTAGTAGCATGCCAAAGTTATAATTTTTTTCGGACGGCATACTATATAGCATGTCGTTTTTCGTGATTTTGGACTATTTGAAAAAAAGATGAAAATCATGAAAAAATGACATACTATAGTTCATGGTTTCGGATGGCATACTATAGCATGTCGTTTTTCATCATCAAGACTGGGGTGGGATTGCACCCTGGACCTATATTTTTTGGTTTGAACTTGAGTGGGGTTTGAACTCACCATCTGCGGAACATGTGGCAGCGTCCTAACACACTGAACCACTGGGTCCAGACAATTCACACTGCTTTTTTGTTGGTTTTCTTCTTCTGAAATCGGTGTTGAAAGTAAAGACTTCAGTGGGGTTTGAAGTCACCATCTCCCGATCATGTGGCAGCGTCCTAACAAACAGAGCCACTGGTTCCAGACAATTCACACTGCTTTTTTGTTGGATTTCTTCTTCATACTATAGTTCATGGTTTCGGATGGCATACTATAGCATGTCGTTTTTCATCATCAAGACTGGGGTGGGATTGCACCCTGGACCTATATTTTTTGGTTTGAACTTGAGTGGGGTTTGAACTCACCATCTGCGGAACATGTGGCAGCGTCCTAACACACTGAACCACTGGGTCCAGACAATTCACACTGCTTTTTTGTTGGTTTTCTTCTTCTGAAATCGGTGTTGAAAGTAAAGACTTCAGTGGGGTTTGAAGTCACCATCTCCCGATCATGTGGCAGCGTCCTAACAAACAGAGCCACTGGTTCCAGACAATTCACACTGCTTTTTTGTTGGATTTCTTCTTCTGAAATCGGTCTTGAAAGTAAATACTTCAGTGGGGTTTGAACTCACCATCTCCTGATCATGTGGCAGCGTCCTAACACACTGAGCCACTGGGTCCAGACAATTCACACTGCTTTTGTTTGTTTAGTTCTCCTGACATTGGTCTTGAAAGTAAAGACTTGAGTGGGGGACTATAGCCCATGGTCTCGGAGTGATTTTCCTCTTTTTTTCAAATCCTCGTTTTTCATTTTTGACCATGGGCTGTAGCCCATCTCAGATTTTTGAGGATTTGAAAAAAAGACGGAAATCACTCGAGACAATGGACTATAGCCCATGGTCTCGGAGTGATTTTCGTCTTTTTCTCAAATCCTTGTTTTTCATCATTTTTGACCATGGGCTGTAGCCCATCTCAGACGGCATACTATAGCATGCCGTTTTTCATCATTTTTGAGGATTTGAAAAAAAGACGGAAATCACTCGAGACAATGGACTATAGCCCATGGTCTCGGAGTGATTTTCGTCTTTTTCTCAAATACTTGTTTTTCATCATTTTTGACCATGGGCTGTAGCCCATATCAGACGGCATACTATAGCATGCCGTTTTTCATCATTTTTGAGGATTTGAAAAAAAGACAAAAATCACTCGAGACAATGGACTATAGCCCATGGTCTCGGAGTGATTTTCGTCTTTTTCTCAAATCCTTGTTTTTCATCATTTTTGACCATGGGCTGTAGCCCATCTCGGACGGCATACTATAGCATGCCGTTTTTCATCATTTTTGAGGGTTTGAAAAAAGACGGAAATCACTCGAGACAATGGACTATAGCCCATGGTCTCGGAGTGATTTTCGTCTTTTCTCAAATCCTTGTTTTTCATCATTTTTGACCATGGGCTGTAGCCCATCTCAGACGGCATACTATAGCATGCCGTTTTTCATCATTTTTGAGGATTAAAAAAAAAGACGGAAATCACTCGAGACAATGGCCTATAGCCCATGGTCTCGGAGTGATTTTCGTCTTTTTCTCAAATCCTTGTTTTTCATCATTTTTGACCATGGGCTGTAGCCCATCTCAGACGGCATACTATAGCATGCCGTTTTTCATCATTTTTGAGGATTTTAAAAAAAAGACGAAAATCACTTGAGACAATGGACTATAGCCCATGGTCTCGGAGTGATTTTCGTCTTTTTCTCAAATCCTCATTTACATCATTTTTGACCATGGGATGTAGCCCATCTCAGACGGCATACTATAGCATGCTGTTTTTCATCATTTTTGAGGATTTAAAAAAAAGACGGAAATCACTCGAGACAATGGACTATAGCCCATGGTCTCGGAGTGATTTTCGTCTTTTTCTCAAATCCTTGTTTTTCATCATTTTTGACCATGGGCTGTAGCCCATCTCAGACGGCATACTATAGCATGCCGTTTTTCATCATTTTTGAGGATTTGAAAAAAAGACGAAAATCACTTGAGACAATGGACTATAGCCCATGGTCTCGGAGTGATTTTCGTCTTTTTCTCAAATCCTCATTTACATCATTTTTGACCATGGGATGTAGCCCATCTCAGACGGCATACTATAGCATGCTGTTTTTCATCATTTTTGAGGATTTAAAAAAAAGACGGAAATCACTCGAGACAATGGACTATAGCCCATGGTCTCGGAGTGATTTTCGTCTTTTTCTCAAATCCTTGTTTTTCATCATTTTTGACCATGGGCTGTAGCCCATCTCAGACGGCATACTATAGCATGCCGTTTTTCATCATTTTTGAGGATTTGAAAAAAAGACGAAAATCACTCGAGACAATGGACTATAGCCCATGGTCTCGGAGTGATTTTCGTCTTTTTCTCAAATCCTTGTTTTTCATCATTTTTGACCATGGGCTGTAGCCCATCTCAGACGGCATACTATACCATGCCGTTTTTCATCATTTTTGAGGATTTGAAAAAAAGACGAAAATCACTCGAGACAATGGACTATAGCCCATGGTCTCGGAGTGATTTTCGTCTTTTTCTCAAATCCTTGTTTTTCATCATTTTTGACCATGGGCTGTAGCCCATCTCAGACGGCATACTATAGCATGTCGTTTTTCATCATTTTTGAGGATTTGAAAAAAAGACGAAAATCACTCGAGACATTGGAGTATAGCCCATGGTCTCGGAGTGATTTTCGTCTTTTTCTCAAATCCTTGTTTTTCATCATTTTTGACCATGGGCTGTAGCCCATCTCAGACGGCATACTATAGCATGCCGTTTTTCATCATTTTTGAGGATTTGAAAAGACGAAAAGACGATTTGAAAAGACGAAAATCACTCGAGACAATGGACTATAGCCCATGGTCTCGGAGTGATTTTCGTCTTTTTCTCAAATCCTTGTTTTTCATCATTTTTGACCATGGGCTGTAGCCCATCTCAGATGGCATACTATAGCATGCCGTTTTTCATCATTTTTGAGGATTTGAAAAAAAGACGAAAATCACTCGAGACAATGGACTATAGCCCATGGTCTCGGAGTGATTTTCGTCTTTTTCTCAAATCCTTGTTTTTCATCATTTTTTACCATGGGCTGTAGCCCATCTCAGACGGCATACTATAGCATGCCGTTTTTCATCATTTTTGAGGATTAAAAAAAAAGACGGAAATCACTCGAGACAATGGCCTATAGCCCATGGTCTCGGAGTGATTTTCGTCTTTTTCTCAAATCCTTGTTTTTCATCATTTTTGACCATGGGCTGTAGCCCATCTCAGACGGCATACTATAGCATGCCGTTTTTCATCATTTTTGAGGATTTGAAAAAAAGACGAAAATCACTCGAGACAATGGACTATAGCCCATGGTCTCGGAGTGATTTTCGTCTTTTTCTCAAATCCTTGTTTTTCATCATTTTTGACCATGGGCTGTAGCCCATCTCAGACGGCATACTATAGCATGCCGTTTTTCATCATTTTTGAGGATTTGAAAAAAAGACGAAAATCACTCGAGACAATGGACTATAGCCCATGGTCTCGGAGTGATTTTCGTCTTTTTCTCAAATCCTTGTTTTTCATCATTTTTGACCATGGGCTGTAGCCCATCTCAGACGGCATACTATAGCATGCCGTTTTTCATCATTTTTGAGGATTTGAAAAAAAGACGAAAATCATTCGAGACAATGGACTATAGCCCAT
Source organism: Electrona antarctica (assembly GCF_951216825.1). NCBI lineage: Eukaryota > Metazoa > Chordata > Actinopteri > Myctophiformes > Myctophidae > Electrona > Electrona antarctica. The sequence continues at coordinate 32,758,227 of NC_136794.1, forward strand.
GGTCTCGGAGTGATTTTCGTCTTTTTCTCAAATCCTTGTTTTTCATCATTTTTGACCATGGGCTGTAGCCCATCTCAGACGGCATACTATAGCATGCCGTTTTTCATCATTTTTGAGGATTTGAAAAAAAGACGAAAATCACTCGAGACAATGGACTATAGCCCATGGTCTCGGAGTGATTTTCGTCTTTTTCTCAAATCCTTGTTTTTCATCATTTTTGACCATGGGCTGTAGCCCATCTCAGACGGCATACTATAGCATGTCGTTTTTCATCATTTTTGAGGATTTGAAAAAAAGACGAAAATCACTCGAGACATTGGACTATAGCCCAAGGTCTCGGAGTGATTTTCGTCTTTTTCTCAAATCCTTGTTTTTCATCATTTTTGACCATGGGCTGTAGCCCATCTCAGACGGCATACTATAGCATGCCGTTTTTCATCATTTTTGAGGATTTGAAAAGACGAAAAGACGATTTGAAAAGACGAAAATCACTCGAGACAATGGACTATAGCCCATGGTCTCGGAGTGATTTTCGTCTTTTTCTCAAATCCTTGTTTTTCATCATTTTTGACCATGGGCTGTAGCCCATCTCAGATGGCATACTATAGCATGCCGTTTTTCATCATTTTTGAGGATTTGAAAAAAAGACGAAAATCACTCGAGACAATGGACTATAGCCCATGGTCTCGGAGTGATTTTCGTCTTTTTCTCAAATCCTTGTTTTTCATCATTTTTGACCATGGGCTGTAGCCCATCTCAGACGGCATACTATAGCATGCCGTTTTTCATCATTTTTGAGGATTTGAAAAAAAGACGAAAATCACTCGAGACAATGGACTATAGCCCATGGTCTCGGAGTGATTTTCGTCTTTTTCTCAAATCCTCATTTACATCATTTTTGACCATGGGATGTAGCCCATCTCAGACTGCATACTATAGCATGCCGTTTTTTATCATTTTTGAGGGTTCTGCCATTGAGCCCCATTGTAAATGTCTCAAATTTGAAAGCACTATATTTCTAAAACGATGAAACATTTCAAAGATTCCTTTTCAGTCAAACATGTCCACCGTAAGATGAACCTAAATAGGTTTGAATGGGGTTTCTAGGTGTAAGTATGTAGGACTAGTAGCATGCCAAAGTTTGTGCTATTGCCATTGGGAATGCATTGGGCGTTTAACTTAAATAACTCAGAAACTACAAAACATTTCAAAGTAAAAAGTTCCAGCATGTGTCTCCACAGAAAGCTGAATTATAAAAAGTGTGAATGGAGTTTCTAGGTGAAAGTGCTTTTTTGACGTGCCAATATCTGCCATTGAGCCCCATTGTAAATGTCTCAAATTTGAAAGCACTATATTTCTAAAACGATGAAACATTTCAAAGATTCCTTTTAAGGCAAACATGTCCACCGTAAGATGAACCTAAATAGGTTTGAATGGGGTTTCTAGGTGTAAGTATGTAGGACTAGTAGCATGCCAAAGTTTGTGCTATTGCCATTGGGAATGCATTGGGCGTTTAACTTAAATAACTCAGAAACTACAAAACATTTCAAAGTGAAAAGTTCCAGCATGTGTCTCCACAGTAAGCTGAATTATAAAATGTGTGAATGGAGTTTCTAGGTGAAAGTTTTTTTGACGTGCCACTATCTGCCATTATAAATTTCTCAAATTTAAAGCACTATATTTCTAAAACTATGAAACATTTCAAAGATTCCTTTTCAGGCAAACATGTCCACCGTAAGATGAACCTAAATAGGTTTGAATGGGGATTCTAGGTGTAAGTATGTAGGACTAGTAGCATGCCAAAGTTATAATTTTTTTCGGACGGCATACTATAGCATGTCGTTTTTCGTGATTTTGGACTATTTGAAAAAAAGATGAAAATCATGAAAAAATGACATACTATAGTTCATGGTTTCGGATGGCATACTATAGCATGTCGTTTTTAATCATCAAGACTGGGGTGGGATTGCACCCTGGACCTGTATTATTTGGTTTGAACTTGAGTGGGGTTTGAACTCACCATCTTCCGAACATGTGGCAGCGTCCCAACACACTGAACCACTGGGTCCAGACAATTCACACTGATTTTTTGTTGGTTTTCTTCTTCTGAAATCGGTGTTGAAAGTAAAGACTTGAGTGGGGTTTGAACTCACCATCTCCCGATCATGTGGCAGCGTCCTAACACACTGAGCCACTGGTTCCAGACAATTCACACTGCTTTTTTGTTGGATTTCTTCTTCTGAAATCGGTCTTGAAAGTAAATACTTGAGTGGGGTTTGAACTCACCATCTCCCGATCATGTGGCAGCGTCCTAACACACTGAGCCAATGGGTCCAGACAATTCACACTGCTTTATTGTTGGTTTTCTTCTTCTGAAATCGGTCTTGAAAGTAAAGACTTGAGTGGGGTTTGAACTCACCATCTCCCGATCATGTGTCAGCATCCTAACACACTGACCCACTGGGTCCAGACAATTCACACTGCTTTTGTTTGTTTAGTTCTCCTGACATTGGTCTTGAAAGTAAAGACTTGAGTGGGGGACTATAGCCCATGGTCTCGGAGTGATTTTCGTCTTTTTTTCAAATCCTCGTTTTTCATTTTTGACCATGGGCTGTAGCCCATCTCAGACGGCATACTATAGCATGCCGTTTTTCATCATTTTTGAGGATTTGAAAAAAAGACGAAAATCACTCGAGACAATGGACTATAGCCCATGGTCTCGGAGTGATTTTCGTCTTTTTCTCGAATCCTTGTTTTTCATCATTTTTGACCATGGGCTGTAGCCCATCTCAGACGGCATACTATAGCATGCCGTTTTTCATCATTTTTGAGGATTTGAAAAAAAGACGAAAATCACTCGAGACAATGGACTATAGCCCATGGTCTCGGAGTGATTTTCGTCTTCTTCTCAAATCCTTGTTTTTCATCATTTTTGACCATGGGCTGTAGCCCATCTCAGACGGCATACTATAGCATGCCGTTTTTCATCATTTTTGAGGATTTAAAAAAAAGACGAAAATCACTTGAGACAATGGACTATAGCCCATGGTCTCGGAGTGATTTTCGTCTTTTTCTCAAATCCTCATTTACATCATTTTTGACCATGGGATGTAGCCCATCTCAGACGGCATACTATAGCATGCCGTTTTTCATCATTTTTGAGGATTTGAAAAAAAGACGAAAATCACTTGAGACAATGGACTATAGCCCATGGTCTCGGAGTGATTTTCGTCTTTTTCTCAAATCCTCATTTACATCATTTTTGACGATGGGATGTAGCCCATCTCAGACGGCATACTATAGCATGCTGTTTTTCATCATTTTTGAGGATTTGAAAAAAAGACGGAAATCACTCGAGACAATGGACTATAGCCCATGGTCTCGGAGTGATTTTCGTCTTTTTCTCAAATCCTTGTTTTTCATCATTTTTGACCATGGGCTGTAGCCCATCTCAGACGGCATACTATAGCATGCCGTTTTTCATCATTTTTGAGGATTTGAAAAAAAGACGAAAATCACTCGAGACAATGGACTATAGCCCATGGTCTCGGAGTGATTTTCGTCTTTTTCTCAAATCCTTGTTTTTCATCATTTTTGACCATGGGCTGTAGCCCATCTCAGACGGCATACTATAGCATGCCGTTTTTCATCATTTTTGAGGATTTGAAAAAAAGACGAAAATCACTCGAGACAATGGACTATAGCCCATGGTCTCGGAGTGATTTTCGTCTTTTTCTCAAATCCTTGTTTTTCATCATTTTTGACCATGGGCTGTAGCCCATCTCAGACGGCATACTATAGCATGCCGTTTTTCATCATTTTTGAGGATTTGAAAAAAAGACGAAAATCACTCGAGACAATGGACTATAGCCCATGGTCTCGGAGTGATTTTCGTCTTTTTCTCAAATCCTTGTTTTTCATCATTTTTGACCATTTGCTGTAGCCCATCTCAGACGGCATACTATAGCATGTCGTTTTTCATCATTTTTGAGGATTTGAAAAAAAGACGAAAATCACTCGAGACATTGGACTATAGCCCATGGTCTCGGAGTGATTTTCGTCTTTTTCTCAAATCCTTGTTTTTCATCATTTTTGACCATGGGCTGTAGCCCATCTCAGACGGCATACTATAGCATGCCGTTTTTCATCATTTTTGAGGATTTGAAAAGACGAAAAGACGATTTGAAAAGACGAAAATCACTCGAGACAATGGACTATAGCCCATGGTCTCGGAGTGATTTTCGTCTTTTTCTCAAATCCTTGTTTTTCATCATTTTTTACCATGGGCTGTAGCCCATCTCAGATGGCATACTATAGCATGCCGTTTTTCATCATTTTTGAGGATTTGAAAAAAAGACGAAAATCACTCGAGACAATGGACTATAGCCCATGGTCTCGGAGTGATTTTCGTCTTTTTCTCAAATCCTTGTTTTTCATCATTTTTGACCATGGGCTGTAGCCCATCTCAGACGGCATACTATAGCATGTCGTTTTTCATCATTTTTGAGGATTTAAAAAAAAGACGAAAATCACTCGAGACAATGGACTATAGCCCATGGTCTCGGAGTGATTTTCGTCTTTTTCTCAAATCCTCATTTACATCATTTTTGACCATGGGATGTAGCCCATCTCAGACTGCATACTATAGCATGCCGTTTTTCATCATTTTTGAGGATTTGAAAAAAAGACGAAAATCACTCGAGACAATGGACTATAGCCCATGGTCTCGGAGTGATTTTCGTCTTTTTTTCAAATCCTCGTTTTTCATTTTTGACCATGGGCTGTAGCCCATCTCAGACGGCATACTATAGCATGCCGTTTTTTATCATTTTTGAGGGTTCTGCCATTGAGCCCCATTGTAAATGTCTCAAATTTGAAAGCACTATATTTCTAAAACGATGAAACATTTCATAGATTCCTTTTCAGTCAAACATGTCCACCGTAAGATGAACCTAAATAGGTTTAAATGGGGTTTCTAGGTGTAAGTATGTAGGACTAGTAGCATGCCAAAGTTTGTGCTATTGCCATTGGGAATGCATTGGGCGTTTAACTTAAATAACTCAGAAACTACAAAACATTTCAAAGTAAAAAGTTCCAGCATGTGTGTCCACAGAAAGCTGAATTATAAAAAGTGTGAATGGAGTTTCTAGGTGAAAGTGCTTTTTTGACGTGCCAATATCTGCCATTGAGCCCCATTGTAAATGTCTCAAATTTGAAAGCACTATATTTCTAAAACGATGAAACATTTCAAAGATTCCTTTTCACTCAAACATGTCCACCGTAAGATGAACCTAAATAGGTTTGAATGGGGTTTCTAGGTGTAAGTATGTAGGACTAGTAGCATGCCAAAGTTTGTGCTATTGCCATTGGGAATGCATTGGGCGTTTAACTTAAATAACTCAGAAACTACAAAACATTTCAAAGTGAAAAGTTCCAGCATGTGTCTCCACAGTAAGCTGAATTATAAAATGTGTGAATGGAGTTTCTAGGTGAAAGTTTTTTTGACGTGCCACTATCTGCCATTATACATTTCTCAAATTTAAAGCACTATATTTCTAAAACTATGAAACATTTCAAAGATTCCTTTTCAGGCAAACATGTCCACCGTAAGATGAACCTAAATAGGTTTGAATGGGGATTCTAGGTGTAAGTATGTAGGACTAGTAGCATGCCAAAGTTATAATTTTTTTCGGACGGCATACTATAGCATGTCGTTTTTCGTGATTTTGGACTATTTGAAAAAAATATGAAAATCATGAAAAAATGACATACTATAGTTCATGGTTTCGGACGGCATACTATAGCATGTCGTTTTTCATCATCAAGACTGGGGTGGGATTGCACCCTGGACCTATATTATTTGGTTTGAACTTGAGTGGGGTTTGAACTCACCATCTTCCGAACATGTGGCAGTGTCCCAACACACTGAACCACTGGGTCCAAGACCATTCACACTGCTTTTTTGTTGGTTTTCTTCTTCTGAAATCGGTCTTGAAAGTAAATACTTGAGTGGGGTTTGAACTCACCATCTCCCGATCATGTGGCAGCGTCCTAACACACTGAGCCACTGGGTCCAGACAATTCACACTGCTTTTGTTTGTTTAGTTCTCCTGACATTGGTCTTGAAAGTAAAGACTTGAGTGGGGGACTATAGCCCATGGTCTCGGAGTGATTTTCGTCTTTTTTTCAAATCCTCGTTTTTCATTTTTGACCATGGGCTGTAGCCCATCTCAGACGGCATACTATAGCATGCCGTTTTTCATCATTTTTGAGGATTTGAAAAAAAGACGAAAATCACTCGAGACAATGGACTATAGCCCATGGTCTCGGAGTGATTTTCGTCTTTTTCTCAAATCCTCATTTACATCATTTTTGACCATGGGATGTAGCCCATCTCAGACGGCATACTATAGCATGTCGTTTTTCATCATTTTTGAGGATTTGAAAAAAAGACGAAAATCACTCGAGACAATGGACTATAGCCCATGGTCTCGGAGTGATTTTCGTCTTTTTCTCAAATCCTTGTTTTTCATCATTTTTGACCATGGGCTGTAGCCCATCTCAGACGGCATACTATAGCATGCCGTTTTTCATCATTTTTGAGGATTTGAAAAAAAGACGAAAATCACTCGAGACAATGGACTATAGCCCATGGTCTCGGAGTGATTTTCGTCTTTTTCTCAAATCCTTGTTTTTCATCATTTTTGACCATGGGCTGTAGCCCATCTCAGACGGCATACTATAGCATGCCGTTTTTCATCATTTTTGAGGATTTGAAAAAAAGACGAAAATCACTCGAGACAATGGACTATAGCCCATGGTCTCGGAGTGATTTTCGTCTTTTTCTCAAATCCTTGTTTTTCATCATTTTTGACCATGGGCTGTAGCCCATCTCAGACGGCATACTATAGCATGCCGTTTTTCATATTTTTTGAGGATTTGAAAAAAAGACGAAAATCAATCGAGACAATGGACTATAGCCCATGGTCTCGGAGTGATTTTCGTCTTTTTCTCAAATCCTTGTTTTTCATCATTTTTGACCATGGGCTGTAGCCCATCTCAGACGGCATACTATAGCATGCCGTTTTTCATCATTTTTGAGGATTTGAAAAAAAGACGAAAATCACTCGAGACAATGGACTATAGCCCATGGTCTCGGAGTGATTTTCGTCTTTTTCTCAAATCCTCATTTACATCATTTTTGACCATGGGCTGCAGCCCATCTCAGACGGCATACTATAGCATGCCGTTTTTCATCATTTTTGAGGATTTGAAAAAAAGACGAAAATCACTCGAGACAATGGACTATAGCCCATGGTCTCGGAGTGATGTTCGACTTTTTCTCAAATCCTTGTTTTTCATCATTTTTGACCATGGGCTGTAGCCCATCTCAGACGGCATACTATAGCATGCCGTTTTTCATCATTTTTGAGGATTTGAAAAAAAGACGAAAATCACTCGAGACAATGGACTATAGCCCATGGTCTCGGAGTGATTTTCGTCTTTTTCTCAAATCCTTGTTTTTCATCATTTTTTACCATGGGCTGTAGCCCATCTCAGACGGCATACTATAGCATGCCGTTTTTCATCATTTTTGAGGATTTGAAAAAAAGACGAAAATCACTCGAGACAATGGACTATAGCCCATGGTCTCGGAGTGATTTTCGACTTTTTCTCAAATCCTTGTTTTTCATCATTTTTGACCATGGGCTGTAGCCCATCTCAGACGGCATACTATAGCATGCCGTTTTTCATCATTTTTGAGGATTTGAAAAAAAGACGAAAATCACTCGAGACAATGGACTATAGCCCATGGTCTCGGAGTGATGTTCGACTTTTTCTCAAATCCTTGTTTTTCATCATTTTTGACCATGGGCTGTAGCCCATCTCAGACGGCATACTATAGCATGCCGTTTTTCATCATTTTTGAGGATTTGAAAAAAAGACGAAAATCACTCGAGACAATGGACTATAGCCCATGGTCTCGGAGTGATTTTCGTCTTTTTCTCAAATCCTTGTTTTTCATCATTTTTTACCATGGGCTGTAGCCCATCTCAGACGGCATACTATAGCATGCCGTTTTTCATCATTTTTGAGGATTTGAAAAAAAGACGAAAATCACTCGAGACAATGGACTATAGCCCATGGTCTCGGAGTGATTTTCGACTTTTTCTCAAATCCTTGTTTTTCATCATTTTTGACCATGGGCTGTAGCCCATCTCAGACGGCATACTATAGCATGCCGTTTTTCATCATTTTTGAGGATTTGAAAAAAAGACGAAAATCAATCGAGACAATGGACTATAGCCCATGGTCTCGGAGTGATTTTCGTCTTTTTCTCAAATCCTTGTTTTTCATCATTTTTGACCATGGGCTGTAGCCCATCTCAGACGGCATACTATAGCATGCCGTTTTTCATCATTTTTGAGGTTTTGAAAAAAAGACGAAAATCACTCGAGAATGGACTATAGCCCATGGTCTCGGAGTGATTTTCGTCTTTTTCTCAAATCCTCATTTACATCATTTTTGACCATGGGCTGCAGCCCATCTCAGACGGCATACTATAGCATGCCGTTTTTCTACATTTTTGAGGATTTGAAAAAAAGACGAAAATCACTCGAGACAATGGACTATAGCCCATGGTCTCGGAGTGATTTTCGACTTTTTCTCAAATCCTTGTTTTTCATCATTTTTGACCATGGGCTGTAGCCCATCTCAGACGGCATACTATAGCATGCCGTTTTTCATCATTTTTGAGGATTTGAAAAAAAGACGAAAATCAATCGAGACAATGGACTATAGCCCATGGTCTCGGAGTGATTTTCGTCTTTTTCTCAAATCCTTGTTTTTCATCATTTTTGACCATGGGCTGTAGCCCATCTCAGACGGCATACTATAGCATGCCGTTTTTCATCATTTTTGAGGATTTGAAAAAAAGACGAAAATCACTCGAGACAATGGACTATAGCCCATGGTCTCGGAGTGATTTTCGTCTTTTTCTCAAATCCTCATTTACATCATTTTTGACCATGGGCTGCAGCCCATCTCAGACGGCATACTATAGCATGCCGTTTTTCATCATTTTTGAGGATTTGAAAAAAAGACGAAAATCACTCGAGACAATGGACTATAGCCCATTGTCTCAAATTTGAAAGCACTATATTTCTAAAACGATGAAACATTTCATAGATTCCTTTTCAGTCAAACATGTCCACCGTAAGATGAACCTAAATAGGTTTGAATGGGGTTTCTAGGTGTAAGTATGTAGGACTAGTAGCATGCCAAAGTTTGTGCTATTGCCATTGGGAATGCATTGGGAGTTTAACTTAAATAACTCAGAAACTACAAAACATTTCAAAGTAAAAAGTTCCAGCATGTGTGTCCACAGAAAGCTGAATTATAAAAAGTGTGAATGGAGTTTCTAGGTGAAAGTGCTTTTTTGACGTGCCAATATCTGCCATTGAGCCCCATTGTAAATGTCTCAAATTTGAAAGCACTATATTTCTAAAACGATGAAACATTTCAAAGATTCCTTTTCACTCAAACATGTCCACCGTAAGATGAACCTAAATAGGTTTGAATGGGGTTTCTAGGTGTAAGTATGTAGGACTAGTAGCATGCCAAAGTTTGTGCTATTGCCATTGGGAATGCATTGGGCGTTTAACTTAAATAACTCAGAAACTACAAAACATTTCAAAGTGAAAAGTTCCAGCATGTGTCTCCACAGTAAGCTGAATTATAAAATGTGTGAATGGAGTTTCTAGGTGAAAGTTTTTTTGACGTGCCACTATCTGCCATTATAAATTTCTCAAATTTAAAGCACTATATTTCTAAAACTATGAAACATTTCAAAGATTCCTTTTCAGGCAAACATGTCCACCGTAAGATGAACCTAAATAGGTTTGAATGGGGATTCTAGGTGTAAGTATGTAGGACTAGTAGCATGCCAAAGTTATAATTTTTTTCGGACGGCATACTATAGCATGTCGTTTTTCGTGATTTTGGACTATTTAAAAAAAAGATGAAAATCATGAAAAAATGACATACTATAGTTCATGGTTTCGGATGGCATACTATAGCATGTCGTTTTTCATCATCAAGACTGGGGTGGGATTGCACCCTGGACCTGTATTATTTGGTTTGAACTTGAGTGGGGTTTGAACTCACCATCTTCCGAACATGTGGCAGCGTCCCAACACACTGAACCACTGGGTCCAGACAATTCACACTGCTTTTTTGTTGGTTTTCTTCTTCTGAAATCGGTGTTGAAAGTAAAGACTTGAGTGGGGTTTGAACTCACCATCTCCCGATCATGTGGCAGCGTCCTAACACACTGAGCCACTGGTTCCAGACAATTCACACTGCTTTTTTGTTGGATTTCTTCTTCTGAAATCGGTCTTGAAAGTAAATACTTGAGTGGGGTTTGAACTCACCATCTCCCGATCATGTGGCAGCGTCCTAACACACTGAGCCAATGGGTCCAGACAATTCACACTGCTTTATTGTTGGTTTTCTTCTTCTGAAATCGGTCTTGAAAGTAAAGACTTGAGTGGGGTTTGAACTCACCATCTCCCGATCATGTGGCAGCATCCTAACACACTGACCCACTGGGTCCAGACAATTCACACTGCTTTTGTTTGTTTAGTTCTCCTGACATTGGTCTTGAAAGTAAAGACTTGAGTGGGGGACTATAGCCCATGGTCTCGGAGTGTTTTTCGTCTTTTTTTCAAATCCTCATTTTTCATTTTTGACCATGGGCTGTAGCCCATCTCAGACGGCATACTATAGCATGCCGTTTTTCATCATTTTTGAGGATTTTAAAAAAAGACGAAAATCACTCGAGACAATGGACTATAGCCCATGGTCTCGGAGTGATTTTCGTCTTTTTCTCAAATCCTTGTTTTTCATCATTTTTGACCATGGGCTGTAGCCCATCTCAGACGGCATACTATAGCATGCCGTTTTTCATAATTTTTGAGGATTTGAAAAAAAGACGAAAATCACTCGAGACAATGGACTATAGCCCATGGTCTCGGAGTGATTTTCGTCTTTTTCTCAAATCCTTGTTTTTCATCATTTTTGACCATGGGCTGTAGCCCATCTCAGACGGCATACTATAGCATGCCGTTTTTCATCATTTTTGAGGATTTGAAAAAAAGACGAAAATCACTCGAGACAATGGACTATAGCCCATGGTCTCGGAGTGATTTTCGTCTTTTTCTCAAATCGTTGTTTTTCATCATTTTTGACCATGGGCTGTAGCCCATCTCAGACGGCATACTATAGCATGCCGTTTTTCATCATTTTTGAGGATTTGAAAAAAAGACGAAAATCACTCGAGACAATGGACTATAGCCCATGGTCTCGGAGTGATTTTCGTCTTTTTCTCAAATCCTTGTTTTTCATCATTTTTGACCATGGGCTGTAGCCCATCTCAGACGGCATACTATAGCATGCCGTTTTTCATCATTTTTGAGGATTTGAAAAAAAGACGAAAATCACTCGAGACAATGGACTATAGCCCATGGTCTCGGAGTGATTTTCGTCTTTTTCTCAAATCCTTGTTTTTCATCATTTTTCACCATGGGCTATAGCCCATCTCAGACGGCATACTATAGCATGCCGTTTTTCATCATTTTTGAGGATTTGAAAAAAAGACGAAAATCACTCGAGACAATGGACTATAGCCCATGGTCTCGGAGTGATTTTCGTCTTTTTCTCAAATCCTTGTTTTTCATCATTTTTGACCATGGGCTGTAGCCCATCTCAGACGGCATACTATAGCATGCCGTTTTTCATCATTTTTGAGGATTTGAAAAAAAGACGAAAATCACTCGAGACAATGGACTATAGCCCATGGTCTCGGAGTGATTTTCGTCTTTTTCTCAAATCCTTGTTTTTCATCATTTTTGACCATGGGCTGTAGCCCATCTCAGACGGCATACTATAGCATGCCGTTTTTCATCATTTTTGAGGATTTGAAAAAAAGACGAAAATCACTCGAGACAATGGACTATAGCCCATGGTCTCGGAGTGATTTTCGTCTTTTTCTCAAATCCTTGTTTTTCATCATTTTTGACCATGGGCTGTAGCCCATCTCAGACGGCATACTATAGCATGCCGTTTTTCATCATTTTTGAGGATTTGAAAAAAAGACGAAAATCACTCGAGACAATGGACTATAGCCCATGGTCTCGGAGTGATTTTCGACTTTTTCTCAAATCCTTGTTTTTCATCATTTTTGACCATGGGCTGTAGCCCATCTCAGACGGCATACTATAGCATTCCGTTTTTCATCATTTTTGAGGATTTGAAAAAAAGACGAAAATCACTCGAGACAATGGACTATAGCCCATGGTCTCGGAGTGATTTTCGTCTTTTTCTCAAATCGTTGTTTTTCATCATTTTTGACCATGGGCTGTAGCCCATCTCAGACGGCATACTATAGCATGCCGTTTTTCATCATTTTTGAGGATTTGAAAAAAAGACGAAAATCACTCGAGACAATGGACTATAGCCCATGGTCTCGGAGTGATTTTCGACTTTTTCTCAAATCCTTGTTTTTCATCATTTTTGACCATGGGCTGTAGCCCATCTCAGACGGCATACTATAGCATGCCGTTTTTCATCATTTTTGAGGATTTGAAAAAAAGACGAAAATCACTCGAGACAATGGACTATAGCCCATGGTCTCGGAGTGATTTTCGTCTTTTTCTCAAATCCTTGTTTTTCATCATTTTTGACCATGGGCTGTAGCCCATCTCAGACGGCATACTATAGCATGCCGTTTTTCATAATTTTTGAGGATTTGAAAAAAAGACGAAAATCACTCGAGACAATGGACTATAGCCCATGGTCTCGGAGTGATTTTCGTCTTTTTCTCAAATCCTTGTTTTTCATCATTTTTGACCATGGGCTGTAGCCCATCTCAGACGGCATACTATAGCATGCCGTTTTTCATCATTTTTGAGGATTTGAAAAAAAGACGAAAATCAATCGAGACAATGGACTATAGCCCATGGTCTCGGACTGATTTTCGTCTTTTTCTCAAATCCTTGTTTTTCATCATTTTTGACCATGGGCTGTAGCCCATCTCAGACGGCATACTATAGCATGCCGTTTTTCATCATTTTTGAGGATTTGAAAAAAAGACGAAAATCAATCGAGACAATGGACTATAGCCCATGGTCTCGGAGTGATTTTCGTCTTTTTCTCAAATCCTTGTTTTTCATCATTTTTGACCATGGGCTGTAGCCCATCTCAGACGGCATACTATAGCATGCCGTTTTTCATCATTTTTGAGGATTTGAAAAAAAGACGAAAATCACTCGAGACAATGGACTATAGCCCATGGTCTCGGAGTGATTTTCGTCTTTTTCTCAAATCCTCATTTACATCATTTTTGACCATGGGCTGCAGCCCATCTCAGACGGCATACTATAGCATGCCGTTTTTCATCATTTTTGAGGATTTGAAAAAAAGACGAAAATCACTCGAGACAATGGACTATAGCCCATTGTCTCAAATTTGAAAGCACTATATTTCTAAAACGATGAAACATTTCATAGATTCCTTTTCAGTCAAACATGTCCACCGTAAGATGAACCTAAATAGGTTTGAATGGGGTTTCTAGGTGTAAGTATGTAGGACTAGTAGCATGCCAAAGTTTGTGCTATTGCCATTGGGAATGCATTGGGCGTTTAACTTAAATAACTCAGAAACTACAAAACATTTCAAAGTAAAAAGTTCCAGCATGTGTGTCCACAGAAAGCTGAATTATAAAAAGTGTGAATGGAGTTTCTAGGTGAAAGTGCTTTTTTGACGTGCCAATATCTGCCATTGAGCCCCATTGTAAATGTCTCAAATTTGAAAGCACTATATTTCTAAAACGATGAAACATTTCAAAGATTCCTTTTCACTCAAACATGTCCACCGTAAGATGAACCTAAATAGGTTTGAATGGGGTTTCTAGGTGTAAGTATGTAGGACTAGTAGCATGCCAAAGTTTGTGCTATTGCCATTGGGAATGCATTGGGCGTTTAACTTAAATAACTCAGAAACTACAAAACATTTCAAAGTGAAAAGTTCCAGCATGTGTCTCCACAGTAAGCTGAATTATAAAATGTGTGAATGGAGTTTCTAGGTGAAAGTTTTTTTGACGTGCCACTATCTGCCATTATAAATTTCTCAAATTTAAAGCACTATATTTCTAAAACTATGAAACATTTCAAAGATTCCTTTTCAGGCAAACATGTCCACCGTAAGATGAACCTAAATAGGTTTGAATGGGGATTCTAGGTGTAAGTATGTAGGACTAGTAGCATGCCAAAGTTATAATTTTTTTCGGACGGCATACTATAGCATGTCGTTTTTCGTGATTTTGGACTATTTGAAAAAAAGATGAAAATCATGAAAAAATGACATACTATAGTTCATGGTTTCGGACGGCATACTATAGCATGTCGTTTTTCATCATCAAGACTGGGGTGGGATTGCACCCTGGACCTATATTATTTGGTTTGAACTTGAGTGGGGTTTGAACTCACCATCTTCCGAACATGTGGCAGGGTCCCAACACACTGAACCACTGGGTCCAAGACCATTCACACTGCTTTTTTGTTGGTTTTCTTCTTCTGAAATCGGTCTTGAAAGTAAATACTTGAGTGGGGTTTGAACTCACCATCTCCCGATCATGTGGCAGCGTCCTAACACACTGAGCCACTGGGTCCAGACAATTCACACTGCTTTTGTTTGTTTAGTTCTCCTGACATTGGTCTTGAAAGTAAAGACTTGAGTGGGGGACTATAGCCCATGGTCTCGGAGTGATTTTCGTCTTTTTTTCAAATCCTCGTTTTTCATTTTTGACCATGGGCTGTAGCCCATCTCAGACGGCATACTATAGCATGCCGTTTTTCATCATTTTTGAGGATTTGAAAAAAAGACGAAAATCACTCGAGACAATGGACTATAGCCCATGGTCTCGGAGTGATTTTCGTCTTTTTCTCAAATCCTCATTTACATCATTTTTGACCATGGGATGTAGCCCATCTCAGACGGCATACTATAGCATGCTGTTTTTAATCATTTTTGAGGATTTGAAAAAAAGACGGAAATCACTCGAGACAATGGACTATAGCCCATGGTCTCGGAGTGATTTTCGTCTTTTTCTCAAATCCTTGTTTTTCATAATTTTTGACCATGGGCTGTAGCCCATCTCAGACGGCATACTATAGCATGCTGTTTTTCATCATTTTTGAGGATTTGAAAAAAAGACGGAAATCACTCGAGACAATGGACTATAGCCCATGGTCTCGGAGTGATTTTCGTCTTTTTCTCAAATCCTTGTTTTTCATCATTTTTGACCATGGGCTGTAGCCCATCTCAGACGGCATACTATAGCATGCCGTTTTTCATCATTTTTGAGGGTTTGAAAAAAAGACGGAAATCACTCGAGACAATGGACTATAGCCCATGGTCTCGGAGTGATTTTCGTCTTTTTTTCAAATCCTCGTTTTTCATTTTTGACCATGGGCTGTAGCTCATCTCAGACGGCATACTATAGCATGCCGTTTTTCATCATTTTTGAGGATTTGAAAAAAAGACAAAAATCACTCGAGACAATGGACTATAGCCCATGGTCTCGGAGTGATTTTCGTCTTTTTCTCAAATCCTTGTTTTTCATCATTTTTGACCATGGGCTGTAGCCCATCTCAGACGGCATACTATAGCATGCCGTTTTTCATAATTTTTGAGGATTTGAAAAAAAGACGAAAATCACTCGAGACAATGGACTATAGCCCATGGTCTCGGAGTGATTTTCGTCTTTTTCTCAAATCCTCATTTACATCATTTTTGACCATGGGATGTAGCCCATCTCAGACGGCATACTATAGCATGCTGTTTTTCATCATTTTTGAGGATTTGAAAAAAAGACGGAAATCACTCGAGACAATGGACTATAGCCCATGGTCTCGGAGTGATTTTCGTCTTTTTCTCAAATCCTTGTTTTTCATAATTTTTGACCATGGGCTGTAGCCCATCTCAGACGGCATACTATAGCATGCTGTTTTTCATCATTTTTGAGGATTTGAAAAAAAGACGGAAATCACTCGAGACAATGGACTATAGCCCATGGTCTCGGAGTGATTTTCGTCTTTTTCTCAAATCCTTGTTTTTCATCATTTTTGACCATGGGCTGTAGCCCATCTCAGACGGCATACTATAGCATGCCGTTTTTCATCATTTTTGAGGGTTTGAAAAAAAGACGGAAATCACTCGAGACAATGGACTATAGCCCATGGTCTCGGAGTGATTTTCGTCTTTTTTTCAAATCCTCGTTTTTCATTTTTGACCATGGGCTGTAGCTCATCTCAGACGGCATACTATAGCATCCCGTTTTTCATCATTTTTGAGGATTTGAAAAAAAGACAAAAATCACTCGAGACAATGGACTATAGCCCATGGTCTCGGAGTGATTTTCGTCTTTTTCTCAAATCCTTGTTTTTCATCATTTTTGACCATGGGCTGTAGCCCATCTCAGACGGCATACTATAGCATGCCGTTTTTCATCATTTTTGAGGATTTGAAAAAAAGACGAAAATCACTCGAGACAATGGACTATAGCCCATGGTCTCGGAGTGATTTTCGTCTTTTTCTCAAATCCTTGTTTTTCATCATTTTTGACCATGGGCTGTAGCCCATCTCAGACGGCATACTATAGCATGCCGTTTTTCATCATTTTTGAGGATTTGAAAAAAAGACGAAAATCACTCGAGACAATGGACTATAGCCCATGGTCTCGGAGTGATTTTCGTCTTTTTCTCAAATCCTTGTTTTTCATCATTTTTGACCATGGGCTGTAGCCCATCTCAGACGGCATACTATAGCATGCCGTTTTTCATCATTTTTGAGGATTTGAAAAAAAGACGAAAATCACTCGAGACAATGGACTATAGCCCATGGTCTCGGAGTGATTTTCGTCTTTTTCTCAAATCCTTGTTTTTCATCATTTTTGACCATGGGCTGTAGCCCATCTCAGACGGCATACTATAGCATGCCGTTTTTCATCATTTTTGAGGATTTGAAAAAAAGACGAAAATCACTCGAGACAATGGACTATAGCCCATGGTCTCGGAGTGATTTTCGTCTTTTTCTCAAATCCTTGTTTTTCATCATTTTTGACCATGGGCTGTAGCCCATCTCAGACGGCATACTATAGCATGCCGTTTTTCATCATTTTTGAGGATTTGAAAAAAATACGAAAATCACTCGAGACAATGGACTATAGCCCATGGTCTCGGAGTGATTTTCGTCTTTTTCTCAAATCCTTGTTTTTCATCATTTTTCACCATGGGCTATAGCCCATCTCAGACGGCATACTATAGCATGCCGTTTTTCATCATTTTTGAGGATTTGAAAAAAAGACGAAAATCACTCGAGACAATGGACTATAGCCCATGGTCTCGGAGTGATTTTCGTCTTTTTCTCAAATCCTTGTTTTTCATCATTTTTGACCATGGGCTGTAGCCCATCTCAGACGGCATACTATAGCATGCCGTTTTTCATCATTTTTGAGGATTTGAAAAAAAGACGAAAATCACTCGAGACAATGGACTATAGCCCATGGTCTCGGAGTGATTTTCGTCTTTTTCTCAAATCCTTGTTTTTCATCATTTTTGACCATGGGCTGTAGCCCATCTCAGACGGCATACTATAGCATGCCGTTTTTCATCATTTTTGAGGATTTGAAAAAAAGACGAAAATCACTCGAGACAATGGACTATAGCCCATGGTCTCGGAGTGATTTTCGTCTTTTTCTCAAATCCTTGTTTTTCATCATTTTTGACCATGGGCTGTAGCCCATCTCAGACGGCATACTATAGCATGCCGTTTTTCATCATTTTTGAGGATTTGAAAAAAAGACGAAAATCACTCGAGACAATGGACTATAGCCCATGGTCTCGGAGTGATTTTCGACTTTTTCTCAAATCCTTGTTTTTCATCATTTTTGACCATGGGCTGTAGCCCATCTCAGACGGCATACTATAGCATTCCGTTTTTCATCATTTTTGAGGATTTGAAAAAAAGACGAAAATCACTCGAGACAATGGACTATAGCCCATGGTCTCGGAGTGATTTTCGTCTTTTTCTCAAATCGTTGTTTTTCATCATTTTTGACCATGGGCTGTAGCCCATCTCAGACGGCATACTATAGCATGCCGTTTTTCATCATTTTTGAGGATTTGAAAAAAAGACGAAAATCACTCGAGACAATGGACTATAGCCCATGGTCTCGGAGTGATTTTCGACTTTTTCTCAAATCCTTGTTTTTCATCATTTTTGACCATGGGCTGTAGCCCATCTCAGACGGCATACTATAGCATGCCGTTTTTCATCATTTTTGAGGATTTGAAAAAAAGACGAAAATCACTCGAGACAATGGACTATAGCCCATGGTCTCGGAGTGATTTTCGTCTTTTTCTCAAATCCTTGTTTTTCATCATTTTTGACCATGGGCTGTAGCCCATCTCAGACGGCATACTATAGCATGCCGTTTTTCATAATGTTTGAGGATTTGAAAAAAAGACGAAAATCACTCGAGACAATGGACTATAGCCCATGGTCTCGGAGTGATTTTCGTCTTTTTCTCAAATCCTTGTTTTTCATCATTTTTGACCATGGGCTGTAGCCCATCTCAGACGGCATACTATAGCATGCCGTTTTTCATCATTTTTGAGGATTTGAAAAAAAGACGAAAATCAATCGAGACAATGGACTATAGCCCATGGTCTCGGAGTGATTTTCGTCTTTTTCTCAAATCCTTGTTTTTCATCATTTTTGACCATGGGCTGTAGCCCATCTCAGACGGCATACTATAGCATGCCGTTTTTCATCATTTTTGAGGATTTGAAAAAAAGACGAAAATCAATCGAGACAATGGACTATAGCCCATGGTCTCGGAGTGATTTTCGTCTTTTTCTCAAATCCTTGTTTTTCATCATTTTTGACCATGGGCTGTAGCCCATCTCAGACGGCATACTATAGCATGCCGTTTTTCATCATTTTTGAGGATTTGAAAAAAAGACGAAAATCACTCGAGACAATGGACTATAGCCCATGGTCTCGGAGTGATTTTCGTCTTTTTCTCAAATCCTCATTTACATCATTTTTGACCATGGGCTGCAGCCCATCTCAGACGGCATACTATAGCATGCCGTTTTTCATCATTTTTGAGGATTTGAAAAAAAGACGAAAATCACTCGAGACAATGGACTATAGCCCATTGTCTCAAATTTGAAAGCACTATATTTCTAAAACGATGAAACATTTCATAGATTCCTTTTCAGTCAAACATGTCCACCGTAAGATGAACCTAAATAGGTTTGAATGGGGTTTCTAGGTGTAAGTATGTAGGACTAGTAGCATGCCAAAGTTTGTGCTATTGCCATTGGGAATGCATTGGGCGTTTAACTTAAATAACTCAGAAACTACAAAACATTTCAAAGTAAAAAGTTCCAGCATGTGTGTCCACAGAAAGCTGAATTATAAAAAGTGTGAATGGAGTTTCTAGGTGAAAGTGCTTTTTTGACGTGCCAATATCTGCCATTGAGCCCCATTGTAAATGTCTCAAATTTGAAAGCACTATATTTCTAAAACGATGAAACATTTCAAAGATTCCTTTTCACTCAAACATGTCCACCGTAAGATGAACCTAAATAGGTTTGAATGGGGTTTCTAGGTGTAAGTATGTAGGACTAGTAGCATGCCAAAGTTTGTGCTATTGCCATTGGGAATGCATTGGGCGTTTAACTTAAATAACTCAGAAACTACAAAACATTTCAAAGTGAAAAGTTCCAGCATGTGTCTCCACAGTAAGCTGAATTATAAAATGTGTGAATGGAGTTTCTAGGTGAAAGTTTTTTTGACGTGCCACTATCTGCCATTATAAATTTCTCAAATTTAAAGCACTATATTTCTAAAACTATGAAACATTTCAAAGATTCCTTTTCAGGCAAACATGTCCACCGTAAGATGAACCTAAATAGGTTTGAATGGGGATTCTAGGTGTAAGTATGTAGGACTAGTAGCATGCCAAAGTTATAATTTTTTTCGGACGGCATACTATAGCATGTCGTTTTTCGTGATTTTGGACTATTTGAAAAAAAGATGAAAATCATGAAAAAATGACATACTATAGTTCATGGTTTCGGACGGCATACTATAGCATGTCGTTTTTCATCATCAAGACTGGGGTGGGATTGCACCCTGGACCTATATTATTTGGTTTGAACTTGAGTGGGGTTTGAACTCACCATCTTCCGAACATGTGGCAGCGTCCCAACACACTGAACCACTGGGTCCAAGACCATTCACACTGCTTTTTTGTTGGTTTTCTTCTTCTGAAATCGGTCTTGAAAGTAAATACTTGAGTGGGGTTTGAACTCACCATCTCCCGATCATGTGGCAGCGTCCTAACACACTGAGCCACTGGGTGCAGACAATTCACACTGCTTTATTGTTGGTTTTCTTCTTCTGAAATCGGTCTTGAAAGTAAAGACTTGAGTGGGGTTTGAACTCACCATCTCCCGATCATGTGGCAGCATCCTAACACACTGACCCACTGGGTCCAGACAATTCACACTGCTTTTGTTTGTTTAGTTCTCCTGACATTGGTCTTGAAAGTAAAGACTTGAGTGGGGGACTATAGCCCATGGTCTCGGAGTGATTTTCGTCTTTTTTTCAAATCCTCGTTTTTCATTTTTGACCATGGGCTGTAGCCCATCTCAGACGGCATACTATAGCATGCCGTTTTTCATCATTTTTGAGGATTTGAAAAAAAGACGAAAATCACTCGAGACAATGGACTATAGCCCATGGTCTCGGAGTGATTTTCGTCTTTTTCTCAAATCCTCATTTACATCATTTTTGACCATGGGATGTAGCCCATCTCAGACGGCATACTATAGCATGCTGTTTTTCATCATTTTTGAGGATTTGAAAAAAAGACGGAAATCACTCGAGACAATGGACTATAGCCCATGGTCTCGGAGTGATTTTCGTCTTTTTCTCAAATCCTTGTTTTTCATAATTTTTGACCATGGGCTGCAGCCCATCTCAGACGGCATACTATAGCATGCTGTTTTTCATCATTTTTGAGGATTTGAAAAAAAGACGGAAATCACTCGAGACAATGGACTATAGCCCATGGTCTCGGAGTGATTTTCGTCTTTTTCTCAAATCCTTGTTTTTCATCATTTTTGACCATGGGCTGTAGCCCATCTCAGACGGCATACTATAGCATGCCGTTTTTCATCATTTTTGAGGGTTTGAAAAAAAGACGGAAATCACTCGAGACAATGGACTATAGCCCATGGTCTCGGAGTGATTTTCGTCTTTTTTTCAAATCCTCGTTTTTCATTTTTGACCATGGGCTGTAGCTCATCTCAGACGGCATACTATAGCATGCCGTTTTTCATCATTTTTGAGGATTTGAAAAAAAGACAAAAATCACTCGAGACAATGGACTATAGCCCATGGTCTCGGAGTGATTTTCGTCTTTTTCTCAAATCCTTGTTTTTCATCATTTTTGACCATGGGCTGTAGCCCATCTCAGACGGCATACTATAGCATGCCGTTTTTCATAATTTTTGAGGATTTGAAAAAAAGACGAAAATCACTCGAGACAATGGACTATAGCCCATGGTCTCGGAGTGATTTTCGTCTTTTTCTCAAATCCTCATTTACATCATTTTTGACCATGGGATGTAGCCCATCTCAGACGGCATACTATAGCATGCTGTTTTTCATCATTTTTGAGGATTTGAAAAAAAGACGGAAATCACTCGAGACAATGGACTATAGCCCATGGTCTCGGAGTGATTTTCGTATTTTTCTCAAATCCTTGTTTTTCATAATTTTTGACCATGGGCTGTAGCCCATCTCAGACGGCATACTATAGCATGCTGTTTTTCATCATTTTTGAGGATTTGAAAAAAAGACGGAAATCACTCGAGACAATGGACTATAGCCCATGGTCTCGGAGTGATTTTCGTCTTTTTCTCAAATCCTTGTTTTTCATCATTTTTGACCATGGGCTGTAGCCCATCTCAGACGGCATACTATAGCATGCCGTTTTTCATCATTTTTGAGGGTTTGAAAAAAAGACGGAAATCACTCGAGACAATGGACTATAGCCCATGGTCTCGGAGTGATTTTCGTCTTTTTTTCAAATCCTCGTTTTTCATTTTTGACCATGGGCTGTAGCTCATCTCAGACGGCATACTATAGCATGCCGTTTTTCATCATTTTTGAGGATTTGAAAAAAAGACAAAAATCACTCGAGACAATGGACTATAGCCCATGGTCTCGGAGTGATTTTCGTCTTTTTCTCAAATCCTTGTTTTTCATCATTTTTGACCATGGGCTGTAGCCCATCTCAGACGGCATACTATAGCATGCCGTTTTTCATCATTTTTGAGGATTTGAAAAAAAGACGAAAATCACTCGAGACAATGGACTATAGCCCATGGTCTCGGAGTGATTTTCGTCTTTTTCTCAAATCCTTGTTTTTCATCATTTTTGACCATGGGCTGTAGCCCATCTCAGACGGCATACTATAGCATGCCGTTTTTCATCATTTTTGAGGATTTGAAAAAAAGACGAAAATCACTCGAGACAATGGACTATAGCCCATGGTCTCGGAGTGATTTTCGTCTTTTTCTCAAATCCTTGTTTTTCATCATTTTTGACCATGGGCTGTAGCCCATCTCAGACGGCATACTATAGCATGCCCTTTTTCATCATTTTTGAGGATTTGAAAAAAAGACAAAAATCACTCGAGACAATGGACTATAGCCCATGGTCTCGGAGTGATTTTCGTCTTTTTCTCAAATCCTTGTTTTTCATCATTTTTGACCATGGGCTGTAGCCCATCTCAGACGGCATACTATAGCATGCCGTTTTTCATCATTTTTGAGGGTTTGAAAAAAAGACGGAAATCACTCGAGACAATGGACTATAGCCCATGGTCTCGGAGTGATTTTCGTCTTTTTTTCAAATCCTCGTTTTTCATTTTTGACCATGGGCTGTAGCTCATCTCAGACGGCATACTATAGCATGCCGTTTTTCATCATTTTTGAGGATTTGAAAAAAAGACAAAAATCACTCGAGACAATGGACTATAGCCCATGGTCTCGGAGTGATTTTCGTCTTTTTCTCAAAATCCTTGTTTTTCATCATTGTTGACCATGGTTTGTAGCCCATCTCAGACGGCATACTATATAGCATGCCGTTTTTCATCATTTTTGAGGATTTGAAAAAAAGACGGAAATCACTTGAGACAATGGACTATAGCCCATGGTCTCGGAGTGATTTTCGTCTTTTTCTCAAATCCTCATTTACATCATTTTTGACCATGGGCTGTAGCCCATCTCAGACGGCATACTATAGCATGCCGTTTTTCATCATTTTTGAGGATTTGAAAAAAAGACAAAAATCACTCGAGACAATGGACTATAGCCCATGGTCTCGGAGTGATTTTCGTCTTTTTCTCAAAATCCTTGTTTTTCATCATTGTTGACCATGGTTTGTAGCCCATCTCAGACGGCATACTATATAGCATGCCGTTTTTCATCATTTTTGAGGATTTGAAAAAAAGACGAAAATCACTTGAGACAATGGACTATAGCCCATGGTCTCGGAGTGATTTTCGTCTTTTTCTCAAATCCTCATTTACATCATTTTTGACCATGGGATGTAGCCCATCTCAGACGGCATACTATAGCATGCTGTTTTTCATCATTTTTGAGGATTTGAAAAAAAGACGGAAATCACTCGAGACAATGGACTATAGCCCATGGTCTCGGAGTGATTTTCGTCTTTTTCTCAAATCCTTGTTTTTCATCATTTTTGACCATGGGCTGTAGCCCATCTCAGACGGCATACTATAGCATGCCGTTTTTCATCATTTTTGAGGGTTTGAAAAAAAGACGGAAATCACTCGAGACAATGGACTATAGCCCATGGTCTCGGAGTGATTTTCGTCTTTTTTTCAAATCCTCGTTTTTCATTTTTGACCATGGGCTGTAGCTCATCTCAGACGGCATACTATAGCATGCCGTTTTTCATCATTTTTGAGGATTTGAAAAAAAGACAAAAATCACTCGAGACAATGGACTATAGCCCATGGTCTCGGAGTGATTTTCGTCTTTTTCTCAAAATCCTTGTTTTTCATCATTGTTGACCATGGTTTGTAGCCCATCTCAGACGGCATACTATATAGCATGCCGTTTTTCATCATTTTTGAGGATTTGAAAAAAAGACGGAAATCACTTGAGACAATGGACTATAGCCCATGGTCTCGGAGTGATTTTCGTCTTTTTCTCAAATCCTTGTTTTTCATCATTTTTGACCATGGGCTGTAGCCCATCTCAGACGGCATACTATAGCATGCCGTTTTTCATCATTTTTGAGGATTTGAAAAAAAGACGGAAATCACTCGAGACAATGGACTATAGCCCATGGTCTCGGAGTGATTTTCGTCTTTTTCTCAAAATCCTTGTTTTTCATCATTGTTGACCATGGTTTGTAGCCCATCTCAGACGGCATACTATATAGCATGCCGTTTTTCATCATTTTTGAGGATTTGAAAAAAAGACGAAAATCACTTGAGACATTGGACTATAGCCCATGGTCTCGGAGTGATTTTCGTCTTTTTCTCAAATCCTTGTTTTTCATCATTTTTGACCATGGGCTGTAGCCCATCTCAGACGGCATACTATAGCATGCCGTTTTTCATCATTTTTGAGGATTTGAAAAAAAGACAAAAATCACTCGAGACAATGGACTATAGCCCATGGTCTCGGAGTGATTTTCGTCTTTTTCTCAAATCCTTGTTTTTCATCATTTTTGACCATGGGCTGTAGCCCATCTCAGACGGCATACTATAGCATGCCGTTTTTCATCATTTTTGAGGGTTCTGCCATTGAGCCCCATTGTAAATGTCTCAAATTTGAAAGCACTATATTTCTAAAACGATGAAACATTTCAAAGATTCATTTTCAGTCAAACATGTCCACCGTAAGATGAAACTAAATAGGTTTGAATGGGGTTTCTAGGTATAAGTATTTAGGACTAGTAGCATGCCAAAGTTTGTGCTATTGCCATTGGGAATGCATTGGGCGTTTAACTTAAATAACTCAGAAACTACAAAACATTTCAAAGTGAAAAGTTCCAGCATGTGTCTCCACAGTAAGCTGAATTATAAAATGTGTGAATGGAGTTTCTAGGTGAAAGTTTTTTTGACGTGCCACTATCTGCCATTATAAATTTCTCAAATTTAAAGTACTATATTTCTAAAACTATGAAACATTTCAAAGATTCCTTTTCAGGCAAACATGTCCACCGTAAGATGAACCTAAATAGGTTTGAATGGGGATTCTAGGTGTAAGTATGTAGGACTAGTAGCATGCCAAAGTTATAGTTTTTTTCGGACGGCATACTATAGCATGTCGTTTTTCGTGATTTTGGACTATTTGAAAAAAATATGAAAATCATGAAAAAATGACATACTAGAGTTCATGGTTTCGGATGGCATACTATAGCATGTCGTTTTTAACCATCAAGACTGGGGTGGGATTGCACCCTGGACCTGTATTATTTGGTTTGAACTTGAGTGGGGTTTGAACTCACCATCTTCCGAACATGTGGCAGCGTCCCAACACACTGAACCACTGGGTCCAGACAATTCACACTGCTTTTTTGTTGGTTTTCTTCTTCTGAAATCGGTGTTGAAAGTAAAGACTTGAGTGGGGTTTGAACTCACCATCTCCCGATCATGTGGCAGCGTCCTAACACACTGAGCCACTGGTTCCAGATAATTCACACTGCTTTTTTGTTGGATTTCTTCTTCTGAAATCGGTCTTGAAAGTAAATACTTGAGTGGGGTTTGAACTCACCATCTCTCGATCATGTGGCAGCGTCCTAACACACTGAGCCACTGGGTCCAGACAATTCACACTGCTTTATTGTTGGTTTTCTTCTTCTGAAATCGGTCTTGAAAGTAAAGACGTGTGGGGTTTGAACTCACCATCTCGCGATCATGTGGCAGCATCCTAACACACTGACCCACTGGGTCCAGACAATTCACACTGCTTTTGTTTGTTTAGTTCTCCTGACATTGGTCTTGAAAGTAAAGACTTGAGTGGGGGACTATAGCCCATGGTCTCGGAGTGATTTTCGTCTTTTTTTCAAATCCTCGTTTTTCATTTTTGACCATGGGCTGTAGCCCATCTCAGACGGCATACTATAGCATGCCGTTTTTCATCATTTTTGAGGATTTGAAAAAAAGACGAAAATCACTCGAGACAATGGACTATAGCCCATGGTCTCGGAGTGATTTTCGTCTTTTTCTCAAATCCTTGTTTTTCATCATTTTTGACCATGGGCTGTAGCCCATCTCAGACGGCATACTATAGCATGCAGTTTTTCATCATTTTTGAGGATTTGAAAAAAAGACGAAAATCACTCGAGACAATGGACTATAGCCCATGGTCTCGGAGTGATTTTCGTCTTTTTCTCAAATCCTTGTTTTTCATCATGTTTGACCATGGGCTGTAGCCCATCTCAGACGGCATACTATAGCATGCCGTTTTTCATCATTTTTGAGGATTTGAAAAAAAGACGAAAATCACTCGAGACAATGGACTATAGCCCATGGTCTCGGAGTGATTTTCGTATTTTTCTCAAATCCTTGTTTTTCAGCATTTTTGACCATGGGCTGTAGCCCATCTCAGACGGCATACTATAGCATGCAGTTTTTCATCATTTTTGAGGATTTGAAAAAAAGACGAAAATCACTCGAGACAATGGACTATAGCCCATGGTCTCGGAGTGATTTTTTTCTTTTTCTCAAATCCTTGTTTTTCATCATTTTTGACCATGGGCTGTAGCCCATCTCAGACGGCATACTATAGCATGCCGTTTTTCATCATTTTTGAGGGTTCTGCCATTGAGCCCCATTGTAAATGTCTCAAATTTGAAAGCACTATATTTCTAAAACGATGAAACATTTCAATGATTCCTTTTCAGTCAAACATGTCCACCGTAAGATGAACCTAAATAGGTTTGAATGGGGTTTCTAGGTGTAAGTATGTAGGACTAGTAGCATGCCAAAGTTTGTGCTATTGCCATTGGGAATGCATTGGGCGTTTAACTTAAATAACTCAGAAACTACAAAACATTTCAAAGTGAAAAGTTCCAGCATGTGTCTCCACAGTAAGCTGAATTATAAAATGTGTGAATGGAGTTTCTAGGTGAAAGTTTTTTTGACGTGCCACTATCTGCCATTATAAATTTCTCAAATTTAAAGCACTATATTTCTAAAACTATGAAACATTTCAAAGATTCCTTTTCAGGCAAACATGTCTACCGTAAGATGAACCTAAATAGGTTTGAATGGGGTGTAAGTATGTAGGACTAGTAGCATGCCAAAGTTATATATTTTTTCGGACGGCATACTATAGCATGTCGTTTTTCGTGATTTTGGACTATTTGAAAAAAAGATGAAAATCATGAAAAAATGACATACTAGAGTTCATGGTTTCGGATGGCATACTATAGCATGTCGTTTTTAACCATCAAGACTGGGGTGGGATTGCACCCTGGACCTGTATTATTTGGTTTGAACTTGAGTGGGGTTTGAACTCACCATCTTCCGAACATGTGGCAGCGTCCCAACACACTGAACCACTGGGTCCAGACAATTCACACTGCTTTTTTGTTGGTTTTCTTCTTCTGAAATCGGTGTTGAAAGTAAAGACTTGAGTGGGGTTTGAACTCACCATCTCCCGATCATGTGGCAGCGTCCTAACACACTGAGCCACTGGTTCCAGATAATTCACACTGCTTTTTTGTTGGATTTCTTCTTCTGAAATCGGTCTTGAAAGTAAATACTTGAGTGGGGTTTGAACTCACCATCTCCCGATCATGTGGCAGCGTCCTAACACACTGAGCCACTGGGTCCAGACAATTCACACTGCTTTATTGTTGGTTTTCTTCTTCTGAAATCGGTCTTGAAAGTAAAGACTTGTGTGGGGTTTGAACTCACCATCTCCCGATCATGTGGCAGCATCCTAACACACTGACCCACTGGGTCCAGACAATTCACACTGCTTTTGTTTGTTTAGTTCTCCTGACATTGGTCTTGAAAGTAAAGACTTGAGTGGGGGACTATAGCCCATACTATAGCATGCCGTTTTTCATAATTTTTGAGGATTTGAAAAAAAGACGAAAATCACTCGAGACAATGGACTATAGCCCATGGTCTCGGAGTGATTTTCGTCTTTTTCTCAAATCCTCATTTACATCATTTTTGACCATGGGATGTAGCCCATCTCAGACGGCATACTATAGCATGCTGTTTTTCATCATTTTTGAGGATTTGAAAAAAAGACGGAAATCACTCGAGACAATGGACTATAGCCCATGGTCTCGGAGTGATTTTCGTATTTTTCTCAAATCCTTGTTTTTCATAATTTTTGACCATGGGCTGTAGCCCATCTCAGACGGCATACTATAGCATGCTGTTTTTCATCATTTTTGAGGATTTGAAAAAAAGACGGAAATCACTCGAGACAATGGACTATAGCCCATGGTCTCGGAGTGATTTTCGTCTTTTTCTCAAATCCTTGTTTTTCATCATTTTTGACCATGGGCTGTAGCCCATCTCAGACGGCATACTATAGCATGCCGTTTTTCATCATTTTTGAGGGTTTGAAAAAAAGACGGAAATCACTCGAGACAATGGACTATAGCCCATGGTCTCGGGGTGATTTTCGTCTTTTTTTCAAATCCTCGTTTTTCATTTTTGACCATGGGCTGTAGCTCATCTCAGACGGCATACTATAGCATGCCGTTTTTCATCATTTTTGAGGATTTGAAAAAAAGACAAAAATCACTCGAGACAATGGACTATAGCCCATGGTCTCGGAGTGATTTTCGTCTTTTTCTCAAATCCTTGTTTTTCATCATTTTTGACCATGGGCTGTAGCCCATCTCAGACGGCATACTATAGCATGCCGTTTTTCATCATTTTTGAGGATTTGAAAAAAAGACGAAAATCACTCGAGACAATGGACTATAGCCCATGGTCTCGGAGTGATTTTCGTCTTTTTCTCAAATCCTTGTTTTTCATCATTTTTGACCATGGGCTGTAGCCCATCTCAGACGGCATACTATAGCATGCCGTTTTTCATCATTTTTGAGGATTTGAAAAAAAGACGAAAATCACTCGAGACAATGGACTATAGCCCATGGTCTCGGAGTGATTTTCGTCTTTTTCTCAAATCCTTGTTTTTCATCATTTTTGACCATGGGCTGTAGCCCATCTCAGACGGCATACTATAGCATGCCGTTTTTCATCATTTTTGAGGATTTGAAAAAAAGACGAAAATCACTCGAGACAATGGACTATAGCCCATGGTCTCGGAGTGATTTTCGTCTTTTTCTCAAATCCTTGTTTTTCATCATTTTTGACCATGGGCTGTAGCCCATCTCAGACGGCATACTATAGCATGCCCTTTTTCATCATTTTTGAGGATTTGAAAAAAAGACAAAAATCACTCGAGACAATGGACTATAGCCCATGGTCTCGGAGTGATTTTCGTCTTTTTCTCAAATCCTTGTTTTTCATCATTTTTGACCATGGGCTGTAGCCCATCTCAGACGGCATACTATAGCATGCCGTTTTTCATCATTTTTGAGGGTTTGAAAAAAAGACGGAAATCACTCGAGACAATGGACTATAGCCCATGGTCTCGGAGTGATTTTCGTCTTTTTTTCAAATCCTCGTTTTTCATTTTTGACCATGGGCTGTAGCTCATCTCAGACGGCATACTATAGCATGCCGTTTTTCATCATTTTTGAGGATTTGAAAAAAAGACAAAAATCACTCGAGACAATGGACTATAGCCCATGGTCTCGGAGTGATTTTCGTCTTTTTCTCAAAATCCTTGTTTTTCATCATTGTTGACCATGGTTTGTAGCCCATCTCAGACGGCATACTATATAGCATGCCGTTTTTCATCATTTTTGAGGATTTGAAAAAAAGACGGAAATCACTTGAGACAATGGACTATAGCCCATGGTCTCGGAGTGATTTTCGTCTTTTTCTCAAATCCTCATTTACATCATTTTTGACCATGGGCTGTAGCCCATCTCAGACGGCATACTATAGCATGCCGTTTTTCATCATTTTTGAGGATTTGAAAAAAAGACAAAAATCACTCGAGACAATGGACTATAGCCCATGGTCTCGGAGTGATTTTCGTCTTTTTCTCAAAATCCTTGTTTTTCATCATTGTTGACCATGGTTTGTAGCCCATCTCAGACGGCATACTATATAGCATGCCGTTTTTCATCATTTTTGAGGATTTGAAAAAAAGACGAAAATCACTTGAGACAATGGACTATAGCCCATGGTCTCGGAGTGATTTTCGTCTTTTTCTCAAATCCTCATTTACATCATTTTTGACCATGGGATGTAGCCCATCTCAGACGGCATACTATAGCATGCTGTTTTTCATCATTTTTGAGGATTTGAAAAAAAGACGGAAATCACTCGAGACAATGGACTATAGCCCATGGTCTCGGAGTGATTTTCGTCTTTTTCTCAAATCCTTGTTTTTCATCATTTTTGACCATGGGCTGTAGCCCATCTCAGACGGCATACTATAGCATGCCGTTTTTCATCATTTTTGAGGGTTTGAAAAAAAGACGGAAATCACTCGAGACAATGGACTATAGCCCATGGTCTCGGAGTGATTTTCGTCTTTTTTTCAAATCCTCGTTTTTCATTTTTGACCATGGGCTGTAGCTCATCTCAGACGGCATACTATAGCATGCCGTTTTTCATCATTTTTGAGGATTTGAAAAAAAGACAAAAATCACTCGAGACAATGGACTATAGCCCATGGTCTCGGAGTGATTTTCGTCTTTTTCTCAAAATCCTTGTTTTTCATCATTGTTGACCATGGTTTGTAGCCCATCTCAGACGGCATACTATATAGCATGCCGTTTTTCATCATTTTTGAGGATTTGAAAAAAAGACGGAAATCACTTGAGACAATGGACTATAGCCCATGGTCTCGGAGTGATTTTCGTCTTTTTCTCAAATCCTTGTTTTTCATCATTTTTGACCATGGGCTGTAGCCCATCTCAGACGGCATACTATAGCATGCCGTTTTTCATCATTTTTGAGGATTTGAAAAAAAGACGGAAATCACTCGAGACAATGGACTATAGCCCATGGTCTCGGAGTGATTTTCGTCTTTTTCTCAAAATCCTTGTTTTTCATCATTGTTGACCATGGTTTGTAGCCCATCTCAGACGGCATACTATATAGCATGCCGTTTTTCATCATTTTTGAGGATTTGAAAAAAAGACGAAAATCACTTGAGACATTGGACTATAGCCCATGGTCTCGGAGTGATTTTCGTCTTTTTCTCAAATCCTTGTTTTTCATCATTTTTGACCATGGGCTGTAGCCCATCTCAGACGGCATACTATAGCATGCCGTTTTTCATCATTTTTGAGGATTTGAAAAAAAGACAAAAATCACTCGAGACAATGGACTATAGCCCATGGTCTCGGAGTGATTTTCGTCTTTTTCTCAAATCCTTGTTTTTCATCATTTTTGACCATGGGCTGTAGCCCATCTCAGACGGCATACTATAGCATGCCGTTTTTCATCATTTTTGAGGGTTCTGCCATTGAGCCCCATTGTAAATGTCTCAAATTTGAAAGCACTATATTTCTAAAACGATGAAACATTTCAAAGATTCATTTTCAGTCAAACATGTCCACCGTAAGATGAAACTAAATAGGTTTGAATGGGGTTTCTAGGTATAAGTATTTAGGACTAGTAGCATGCCAAAGTTTGTGCTATTGCCATTGGGAATGCATTGGGCGTTTAACTTAAATAACTCAGAAACTACAAAACATTTCAAAGTGAAAAGTTCCAGCATGTGTCTCCACAGTAAGCTGAATTATAAAATGTGTGAATGGAGTTTCTAGGTGAAAGTTTTTTTGACGTGCCACTATCTGCCATTATACATTTCTCAAATTTAAAGTACTATATTTCTAAAACTATGAAACATTTCAAAGATTCCTTTTCAGGCAAACATGTCCACCGTAAGATGAACCTAAATAGGTTTGAATGGGGATTCTAGGTGTAAGTATGTAGGACTAGTAGCATGCCAAAGTTATAGTTTTTTTCGGACGGCATACTATAGCATGTCGTTTTTCGTGATTTTGGACTATTTGAAAAAAATATGAAAATCATGAAAAAATGACATACTAGAGTTCATGGTTTCGGATGGCATACTATAGCATGTCGTTTTTAACCATCAAGACTGGGGTGGGATTGCACCCTGGACCTGTATTATTTGGTTTGAACTTGAGTGGGGTTTGAACTCACCATCTTCCGAACATGTGGCAGCGTCCCAACACACTGAACCACTGGGTCCAGACAATTCACACTGCTTTTTTGTTGGTTTTCTTCTTCTGAAATCGGTGTTGAAAGTAAAGACTTGAGTGGGGTTTGAACTCACCATCTCCCGATCATGTGGCAGCGTCCTAACACACTGAGCCACTGGTTCCAGATAATTCACACTGCTTTTTTGTTGGATTTCTTCTTCTGAAATCGGTCTTGAAAGTAAATACTTGAGTGGGGTTTGAACTCACCATCTCTCGATCATGTGGCAGCGTCCTAACACACTGAGCCACTGGGTCCAGACAATTCACACTGCTTTATTGTTGGTTTTCTTCTTCTGAAATCGGTCTTGAAAGTAAAGACGTGTGGGGTTTGAACTCACCATCTCGCGATCATGTGGCAGCATCCTAACACACTGACCCACTGGGTCCAGACAATTCACACTGCTTTTGTTTGTTTAGTTCTCCTGACATTGGTCTTGAAAGTAAAGACTTGAGTGGGGGACTATAGCCCATGGTCTCGGAGTGATTTTCGTCTTTTTTTCAAATCCTCGTTTTTCATTTTTGACCATGGGCTGTAGCCCATCTCAGACGGCATACTATAGCATGCCGTTTTTCATCATTTTTGAGGATTTGAAAAAAAGACGAAAATCACTCGAGACAATGGACTATAGCCCATGGTCTCGGAGTGATTTTCGTCTTTTTCTCAAATCCTTGTTTTTCATCATTTTTGACCATGGGCTGTAGCCCATCTCAGACGGCATACTATAGCATGCAGTTTTTCATCATTTTTGAGGATTTGAAAAAAAGACGAAAATCACTCGAGACAATGGACTATAGCCCATGGTCTCGGAGTGATTTTCGTCTTTTTCTCAAATCCTTGTTTTTCATCATGTTTGACCATGGGCTGTAGCCCATCTCAGACGGCATACTATAGCATGCCGTTTTTCATCATTTTTGAGGATTTGAAAAAAAGACGAAAATCACTCGAGACAATGGACTATAGCCCATGGTCTCGGAGTGATTTTCGTATTTTTCTCAAATCCTTGTTTTTCAGCATTTTTGACCATGGGCTGTAGCCCATCTCAGACGGCATACTATAGCATGCCGTTTTTCATCATTTTTGAGGGTTCTGCCATTGAGCCCCATTGTAAATGTCTCAAATTTGAAAGCACTATATTTCTAAAACGATGAAACATTTCAATGATTCCTTTTCAGTCAAACATGTCCACCGTAAGATGAACCTAAATAGGTTTGAATGGGGTTTCTAGGTGTAAGTATGTAGGACTAGTAGCATGCCAAAGTTTGTGCTATTGCCATTGGGAATGCATTGGGCGTTTAACTTAAATAACTCAGAAACTACAAAACATTTCAAAGTGAAAAGTTCCAGCATGTGTCTCCACAGTAAGCTGAATTATAAAATGTGTGAATGGAGTTTCTAGGTGAAAGTTTTTTTGACGTGCCACTATCTGCCATTATAAATTTCTCAAATTTAAAGCACTATATTTCTAAAACTATGAAACATTTCAAAGATTCCTTTTCAGGCAAACATGTCTACCGTAAGATGAACCTAAATAGGTTTGAATGGGGTGTAAGTATGTAGGACTAGTAGCATGCCAAAGTTATATATTTTTTCGGACGGCATACTATAGCATGTCGTTTTTCGTGATTTTGGACTATTTGAAAAAAAGATGAAAATCATGAAAAAATGACATACTAGAGTTCATGGTTTCGGATGGCATACTATAGCATGTCGTTTTTAACCATCAAGACTGGGGTGGGATTGCACCCTGGACCTGTATTATTTGGTTTGAACTTGAGTGGGGTTTGAACTCACCATCTTCCGAACATGTGGCAGCGTCCCAACACACTGAACCACTGGGTCCAGACAATTCACACTGCTTTTTTGTTGGTTTTCTTCTTCTGAAATCGGTGTTGAAAGTAAAGACTTGAGTGGGGTTTGAACTCACCATCTCCCGATCATGTGGCAGCGTCCTAACACACTGAGCCACTGGTTCCAGATAATTCACACTGCTTTTTTGTTGGATTTCTTCTTCTGAAATCGGTCTTGAAAGTAAATACTTGAGTGGGGTTTGAACTCACCATCTCCCGATCATGTGGCAGCGTCCTAACACACTGAGCCACTGGGTCCAGACAATTCACACTGCTTTATTGTTGGTTTTCTTCTTCTGAAATCGGTCTTGAAAGTAAAGACTTGTGTGGGGTTTGAACTCACCATCTCCCGATCATGTGGCAGCATCCTAACACACTGACCCACTGGGTCCAGACAATTCACACTGCTTTTGTTTGTTTAGTTCTCCTGACATTGGTCTTGAAAGTAAAGACTTGAGTGGGGGACTATAGCCCATACTATAGCATGCCGTTTTTCATCATTTTTGAGGATTTGAAAAAAAGACGAAAATCACTCGAGACAATGGACTATAGCCCATGGTCTCGGAGTGATTTTCGTCTTTTTCTCAAAATCCTCATTTTCATCATTTTTGACCATGGGTTGTAGCCCATCTCAGACGGCATACTATAGCATGCCGTTTTTCATCATTTTTGAGGATTTGAAAAAAAGACGAAAATCACTCGAGACAATGGACTATAGCCAATGGTCTCGGAGTGATTTTCGTCTTTTTTTCAAATCCTCGTTTTTCATTTTTGACCATGGGCTGTAGCCCATCTCAGACGGCATACTATAGCATGCCGTTTTTCATAGTTTTTGAGGGTTCTGCCATTGAGCCCCATTGTAAATGTCTCAAATTTGAAAGCACTATATTTCTAAAACGATGAAACATTTCAAAGATTCCTTTTCAGTCAAACATGTCCACCGTAAGATGAACCTAAATAGGTTTGAATGGGGTTTCTAGGTGTAAGTATGTAGGACTAGTAGCATGCCAAAGTTTGTGCTATTGCCATTGGGAATGCATTGGGCGTTTAACTTAAATAACTCAGAAACTACAAAACATTTCAAAGTAAAAAGTTCCAGCATGTGTGTCCACAGAAAGCTGAATTATAAAAAGTGTGAATGGAGTTTCTAGGTGAAAGTGCTTTTTTGACGTGCCAATATCTGCCATTGAGCCCCATTGTAAATGTCTCAAATTTGAAAGCACTATATTTCTAAAACGATGAAACATTTCAAAGATTCCTTTTCAGGCAAACATGTCCACCGTAAGATGAACCTAAATAGGTTTGAATGGGGTTTCTAGGTGTAAGTATGTAGGACTAGTAGCATGCCAAAGTTTGTGCTATTGCCATTGGGAATGCATTGGGCGTTTAACTTAAAAAACTCAGAAACTACAATACATTTCAAAGTGAAAAGTTCCAGCATGTGTCTCCACAGTAAGCTGAATTATAAAATGTGTGAATGGAGTTTCTAGGTGAAAGTTTTTTTGACGTGCCACTATCTGCCATTATAAATTTCTCAAATTTAAAGCACTATATTTCTAAAACTATGAAACATTTCAAAGATTCCTTTTCAGGCAAACATGTCCACCGTAAGATGAACCTAAATAGGTTTGAATGGGGATTCTAGGTGTAAGTATGTAGGACTAGTAGCATGTCAAAGTTATATTTTTTTTCGGACGGCATACTATAGCATGTCGTTTTTCGTGATTTTGGACTATTTGAAAAAAAGATGAAAATCATGAAAAAATGACATACTATAGTTCATGGTTTCGGACGGCATACTATAGCATGTCGTTTTTCATCATCAAGACTGGGGTGGGATTGCACCCTGGACCTATATTATTTGGTTTGAACTTGAGTGGGGTTTGAACTCACCATCTTCCGAACATGTGGCAGCGTCCCAACACACTGAACCACTGGGTCCAGACCATTCACACTGCTTTTTGTTTTTGTTTTCTTCTTCTGAAATCGGTGTTGAAAGTAAAGACTTGAGTGGGGTTTGAACTCACCATCTCCCGATCACGTGGCAGCGTCCTAACACACTGAGCCACTGGTTCCAGACAATTCACAATGCTTTTTTGTTGGATTTCTTCTTCTGAAATCGGTCTTGAAAGTAAATACTTGAGTGGGGTTTGAACTCACCATCTCCCGATCATGTGGCAGCGTCCTAACACACTGAGCCACTGGGTCCAGACAATTCACACTGCTTTATTGTTGGTTTTCTTCTTCTGAAATCGGTCTTGAAAGTAAAGACTTGAGTGGGGTTTGAACTCACCATCTCCCGATCATGTGGGAGCATCCTAACACACTGACCCACTGGGTCCAGACAATTCACACTGCTTTTGTTTGTTTAGTTCTCCTGACATTGGTCTTGAAAGTAAAGACTTGAGTGGGGGACTATAGCCCATGGTCTCGGAGTGATTTCGTCTTTTTTTCAAATCCTTGTTTTTCATTTTTGACCATGGGCTGTAGCCCATCTCAGACGGCATACTATAGCATGCCGTTTTTCATCATTTTTGAGGATTTGAAAAAAAGACGAAAATCACTCGAGACAATGGACTATATAGCCCATGGTCTCGGAGTGATTTTCGTCTTTTTCTCAAATCCTTGTTTTTCAGCATTTTTGACCATGGGCTGTAGCCCATCTCAGACGGCATACTATAGCATGCAGTTTTTCATCATTTTTGAGGATTTGAAAAAAAGGCGAAAATCACTCGAGACAATGGACTATAGCCCATGGTCTCGGAGTGATTTTCGTCTTTTTCTCAAATCCTTGTTTTTCATCATTTTTGACCATGGGCTGTAGCCCATCTCAGACGGCATACTATAGCATGCCGTTTTTCATCATTTTTGAGGATTTGAAAAAAAGACGAAAATCACTCGAGACAATGGACTATAGCCCATGGTCTCGGAGAGATTTTCGTCTTTTTCTCAA
The DNA here is from genome assembly GCF_951216825.1 of Electrona antarctica. Taxonomy (NCBI): domain Eukaryota; kingdom Metazoa; phylum Chordata; class Actinopteri; order Myctophiformes; family Myctophidae; genus Electrona; species Electrona antarctica. The sequence continues at coordinate 32,795,560 of NC_136794.1, forward strand.
ATCCTCATTTTCATCATTTTTGACCATGGGCTGTAGCCCATCTCAGACGGCATACTATAGCATGCCGTTTTTCATCATTTTTGAGGATTTGAAAAAAAGACGAAAATCACTCGAGACAATGGACTATAGCCCATGGTCTCGGAGAGATTTTCGTCTTTTTCTCAAATCCTCATTTTCATCATTTTTGACCATGGGCTGTAGCCCATCTCAGACGGCATACTATAGCATGCCGTTTTTCATAATTTTTGAGGGTTCTGCCATTGAGCCCCATTGTAAATGTCTCAAATTTGAAAGCACTATATTTCTAAAACGATGAAACATTTCAAAGATTCCTTTTCAGTCAAACATGTCCACCGTAAGATGAACCTAAATAGGTTTGAATGGGGTTTCTAGGTGTAAGTATGTAGGACTAGTAGCATGCCAAAGTTTGTGCTATTGCCATTGGGAATGCATTGGGCGTTTAACTTAAATAACTCAGAAACTACAAAACATTTCAAAGTAAAAAGTTCCAGCATGTGTGTCCACAGAAAGCTGAATTATAAAAAGTGTGAATGGAGTTTCTAGGTGAAAGTGCTTTTTTGACGTGCCAATATCTGCCATTGAGCCCCATTGTAAATGTCTCAAATTTGAAAGCACTATATTTCTAAAACGATGAAACATTTCAAAGATTCCTTTTCAGGCAAACATGTCCACCGTAAGATGAACCTAAATAGGTTTGAATGGGGTTTCTAGGTGTAAGTATGTAGGACTAGTAGCATGCCAAAGTTTGTGCTATTGCCATTGGGAATGCATTGGGCGTTTAACTTAAATAACTCAGAAACTACAAAACATTTCAAAGTGAAAAGTTCCAGCATGTGTCTCCACAGTAAGCTGAATTATAAAATGTGTGAATGGAGTTTCTAGGTGAAAGTTTTTTTGACGTGCCACTATCTGCCATTATAAATTTCTCAAATTTAAAGCACTATATTTCTAAAACTATGAAACATTTCAAAGATTCCTTTTCAGGCAAACATGTCCACCGTAAGATGAACCTAAATAGGTTTGAATGGGGATTCTAGGTGTAAGTATGTAGGACTAGTAGCATGCCAAAGTTATAATTTTTTTCGGACGGCATACTATAGCATGTCGTTTTTCGTGATTTTGGACTATTTGAAAAAAAGATGAAAATCATGAAAAAATGACATACTATAGTTCATGGTTTCGGACGGCATACTATAGCATGTCGTTTTTCATCATCAAGACTGGGGTGGGATTGCACCCTGGACCTATATTATTTGGTTTGAACTTGAGTGGGGTTTGAACTCACCATCTTCCGAACATGTGGCAGCGTCCCAACACACTGAACCACTGGGTCCAGACCATTCACACTGCTTTTTTGTTGGTTTTCTTCTTCTGAAATCGGTGTTGAAAGTAAAGACTTGAGTGGGGTTTGAACTCACCATCTCCCGATCATGTGGCAGCGTCCTAACACACTGAGCCACTGGGTCCAGACAATTCACACTGCTTTATTGTTGGTTTTCTTCTTCTGAAATCGGTCTTGAAAGTAAAGACTTGAGTGGGGTTTGAACTCACCATCTCCCGATCATGTGGGAGCATCCTAACACACTGACCCACTGGGTCCAGACAATTCACACTGCTTTTGTTTGTTTAGTTCTCCTGACATTGGTCTTGAAAGTAAAGACTTGAGTGGGGGACTATAGCCCATGGTCTCGGAGTGATTTCGTCTTTTTTTCAAATCCTCGTTTTTCATTTTTGACCATGGGCTGTAGCCCATCTCAGACGGCATACTATAGCATGCAGTTTTTCATCATTTTTGAGGATTTGAAAAAAAGACGAAAATCACTCGAGACAATGGACTATAGCCCATGGTCTCGGAGTGATTTTCGTCTTTTTCTCAAATCCTTGTTTTTCATCATTTTTGACCATGGGCTGTAGCCCATCTCAGACGGCATACTATAGCATGCAGTTTTTCATCATTTTTGAGGATTTGAAAAAAAGACGAAAATCACTCGAGACAATGGACTATAGCCCATGGTCTCGGAGTGATTTTCGTCTTTTTCTCAAATCCTTGTTTTTCATCATTTTTGACCATGGGCTGTAGCCCATCTCAGACGGCATACTATAGCATGCCGTTTTTCATCATTTTTGAGGATTTGAAAAAAAGACGAAAATCACTCGAGACAATGGACTATAGCCCATGGTCTCGAATGATTTTCGTCTTTTTCTCAAATCCTCATTTTCATCATTTTTGACCATGGGCTGTAGCCCATCTCAGACGGCATACTATAGCATGCCGTTTTTCATCATTTTTGAGGATTTGAAAAAAAGACGAAAATCACTCGAGACAATGGACTATAGCCCATGGTCTCGGAGAGATTTTCGTCTTTTTCTCAAATCCTCATTTTCATCATTTTTGACCATGGGCTGTAGCCCATCTCAGACGGTATACTATAGCATGCCGTTTTTCATCATTTTTGAGGATTTGAAAAAAAGACGAAAATCACTCGAGACAATGGACTATAGCCCATGGTCTCGGAGTGATTTTCGTCTTTTTTTCAAATCCTCGTTTTTCATTTTTGACCATGGGCTGTAGCCCATCTCAGACGGCATACTATAGCATGCCGTTTTTCATAATTTTTGAGGGTTCTGCCATTGAGCCCCATTGTAAATGTCTCAAATTTGAAAGCACTATATTTCTAAAACGATGAAACATTTCAAAGATTCCTTTTCAGTCAAACATGTCCACCGTAAGATGAACCTAAATAGGTTTGAATGGGGTTTCTAGGTGTAAGTATGTAGGACTAGTAGCATGCCAAAGTTTGTGCTATTGCCATTGGGAATGCATTGGGCGTTTAACTTAAATAACTCAGAAACTACAAAACATTTCAAAGTAAAAAGTTCCAGCATGTGTGTCCACAGAAAGCTGAATTATAAAAAGTGTGAAAGTGCTTTTTTGACGTGCCAATATCTGCCATTGAGCCCCATTGTAAATGTCTCAAATTTGAAAGCACTATATTTCTAAAACGATAAAACATTTCAAAGATTCCTTTTCAGGCAAACATGTCCACCATAAGATGAACCTAAATAGGTTTGAATGAGGTTTCTAGGTGTAAGTATGTAGGACTAGTAGCATGCCAAAGTTTGTGCTATTGCCATTGGGAATGCATTGGGCGTTTAACTTAAAAAACTCAGAAACTACAAAACATTTCAAAGTGAAAAGTTCCAGCATGTGTCTCCACAGTAAGCTGAATTATAAAATGTGTGAATGGAGTTTCTAGGTGAAAGTTTTTTTGACGTGCCACTATCTGCCATTATAAATTTCTCAAATTTAAAGCACTATATTTCTAAAACTATGAAACATTTCAAAGATTCCTTTTCAGGCAAACATGTCCACCGTAAGATGAACCTAAATAGGTTTGAATGGGGATTCTAGGTGTAAGTATGTAGGACTAGTAGCATGCCAAAGTTATAATTTTTTTCGGACGGCATACTATAGCATGTCGTTTTTCGTGATTTTGGACTATTTGAAAAAAAGATGAAAATCATGAAAAAATGACATACTATAGTTCATGGTTTCGGACGGCATACTATAGCATGTCGTTTTTCATCATCAAGACTGGGGTGGGATTGCACCCTGGACCTATATTATTTGGTTTGAACTTGAGTGGGGTTTGAACTCACCATCTCCCGATCATGTGGCAGCGTCCTAACACACTGAGCCACTGGGTCCAGACAATTCACACTGCTTTATTGTTGGTTTTCTTCTTCTGAAATCGGTCTTGAAAGTAAATACTTGAGTGGGGTTTGAACTCACCATCTCCCGATCATGTGGCAGCGTCCTAACACACTGAGCCACTGGGTCCAGACAATTCACACTGCTTTATTGTTGGTTTTCTTCTTCTGAAATCGGTCTTGAAAGTAAAGACTTAAGTGGGGTTTGAACTCACCATCTCCCGATCATGTGGGAGCATCCTAACACACTGACCCACTGGGTCCAGACAATTCACACTGCTTTTGTTTGTTTAGTTCTCCTGACATTGGTCTTGAAAGTAAAGACTTGAGTGGGGGACTATAGCCCATGGTCTCAGAGTGATTTTCGTCTTTTTCTCCAATCCTTGTTTTTCATCATTTTTGACCATGGGCTGTAGCCCATCTCAGACGGCATACTATAGCATGCCGTTTTTCATCATTTTTGAGGATTTGAAAAAAAGACGAAAATCACTCGAGACAATGGACTATAGCCCATGGTCTCGGAGTGATTTTCGTCTTTTTCTCAAATCCTCATTTACATCATTTTTGACCATGGGCTGTAGCCCATCTCAGACGGCATACTATAGCATGCCGTTTTTCATCATTTTTGAGGATTTGAAAAAAAGACGAAAATCACTCGAGACAATGGACTATAGCCATTGGTCTCGGAGTGATTTTCGTCTTTTTCTCAAATCCTCATTTACATCATCTTTGACCTTGGGATGTAGCCCATCTCAGACTGCATACTATAGCATGCCGTTTTTCATCATTTTTGAGGATTTGAAAAAAAGACGAAAATCACTCGAGACAATGGACTATAGCCCATGGTCTCGGAGTGATTTTCGTCTTTTTCTCAAATTCTTGTTTTTCATCATTTTTGACCATGGGCTGTAGCCCATCTCAGACGGCATACTATAGCATGCCGTTTTTCATCATTTTTGAGGATTTGAAAAAAAGACGAAAATCACTCGAGACAATGGACTATAGCCCATGGTCTCGGAGTGATTTTCGTCTTTTTCTCAAATCCTTGTTTTTCATCATTTTTGACCATGGGCTGTAGCCCATCTCAGACGGCATACTATAGCATGCCCTTTTTCATCATTTTTGAGGATTTGAAAAAAAGACGAAAATCACTCGAGACAATGGACTATAGCCCATGGTCTCGGAGTGATTTTCGTCTTTTTCTCAAATCCTCATTTACATCATTTTTGACCATGGGCTGTAGCCCATCTCAGACGGCATACTATAGCATGCAGTTTTTCATCAATTTTGAGGATTTGAAAAAAAGACGAAAATCACTCGAGACAATGGACTATAGCCCATGGTCTCAGAGTGATTTTCGTCTTTTTCTCAAATCCTTGTTTTTCATCATTTTTGACCATGGGCTGTAGCCCATCTCAGACGGCATACTATAGCATGCCGTTTTTCATCATTTTTGAGGATTTGAAAAAAAGACGAAAATCACTCGAGACAATGGACTATAGCCCATGGTCTCGGAGTGATTTTCGTCTTTTTCTCAAATCCTTGTTTTTCATCATTTTTGACCATGGGCTGTAGCCCATCTCAGACGGCATACTATAGCATGCCGTTTTTCATCATTTTTGAGGATTTGAAAAAAAGACGAAAATCACTCGAGACAATGGACTATAGCCCATGGTCTCGGAGTGATTTTCGTCTTTTTCTCAAATCCTCATTTACATCATTTTTGACCATGGGCTGTAGCCCATCTCAGACGGCATACTATAGCATGCCGTTTTTCATCATTTTTGAGGATTTGAAAAAAAGACGAAAATCACTCGAGACAATGGACTATAGCCCATGGTCTCGGAGTGATTTTCGTCTTTTTCTCAAATCCTCATTTACATCATTTTTGACCATGGGATGTAGCCCATCTCAGACTGCATACTATAGCATGCCGTTTTTCATCATTTTTGAGGATTTGAAAAAAAGACGAAAATCACTCGAGACAATGGACTATAGCCCATGGTCTCGGAGTGATTTTCGTCTTTTTCTCAAATCCTTGTTTTTCATCATTTTTGACCATGGGCTGTAGCCCATCTCAGACGGCATACTATAGCATGCCGTTTTTCATCATTTTTGAGGATTTGAAAAAAAGACGAAAATCACTCGAGACAATGGACTATAGCCCATGGTCTCGGAGTGATTTTCGTCTTTTTCTCAAATCCTTGTTTTTCATCATTTTTGACCATGGGCTGTAGCCCATCTCAGACGGCATACTATAGCATGCCGTTTTTCATCATTTTTGAGGATTTGAAAAAAAGACGAAAATCACTCGAGACAATGGACTATAGCCCATGGTCTCGGAGTGATTTTCGTCTTTTTCTCAAATCCTCATTTACATCATTTTTGACCATGGGCTGTAGCCCATCTCAGACGGCATACTATAGCATGCCGTTTTTCATTTTCATTTCATTTGAAAAAAAGACGAAAATCACTCGAGACAATGGACTATAGCCCATGGTCTCAGAGTGATTTTCGTCTTTTTCTCAAATCCTTGTTTTTCATCATTTTTGACCATGGGCTGTAGCCCATCTCAGACGGCATACTATAGCATGCCGTTTTTCATCATTTTTGAGGATTTGAAAAAAAGACGAAAATCACTCGAGACAATGGACTATAGCCCATGGTCTCAGAGTGATTTTCGTCTTTTTCTCAAATCCTCATTTACATCATCTTTGACCTTGGGATGTAGCCCATCTCAGACGGCATACTATAGCATGCCGTTTTTCATCATTTTTGAGGATTTGAAAAAAAGACGAAAATCACTCGAGACAATGGACTATAGCCATTGGTCTCGGAGTGATTTTCGTCTTTTTCTCAAATCCTCATTTACATCATCTTTGACCTTGGGATGTAGCCCATCTCAGACTGCATACTATAGCATGCCGTTTTTCATCATTTTTGAGGATTTGAAAAAAAGACGAAAATCACTCGAGACAATGGACTATAGCCCATGGTCTCGGAGTGATTTTCGTCTTTTTCTCAAATTCTTGTTTTTCATCATTTTTGACCATGGGCTGTAGCCCATCTCAGACGGCATACTATAGCATGCCGTTTTTCATCATTTTTGAGGATTTGAAAAAAAGACGAAAATCACTCGAGACAATGGACTATAGCCCATGGTCTCGGAGTGATTTTCGTCTTTTTCTCAAATCCTTGTTTTTCATCATTTTTGACCATGGGCTGTAGCCCATCTCAGACGGCATACTATAGCATGCCCTTTTTCATCATTTTTGAGGATTTGAAAAAAAGACGAAAATCACTCGAGACAATGGACTATAGCCCATGGTCTCGGAGTGATTTTCGTCTTTTTCTCAAATCCTCATTTACATCATTTTTGACCATGGGCTGTAGCCCATCTCAGACGGCATACTATAGCATGCAGTTTTTCATCAATTTTGAGGATTTGAAAAAAAGACGAAAATCACTCGAGACAATGGACTATAGCCCATGGTCTCAGAGTGATTTTCGTCTTTTTCTCAAATCCTTGTTTTTCATCATTTTTGACCATGGGCTGTAGCCCATCTCAGACGGCATACTATAGCATGCCGTTTTTCATCATTTTTGAGGATTTGAAAAAAAGACGAAAATCACTCGAGACAATGGACTATAGCCCATGGTCTCGGAGTGATTTTCGTCTTTTTCTCAAATCCTTGTTTTTCATCATTTTTGACCATGGGCTGTAGCCCATCTCAGACGGCATACTATAGCATGCCGTTTTTCATCATTTTTGAGGATTTGAAAAAAAGACGAAAATCACTCGAGACAATGGACTATAGCCCATGGTCTCGGAGTGATTTTCGTCTTTTTCTCAAATCCTCATTTACATCATTTTTGACCATGGGCTGTAGCCCATCTCAGACGGCATACTATAGCATGCCGTTTTTCATCATTTTTGAGGATTTGAAAAAAAGACGAAAATCACTCGAGACAATGGACTATAGCCCATGGTCTCGGAGTGATTTTCGTCTTTTTCTCAAATCCTCATTTACATCATTTTTGACCATGGGATGTAGCCCATCTCAGACTGCATACTATAGCATGCCGTTTTTCATCATTTTTGAGGATTTGAAAAAAAGACGAAAATCACTCGAGACAATGGACTATAGCCCATGGTCTCGGAGTGATTTTCGTCTTTTTCTCAAATCCTTGTTTTTCATCATTTTTGACCATGGGCTGTAGCCCATCTCAGACGGCATACTATAGCATGCCGTTTTTCATCATTTTTGAGGATTTGAAAAAAAGACGAAAATCACTCGAGACAATGGACTATAGCCCATGGTCTCGGAGTGATTTTCGTCTTTTTCTCAAATCCTTGTTTTTCATCATTTTTGACCATGGGCTGTAGCCCATCTCAGACGGCATACTATAGCATGCCGTTTTTCATCATTTTTGAGGATTTGAAAAAAAGACGAAAATCACTCGAGACAATGGACTATAGCCCATGGTCTCGGAGTGATTTTCGTCTTTTTCTCAAATCCTCATTTACATCATTTTTGACCATGGGCTGTAGCCCATCTCAGACGGCATACTATAGCATGCCGTTTTTCATCATTTTTGAGGATTTGAAAAAAAGACGAAAATCACTCGAGACAATGGACTATAGCCCATGGTCTCAGAGTGATTTTCGTCTTTTTCTCAAATCCTTGTTTTTCATCATTTTTGACCATGGGCTGTAGCCCATCTCAGACGGCATACTATAGCATGCCGTTTTTCATCATTTTTGAGGATTTGAAAAAAAGACGAAAATCACTCGAGACAATGGACTATAGCCCATGGTCTCGGAGTGATTTTCGTCTTTTTCTCAAATCCTCATTTACATCATTTTTGACCATGGGCTGTAGCCCATCTCAGACGGCATACTATAGCATGCCGTTTTTCATCATTTTTGAGGATTTGAAAAAAAGACGAAAATCACTCGAGACAATGGACTATAGCCCATGGTCTCGGAGTGATTTTCGTCTTTTTCTCAAATCCTCATTTACATCATTTTTGACCATGGGCTGTAGCCCATCTCAGACGGCATACTATAGCATGCCGTTTTTCATCATTTTTGAGGATTTGAAAAAAAGACGAAAATCACTCGAGACAATGGACTATAGCCAATGGTCTCGGAGTGATTTTCGTCTTTTTCTCAAATCCTCATTTACATCATTTTTGACCATGGGATGTAGCCCATCTCAGACTGCATACTATAGCATGCCGTTTTTCATCATTTTTGAGGATTTGAAAAAAAGACGAAAATCACTCGAGACAATGGACTATAGCCCATGTTCTCGGAGTGATTTTCGTCTTTTTCTCAAATCCTTGTTTTTCATCATTTTTGACCATGGGCTGTAGCCCATCTCAGACGGCATACTATAGCATGCCGTTTTTCATCATTTTTGAGGATTTGAAAAAAAGACGAAAATCACTCGAGACAATGGACTATAGCCCATGGTCTCGGAGTGATTTTCGTCTTTTTCTCCAATCCTTGTTTTTCATCATTTTTGACCATGGGCTGTAGCCCATCTCAGACGGCATACTATAGCATGCCGTTTTTCATCATTTTTGAGGATTTGAAAAAAAGACGAAAATCACTCGAGACAATGGACTATAGCCCATGGTCTCAGAGTGATTTTCGTCTTTTTCTCAAATCCTCATTTACATCATTTTTGACCATGGGCTGTAGCCCATCTCAGACGGCATACTATAGCATGCCGTTTTTCATCATTTTTGAGGATTTGAAAAAAAGACGAAAATCACTCGAGACAATGGACTATAGCCCGGATACATGTGTTTGGTCCGACGATTCATTGATCCGATACCCCAACCCCTAACCTAACCATAACCGCAAGCACGGGAGCAGGCGCTAGTCCGAGGTGCGGACGCATATCGAACCAATGCTCCGTAGGACCATAGTATGCCTCCCCTATAGCCCATGGTCTCAGAGTGATTTTCGTCTTTTTCTCAAATCCTTGTTTTTCATCATTTTTGACCATGGGCTGTAGCCCATCTCAGACGGCATACTATAGCATGCCGTTTTTCATCATTTTTGAGGATTTGAAAAAAAGACGAAAATCACTCGAGACAATGGACTATAGCCCATGGTCTCGGAGTGATTTTCGTCTTTTTCTCAAATCCTTGTTTTTCATCATTTTTGACCATGGGCTGTAGCCCATCTCAGACGGCATACTATAGCATGCCGTTTTTCATCATTTTTGAGGATTTGAAAAAAAGACGAAAATCACTCGAGACAATGGACTATAGCCCATGGTCTCGGAGTGATTTTCGTCTTTTTCTCAAATCCTCATTTACATCATTTTTGACCATGGGATGTAGCCCATCTCAGACTGCATACTATAGCATGCCGTTTTTCATCATTTTTGAGGATTTGAAAAAAAGACGAAAATCACTCGAGACAATGGACTATAGCCCATGGTCTCGGAGTGATTTTCGTCTTTTTTTCAAATCCTCGTTTTTCATTTTTGACCATGGGCTGTAGCCCATCTCAGACGGCATACTATAGCATGCCGTTTTTCATCATTTTTGAGGGTTCTGCCATTGAGCCCCATTGTAAATGTCTCAAATTTGAAAGCACTATATTTCTAAAACGATGAAACATTTCAAAGATTCCTTTTCAGTCAAACATGCCCACCGTAAGATGAACCTAAATAGGTTTGAATGGGGTTTCTAGGTGTAAGTATGTAGGACTAGTAGCATGCCAAAGTTTGTGCTATTGCCATTGGGAATGCATTGGGCGTTTAACTTAAATAACTCAGAAACTACAAAACATTTCAAAGTAAAAAGTTCCAGCATGTGTCTCCACAGAAAGCTGAATTATAAAAAGTGTGAATGGAGTTTCTAGGTGAAAGTGCTTTTTTGACGTGCCAATATCTGCCATTGAGCCCCATTGTAAATGTCTCAAATTTGAAAGCACTATATTTCTAAAACGATGAAACATTTCAAAGATTCCTTTTCAGGCAAACATGTCCACCGTAAGATGAACCTAAATAGGTTTAAATGGGGTTTCTAGGTGTAAGTATGTAGGACTAGTAGCATGCCAAAGTTTGTGCTATTGCCATTGGGAATGCATTGGGCGTTTAACTTAAATAACTCAGAAACTACAAAACATTTCAAAGTGAAAAGTTCCAGCATGTGTCTCCACAGTAAGCTGAATTATAAAATGTGTGAATGGAGTTTCTAGGTGAAAGTTTTTTTGACGTGCCACTATCTGCCATTATAAATTTCTCAAATTTAAATCACTATATTTCTAAAACTATGAAACATTTCAAAGATTCCTTTTCAGGCAAACATGTCCACCGTAAGATGAACCTAAATAGGTTTGAATGGGGATTCTAGGTGTAAGTATGTAGGACTAGTAGCATGCCAAAGTTATAATTTTTTTCGGACGGCATACTATAGCATGTCGTTTTTCGTGATTTTGGACTATTTGAAAAAAAGATGAAAATCATGAAAAAATGACATACTATAGTTCATGGTTTCGGACGGCATACTATAGCATGTCGTTTTTCATCATCAAGACTGGGGTGGGATTGCACCCTGGACCTATATTATTTGGTTTGAACTTGAGTGGGGTTTGAACTCACCATCTTCCGAACATGTGGCAGCGTCCCAACACACTGAACCACTGGGTCCAGACCATTCACACTGCTTTTTTGTTGGTTTTCTTCTTCTGAAATCGGTGTTGAAAGTAAAGACTTGAGTGGGGTTTGAACTCACCATCTCCCGATCATGTGGCAGCGTCCTAACACACTGAGCCATTGTTTCCTGACAATTCACACTGCTTTTTTGTTGGATTTCTTCTTCTGAAATCGGTCTTGAAAGTAAATACTTGAGTGGGGTTTGAACTCACCATCTCCCGATCATGTGGCAGCGTCCTAACACACTGAGCCACTGGGTCCAGACAATTCACACTGCTTTATTGTTGGTTTTCTTCTTCTGAAATCGGTCTTGAAAGTAAAGACTTGAGTGGGGTTTGAACTCACCATCTCCCGATCATGTGGGAGCATCCTAACACACTGACCCACTGGGTCCAGACAATTCACACTGCTTTTGTGTGTATAGTTCTCCTGACATTGGTCTTGAAAGTAAAGACTTGAGTGGGGGACTATAGCCCATGGTCTCGGAGTGATTTTCGTCTTTTTTTCAAATCCTCGTTTTTCATTTTTGACCATGGGCTGTAGCCCATCTCAGACGGCATACTATAGCATGCCGTTTTTCATCATTTTTGAGGGTTTGAAAAAAAGACGAAAATCACTCGAGACATTACATTACATTACAGTCATTTAGCAGACGCTTTTATCCAAAGCGACTTACAATAAGTGTATTCAACATAGGTAGGGAACAAAAACTACTAATCACCAGAAGTCTTTAGTGCATTTTCTGCAAAAACAAGCAACCAAGAGTATACCTAGCGCTAAGGTAAAAGTGCAATATATCAGCTACCTATTTCCTTAAACAGATGAGACAAAATAGCTAAATCAAATGAGCATGAGCTAAAACAATTAAGTGTATCGACTAAACAAGATCCAATAAACAATACAACAATAGAAAACAAGCGTTCGTACAACTAGTTAACAACAAGTAGGTCAGGCAGAGAGGAAGGGTAGTGTTTCCTGAAGAGGTGGGTTTTCAACCTGCGGCGAAATATGGGCAGTGACTCTGCTGTCCTAACATCAGTGGGAAGTTCATTCCACCACTGTGGGGCCAGAACAGAAAAGAGTCGTGACCGTGTGGATCGGCCAGAAGGACCCTTGAGTGACGAGGCAATCAGTCGCCCCGAGGTGGCAGACCGAAGTGGTCGGGCAGGGGTGTAGGCATCGACCATAGCCCGGAGGTAGGAAGGAGCTGTTCCTTTCACTGCCCTATAGGCTAACACCAGGGTTTTGAACTGGATGCGAGCCGCTACGGGGAGCCAGTGTAGAGAACGGAGAAGGATGGTTGTGTGGGAGAACTTGGGGCGGTTGAACACCAGACGAGCCGCAGCTTTCTGAACAAGCTCCAGAGGTCTGATGGCAGATGCCGGAGCACCAGCAAGGAGGGAGTTGCAGTAGTCCAGGCGGGAGATGACGAGAGCCTGGATGAGCACCTGGGCTGCCTTCTCCGTGAGGAAGGGGCGAATCCTCCTGATGTTGTAGAGGAGGAATCTGCAGGACCTTGTCACTGATGCGATGTTTGCCGAGAACGTCAGTTGATCGTCCAGGGTCACACCCAGATTTTTCGCAGTCCGAGTTGAGGTCACCACAGCATTATCAATGGTGATGGCCATGTCTCGGTGCGGACAGCCCTTCCCCGGGAGGAACATCAGCTCGGTCTTGTCCAGGTTGAGCTTCAGGTGGTTTGTCGACATCCACGCCGAGATGGCAGCCAGACAAGCAGCAATGCGTGCCTCCACTTGGGTATCAGAGGGGGGGAATGAGAGGATCAGCTGGGTGTCATCGGCATAGCAGTGGTAGGAAAAGCCATGGGAGTGGATGACAGCACCCAGAGATGTAGTGTAGAGAGAGAAAAGAAGAGGACCCAGAACCGAGCCTTGGGGAACCCCAGTTGTGAGCCTGTGTGGTTCTGACACAGACCCTCTCAGCATCACCTGGTAGGAGCGACCCGTCAGGTAGGATGCAAACAGGGAGAGTGCAGAGCCTGAGACACCCATCCCCTCGAGGGTGGAGAGGAGGATCTGATGGTTCACCGTGTCGAACGCTGCAGACAGGTCCAGGAGTATCAGGACGGAGGAGAGAGAGTTCGCTCTAGCGGCATGGAGCGACTCCGTCACTGCCAGCAGGGCAGTCTCTGTCGAGTGACCCACTTTGAACCCAGACTGGTTGGAGTCCAGGAGGTTGTTCTGGTGGAGATAGGAGGACAGTTGTTTAAAGACAGCACGTTCGAGAGTTTTAGATAGGAAGGATAGAAGGGAAACCGGTCTGTAGTTCTTGATCTCAGAGGGGTCAAGTGTCGGTTTCTTCAGGAGAGGGGTGACTCTGGCAGTCTTGAAAGTAGAGGGAAAGTAGCCAGATGTCAGAGAGGTGTTAATAAGGTGGGTTAAGAAGGGAAGAAGTTCAGGTGCAATAGACTGCAACAGAGTGGATGGGACCGGGTCCAGAGAGCATGAGGTGGGGCGACTAGAGGTAACAAGGAGAAGGACCTCGTTAGGGGAGAGGGGAGAGAAGTGGGATAGAGAGGGGATGGGGGGGGAAGAGGAGTAGATGAAGGTAGAGAGGGGGGGGTGGCAGGCAGATGGGTGTGGGTAGTGCGCAGGGCACCAGCCGGGGGAGGAGGGAAGGAGGATCGGATATCGTTCACCTTCTTGTCAAAGAAGTTGGCGAAATCGTCAGGGAGGAGGGACGAGGAGGGAGGAGGGGGTGGTGGTTGTAGGAGAGAGGAGAAAGTTTCAAAGAGTTTTTTAGGGTTGGAAGCAGAAGCCTGAATTTTAGTGCAGAAAAAAGCAGCTTTAGCAGCTGATAGAGAGGAGGAAAAAGTAGAAATGAGAGATTGGAAGGTGAGAAGGTCCTCCGGGAGGTTGCCATTTCTCCATTTGCGCTCAGCCGCTCTCAGGCTCCGTCTCTCAGTCCGCACTGAGTCCGACAACCAGGGGGCAGGTGGAGTTTGGCGTGCAGGCCTGGTGGTGAGGGGACAGAGATGGTCGAGAGAAGAGGATAGAGTAGAGAAAAGAAGATCTGTGGCGGTATCAGGGGATAGAAGAGCAAAGGATTCAGGGGCAGGGAGAGCAGAGAGAACAGAAGAGGAAAGATCAGTGGAGGAAAGTGAGCGAAGATTGTGACGTGAGGAAATCATGTGGGTAGGGAGGGGCTGTGAGGGGGGAGAGGAGAGAGAGAGAGAGTAGGACATGAAGTAGTGATCAGAGAGTTTCTTACCCTTTTCACTGGAAAGAGGAGTGACAGACAGGTTAGCAATAGAGCAGCCTCTGGTGAAGATCAGGTCCAGTTGGTTGCCCGCCTCATGGGTAGGAGGAGATGGGGAAATAACTAGGTCAAAGGCGGCGAGAAACGAAAGTAGTGGGTCTAGCTGCTTCTCAGTCGGGAGGTTGAAGTCACCCAGAAGGATGAATCCAGAGCCATCGACAGGGAAGTGGGAGACTAGATGGTCCAGCTCCTCCAGGAAGCCACCAGCAGGGCCCGGTGGGCGATAAACAACTGCAATGGTGAGCCTGACTGGATGAGAAACAGTGACCACATGAAATTCAAATGAGGTAGGAGAGAATTGTGACAGTGAAACCGGAGAGTATTTCCATTTTCTGGAAATTAGCAGACCAGCCCCACCACCTGTCCGCACGGCTCTGGGAGTGTGAGAGAAAGAGTACACATCTGACAGAGCCGCGGGCGTAGCAGTGTTTTCTGGTCTGATCCAGGTCTCAGTCAGAGCAAGGAAGTTAAGGGAGAGCAAGGATGCGTAGGCTGAGATGAAAGCAGATTTGCCTTCCACCACAGCCGAGTGGCAATTCCAAAGCCCTCCCGTTACCACTTGCTCGACGTGAGTAGAAAGAGTAGGATAGATGAGATTAGTTGTGTTGCGACATCTGGGTGTAACCCAGTGTTTGTGCGACCGCCAGGAAGAAGAGAGGACAGGAATAGGAAGAAAACACATTGTAGATCACTAAACATATACTACAATACACTACTATATCTATCACACTACTAAAGATAGTTTGTTATCAGCGAGCCAGGTGCAGATTCTACAGAGTTCAGAGCTGAGGGCATTTTCAACCTGCAGTTTGTCCCTGTCCGAGACCAGCAGTGCTGAGTCATCTGCGAACAGGAACAAGTTGCAGTCACAGGCTGAAGTCATGTCGTTTACATATATTAGGAACAGTAGAGGCCCTAGTATGCTTCCTTGTGGAACGCCACAGCTCACTGGGAGGGGGGGGGGACAGTGTTCCGTTCACTTCCACCATCTGTTCTCTCCCCTCCAGGTAGGATTGCATCGAAACCAATTGCTTTTAGCTTGTTAACCAGTATGGAGTGGTTCACGGTGTCAAAAGCCTTTTGGAGGTCCAGCATGACCATGCCGCAGTATTTGCCAGCGTCCACCTCTTGTTTGATGTGGTCGCTCAAATAGAGAAGGCATGTGTCAGTGGAGTGGGATGTTCTGAAGCCAGATTGGAACTCGTACAATAATTTATTAGTGGCAAGATACTTTTCAACCTGTTCATAGACTATTTTTTCCATCACTTTCGAGATGGAACTAAGAATAGAAATAGGGCGGTAGTTGCCGGGGTCTAATTTACTCCCTTTCTTGTGCAAGGGGGTTACTTTGGCCAGTTTGAAATCTTGGGGGACCTGTCCCTGTTTGATGGAGAGGTTTACTATGTGGGTGATGATAGGAGCTATAGAGATGGCTGAGTCTCTGAGAAATTTGGAGGGAATGTTGTCATGGCCTGTGGCCTTGTGGGGTTGGAGGGCACTCAGTTTCTTAATTACCTCATCAGTTGTTACCATAACTAGTTTAAAATCGTCTTTACAAACACCTAGGTTTTTGTAGAAGGTTGTAATGTGCTCTACACCAAAGAGCCCAGAGTGGGAGGGCAGTTTGTTAACCAGAGTTGTTGCTATGTTTGTAAAGAAGATATTCAAGTAGTTGGCCACATCAAGGTTGTCAGTGATGAGAGTGTTGTCAGATTTGATGTTTATGTTCGAAAATCTGGTTTTTAGTTTCTGACCATAGCTTAGTTGATTGTTTAGTAGCTTCCAGAGCTCATGAGGATTGTTTTTGTTTTCCTGAGCTTTATCATTAATGAAGTTACTTTTAGCTGATTTGGTCATGGCAGTTACACTGTTTCGTAGTTTGATTCGTTGTGTATTTAGGTTGTTCAAACGAGCTTGGCGAACACTGTCGAAGCGCTTGGCTAGCTTTGACTTGCATTTTAGAACTTCAGAGCATTTTTTGTCTCTGGCTTTCATTGCAGCCAGTATGTCCGAATTCATCCATGGTTCCGAGCGGGTTTTGCCCCTGGTGGTTCTCAAAGGAGCCATGTTGTTCAGTACTGATGTAAATTTGGTTTTGAAGCCAAGCCAAGCTTCTTCGACAAGTGTGCTTTTAAGCTCATCGGACCAATCCAGACTCTCCAATACTTGGTTAAAGACCTCACTAGAGTAGGTTTTGAGGTCCCTTGATATGACTGTTTTGTGGCAGCCGGTCTTAAGTTTTTGTATTTTGCGGGTACAGAATATCATAAAATGATCACTAAGCCCACATACAATAACCCCTTTCTTGGAGATTCTGGATTTGTCCGAGGACAGAATGAGATCAATGACAGTTTGAGTAGAATCACACACTCTAGTGGGTTGGGTAATTAGCTGACTGACACTATGTAGATCACAGAACTTACTGAATGACTTAAACACAGGTGCTTCCTTACGTTGCATGTCTGTATTGTAGTCGCCAATCAGGATTTTCTCTACACATTCCTCCTCAGCTAAGCACCCCTCAAGTATATCATAGAACCCATGTTGGTCAGGCGGTCTGTAGACGGTGCCCACTAATACTGATTTAGCCTTTTTGAAAATTAATTCAACCCACACAGTTTCAATTTCATCATGCTGTAAGTCAGTACGAGTAACATATTCAGTGTCTTTGTGAATATACATACACACGCCACCACCATGCCTGTTTCTGTCGTTTCTGATCAAAGAATAGTTCTCTATTTCAACTTCTGGGTCTTTGGTTGACTCATCAAGTTTGGTTTCAGAGAAGCTAATGATGTTCGCCTTACCGCATTGAAACATATGCCTGATTTCAGCCATTTTGGGTCCAAGGCTGTTGACGTTCAGGTGAAAGATATGAAGTCCGTTGGCTCTGACTATGGTGCTTATTTCCTCCGTGGCGAAATAGGGGAGCGGAGGGCCATTGTTGATGTCTGTAGAAGCCGCGGGTTGCCGTGGGGGGAGGGTGGGGGGTGCGTGGGGGTCGTCGTGGGGTGGCGGGAGTGGGGGATGGGGTCCCTCGTCCAGGTTTGTTGAGGGCTCTGGTGGGGCCGATTGAGCCATGGTGTCGACCGGAGAAACAGCAGAAATAGCAGGTAAAGTATCACGGTGTCCGTCTCCAGCCGCGTTGTCCCCCTTGGTTGGATGTGGAGACTCTTCACGCCTGTAGATGGTGGTGTTGTCCGTGTCTTTTGCCTCGACTGCCGCCGATGTAAGATCACTCCGCCTGCTGTTGCCTGGGACGCGCTCAGCTCTTGCGAATGTAGTATCCACAGCCGGGACATCAGCGTGTATATCCAGCATGGGTGTGCAGGTTGGCTGGTGGTGAGGAAGGATGCCAGCGGTGTTGTTGTTGTTGGTCGTCGCCTGGCTGGTCGGCATTGGTGTTGTTGTGTCGATGGTGATTCCTTTGTTCTCTCCGGTTACTTGTCCACTCCGGAGCAGCCTTGCCATTTGTCGTGTGTTCACGGGACCAGGGTTACTCTCGATGTCGCCAGACAGTAACAAAATAATGAGAAAGAAAGATCTCTTCCCTTTGTTAATCTGGAGTTTGTCTCTTTGGGCTAGAAGGGATTGAATAGCTGCTAAGCCGTATCCAGGCCGTTTTCCATTGATCCCGTTGACTTCGTCACTGACCAGGTAAAAGTCGCTGTGAGAATCCGGTTGAAAATCCTCTTTTACGGTTTTGTTTTTCTCCATTTCACCTCGATGTAATCCCCTTGGTATATTAAGATAGGAATCCGTACACCATAGGAGGAGAAAGAGAAAATGTGGAAAAAACCGTGACTTTGAGTCAGACGCGCAGGAGCTAGAAAAAACACGTCTTGCCATGGTGAGAGCATTCGCATGTGTTTAATAAGCTCTATGTTATGTGTTCATCTGATGAAAGAAGCTAATCTAGCCAAACAAATCGTCTGGAGGGTGGAGGGTGTGTAGAGTCCGACCTAAAATAAACATTATATACTAATTTATTGAAATTGTGAATTTGACGTTTGATGTAAACTAACATGCATCGGGACTAAAGTGACACAGCAAGGTTGAGCATCGCAGAGAGTTGCACTCTGTATATCATACAGTAGGATATAGAACTACCACCAGTGCTTTTTTTGTTGCTTTGTGACACTTTTGCCTAAGTTACTTGCATGTGAATAGGCCTACAGTCCAATCAGCAGTACAATCTACAATCTGCACAGTATGACATCATTCTCACATCTAATTATTAACCTTTTACCCTATACATACATCGCCTATATGAAATGAGCAGATCTACAAGATCACAACATTGTGAGCTAGCAGATCTGCTGTAATAAATAGGTCTATCTGACTAGCTTGACCAGACTAACTGACTATCTATAGCTCAATTATGTTTAGAAAGCCACATCATTTCTGGCAGTGTCCAGTAATAACCAATTTAGGGGGAAATATTTTTAATAGGTTCTCCAGACCAGTAATTCCCAAACCTTTTCATGCCAAGGACCCCCAAATTGACACTTATCATTCATGCGGACCCCCATTTGAAAAGATATTGCAGGGACCCCCATAAGAGAAGATTTTTACAGTTCTAGTAGTGATTCTCAACCAGTTTAATTTCAAGGAAGGACTCCCAGTTTGACATGCAACAGGCTACGGATCCCTTTAGTTCAATGTTTGTTTTGTAAACGCATTGACAATGAAGGGAAATTTTACGTTATTTAATGTGTCATTTACGTCATATTGTCTCTTTATTACTTGCGCAAGCAGAGCACGCAAGTAAGGTGGTCGTGCCGGCTTTTTTATGCGTATGCCCGTGGTATATACAGTATACTGATTTTGAGAGTGACGTAATGAAGATATATATCAACGCCTGGGTATAACTGGCTTTCGATGGTGACGTAATAAAGATATGTTTCAGTGTCGGGTGGATTAAAGGTAATGTCTCTATGTATACATGTATGTAATCTGAAACCTATCTTTATTACGTCACCATAGAAAGCCAATTATATCCCGGCATTGATACATATCTTCATTACGTCACTCTCAAATATTTAAATATATCGTAATTACGTCACCATTGACCATTTAGTATGTTTTACAGAGATGCGTACAGAAAACCTATGATAGAGTCATGGAGAGGTTTTACTGGCCAGGCGCAAAACGCGCTATATTGAAGAGTTTTGTAGAAGTTGCCCAGAATACCAACTCACCGCCCCGCGCCCGGCCCAGCGCAACCCATTGATTTCGCTCTCTATGATGCCATTATAGTGACATTTTCACATATAGCGATGGACATAGTGGGGCCGCTGCCCAAGTCAGCGTGAGGGCACAAGTATATACTGGTGATTGTCGATTATGATTACCATCAAAAGCCAGTTATAACCCGGCATTGATACATATCTTAATTGCGTCACCATCAACATCAGTATATATACCTCCGAGCATACGCATAAAAAAGCCAGCCGACCACAGTATAGTACTTTCAACTTATAACTTACATACATGTACAGTATACATACATACGTTACTTATTACTCAACCGATATTGAAACATATCGTAATTACGTCACCATTGACAGCCAGTTATAACCCGACTTTAGTATTTAATTTCAATGTTTTACAGAGAGGCTGAGATTTGAAAGTTCGTAGTGGTCGACAGAGTGCAATTCTAGTTAATGGAGTTTAATGTTTGTGTGACGTTAATATATTAGCGCCCCTCACTTCACACAGGTGTGATTTATTGATCTACTGACCAGCTTGGCCAGACTGACTGACTGAAATTTACGTCATCTTGTCCCTAACACAAACTTTAAATGGAGTTGGTACAACATATGTTCGATAGGAAGACTACGCTGTCAAGATAAGATCGTTGGTTACCTCCGCCACCTATTCCATGCTAATTCCATTCCTAGGGTGCCTCAGGTATCCAGCTCAATCAACTTCACCACAGTTAAAAGTTTACTCCACCATTTACCTGCCATGGTAACTGATCTCAGCTCCACCCTCGCCACTCACCGAGGCCTCGCTGCCATGGCAACTGTCAAGCTCTCCGCCCTCGCTCCATCATGGGAAGAGTATATGCCAGTCTGTTTCACCTGCCACTTGTGCATTGTATCTCGTACCCCTCCCTCACTCCCATTTCTTGTACTCACACTCACAGTCTCCTGTTTCAGGTTCCAGACGGGGGTCTCGGATTGGAGGCGTGTCCTCATACGACCAGAAGGACGCCCCGCTACTCAGACCCCAGGCCAAACACTCAGGGTATCCTAACCCCCCTGGAGCCCCGGCCATCATCCTACCCCCCCAGGGCTTCGCCCTTCATCCTTCACTTATCCCCCAGGGGCCTAGTCTTCACCTTCATCCTCCCCTCCTCACTCCCTCTGTAGCGCCACTTCATCCCACCTCTCATCCTCACTCCCCCACCCCAGACCCCACCTACCCCTCCTCACTCGTACATCCATGCCCCTCGGATCCTCTCACTCATCCTCACCCCCCCTCCCGTGCCCTCATCCTCATCCCCTTCCCCTCATCTCATCCATGCACGTCTAATGCCTATTCATATGCATCTCATTTCTATCATTCCTTCTCATGTTCCACTTCTTTTCTAAATAAATGCTAAACCATGTTAAATGTTTGATTGTATGCGTGGTCTGTACTAGTGAAATGCCATTAACAATAAAGAGAGTTTGTTTTGACGCCGTTTGTTTTACATCATCATTACATCACCTAATCAACATGAGTTAGACTTTAATATATTAACGCCCCTCACTTCACAGGTGTGATTTTTATGATTGGCACCTTACTGGGTGCTACTACTAATAACACAACTATGATTGCTTTTTGGACTGCATTGGATTGATTGAACAGATTAATTACGTTGTACACGTGTGTAACAGTGTTCAATGACAAAATAAAATCCATCCATCCATCCATCCATGGACCCCTGGGGGTCCCCGGACCCCACTTTGGGAACCACTGCTCCAGACAACTGGGAAAGGATATTCAGCCATATGGTTGATCTACTGCCCATCTTGGCCAGACTGACTAACTCTATACAATATAGAATATATGTGTGCATGTCAACTCATCTTATGAAGCAGTATTTGACTGGCCCACACTATTATCCACTCAGATTTCACACCCCATATTCTTTTAAACATTAATCCATTGTGCTGACTAATAATACATGATATCGGAGTACCAAACGTTGCATTGTGATGTTACATTCCTGAAACGATTATGCTAAATAGAACCTTGAACAAGATGTAAACAAGGCAGAGCTAACAGGTTAGCTCTGTTTGGCTAACGACATCTGTTTGGCTAGATTAGCTCCTATTTCTTCATCAGATGAACACATAACATTAGCTTATTAAATACACAACATTATACATCTGTTTAGTCATTATGTTGCATAAAGCATAATATAAGATTACCTCTGTGATGTAAACTGCTGCTGAGAGTACCTCTGTGCAGTACACTGCTGTGTTGTTGTTCAATAAAGTTTGGATACGTGATGACGTCGGTCTGCTGCGCGCAGCAGATCTGGTACTCACAACGGCACATATGCCGTCTGGGCCTGGGGTATAGTACATGACGGTCTATTAAAAATCCTCCAAAATCATGAAAAACGACAGACTAGTATGTCTTCCGAAACCATGAACTATAGCATGTCGTTTTTTCATGATTTAATTTATTTTTTTAATCCCCCAAAAACATGAAAAGCGACAGACTATAGTCTGTCTTCCGAAACCATGAACTATAGCATGTCGTTTTTTTCTGGGGGGAACTGGGGAGGCACTGGGGGGACACTGGGGAGGCACTGGGGGGGCACTGCACTGCGGGGGGCACTGGGGGGGCACTGCACTGCGGGGGACACTGGGGAGGCACTGGGGGGGGGGGGGGGGCACTGGGGGGACAGACTATAGGCCTACTATGACTTCCGAAACCATGAACTATAGCATGTCGTTTTTTCACGATTTAAAAATGTTCTTTTAATCCTCCAAAATCATGAAAAACGACAGTATGCCTTCCGAAACCATGAACTATAGCATGTTGTTTTTTCATGATTTTATTTTATTTTTTAATCCTCCAAAATCATGAAAAACGACATACTATATTATGTCTTCCGAAACCTGCCTATAGCATGCCGTTTTTTCATGATTCTCTTTTTTTTAATCCTCCAAAATCATGAAAAACGAAAGACTATAGTATGTCTTATGAAACCATGAACTATAGCATGTCGTTTTTTCATGATTTGAATTTTTTTTATCCTCCAGAATCATGAAAAACGACATACTATGGTATGTCTTCCAAAACCATGAACTATAGCATGTCGTTTTTGTCTGGAGGGGCACTGGGGGCCATTGGGGGGCACTGGGGAGGCACTGGGTGGACACTGGGGGGCACTGGGGAGGCACTGGGGGGACACTGGTGGGCATGGGGAGGCACTGGGGGGGCACTAGAGAGGCACTGGGGGGGCACTGGGGAGGCACAGGGGGGCACTGGGGGGCAGTGGGGAGACACTGGGGGGACAGACTATACTAAGCCTTCTGAAAACATGAACTATGTCGTTTTTTCATGATTTTCTTTTTTGTTTTAAATCCTGAAATCATGAAAAACGAAAGACTATAGTATGTCTTATGAAACCATGAACTATAGCATGTCATTTTTTCATGATTTGAATTCTTTTTTTTATCCTCCAAAATCATGAAAAACGACAGACTATAGTATGTCTTATGAAACCATGAACTAGGCCTATAGCATGTAGTTTTTTCATGATTTGATTTTTTTTTTAAATCCTCCAGAATCATGAAAAACAACTTTGGCTATGTCTTCCGAAACCATGCATGAACGATAGCATGTCACTTTTTCATGATTTTAATTTTTGTTATCCTCCAAAATCATGAAAAAACGACAGACTAGTCTGTCTTCCGAAACCATGAACTATAGCAGGTCGTTTTTTTTAAATCCTGTCTGTCTGTCTGTCTGTCTGCCTGCCTGCCTGCCTGCCTGCCTGCCTGCCTGCCTGCCTGCTCTAGCCTGTCTGTTCTAGCCTGCCTATCGTCTGGGGACACTGGCTGGGGGGACACTGGGGGGACAACTGGCTAAGGGGGACACTGGGGGGAAACAGACTGGGGGGACACTGGGTGGGGATATGGGGGGACACTGGCTGGGGGTCACTGGGGGGTCACTGGGGGGACACTAGCTGGGGGGACACTGGGGGGGGGTCACTGGGGGACACTGGGGGGTCACTGGGGGGACACTGGCTGGGGGGGACACTGGGGGGTCACTGGGAGGGACACTGGGGGGTCGCTGGACAATCGCAATAAATCACGATTAAATATTTTAATCGATTGACAGCCCTAATATATATTTTTTCTTTTTTTGAGGGGCGCTAGCCCCTGCTATAGACTCTATAGGAGAGGGGCTAGCACCCCTATAGAGGGTATGCGCGTGACATCATCATCATACCCAGAAGTTATGCGGGAACACCTACTGAGTGGCAAAACACTACTTTCTGGCCTTGACAGCCCATATATCCAAACAGAAAAGTCCTATCTCATTGCATTAGACGATGTTAAGCGACGTTAAACTCACTTTTCCACTCACTTTGCCACTCGATTTGCCACTCGATTATATACCCTCTATATACAGGTTTGTTTTTCCTTAAACAAACATTAAAAACGCCATTGACAATGGACAGAGGTTAATGTTTGTTCTGTCACTAGCACAAACATTAAATGCCATTAACAATGAACAGAGTTTAATGTTTGTTTTGTCCATGTTTGTTTTGTCCTCGATGTTGTAAGATGATAAGAGCGCCCCTCACTTCACACAGGTGTGATTATTTTGGCCCCAAACCAACTGTAAGCTTCTTAAAAGGCATGCAGCCAATTGTCCTAGCTGAGGCTGTCACAAGCATTTGCATGGGCTTGCAACTGGGCTTGGCTGGATATCAAATTAATGAGGGATATACTGAAAGCCAACTATTTTCATTGGCTGGGTGGAAATTATTGTTATAGTTCAGTAAACATCACAACCTCCACAAGTAACGGTATTTGCGTATATGTGCCAAGCCCGTCAAAGCTTGTAGTCTACATCCCTGTAGTGTCTGATTTTGCATTTTGAAACACATGCTGTTCCAATAAAATGCTACTGTGGACATTTTATACCATTAGTGCTAGTGGGGCACACGACTTTAACATGCAGACCATGGAAGCATTCACAGGCAAATACTGGATTGATACCAATCCCTTCCTAGTTGTGGATACATAGACAGATTTAGCTTGAGGCATGGCAGTGTGTCTGTGCTCCCTGAATGCACCTGTCACTTCTCAAGACGGCATGTGTCTTCGTGACATGGCCTTCTCAAGAATGCAACACTGTGGCAATAACATCTGCTGTCTGATAATATATGCTGGTCGCATGACGTCTGTGTCACCTACCCTGCCCCTTTGGCATTTGCAATAGGACAAACAGAAATGTAGAGAAGCAACAGCAGTGATGTGTCAGGGAGGGGGGGGGGGGGGGGGGGGAGGAGTCAACAATGGCACTGGCATCCACTGCCATACATTTGTTTGTTCGCACAAACAAATGTATGGCAGTATGTATGGCAGTATGTATGGCATCCCCATGGGGATGGCATCATGTTACGTAAGTCTATTCACTTTGTGGTGTATATGTAGATAAGGCTGAACTGATATTCGACAGGTCCTTAAAGGCGGACACCATAGGGACTCCCTGCCGGCGAGAGTAATGAGAGCCGAGGTGTCCCAGCTGAGGAAGCAGACAGTGATGTGTCGGAGAGGCGGTGAGCCTCGGGTGGGGCATTCGCCCTGTCTGCTCCCAATTAGAAAATGAATGAGTGGGTAGCTTCTCCTGGGCCCTGGTGTGTGTGTGTGTGTGTGTGTGTGTGTGTGTGTGTGTGTGTGTGTGTGTGTGTGTGTGTGTGTGTGTGTGTGTGTGTGTGTGTGTGTGTGTGTGTGTGTGTGTGTGTGTGGGGGGGGGGGGGGTCCCTTTGAACTGTGGCATGACACATGAAAGGAAAACCACCAGCTTGCTCTTTCGCTGCAGTCCTCTCAGTCACTCTAGCCCTGACAGTTGAAAGCTCAATTTGGCTTTGTACGTAATGTATTTGTGGACTGTCTATCTGAGGAAAACTGAGTGAATCCATAGGTTAGGCAGCTACAAATCTCACAGCTGCCTTTTAAGCTAATTGTTAATACAAACGGAAGGAAGGCACCATTTATGCTGGGCCAGCCCCAACAACCCCCACCGCCTTGCATCTCACACCCAAAACTAAATAATATTTTGTTATCGCTGGATAAGATTTTGTCCACAATTCCATGCTGTTGGCAAACGTTGATCAAAATAATAATTATTCTACATTATCTAATTGTGTAAACTTCTTGTAAATGAAGTAATGCAGATGTTTAACAATAAATTAACTCTTGAGAGCGTAAAATTAAACCAAATGGACCCATATAGACCATTATGTTTCATTTTACACTCTCAAGAGTTAAAGATCTAACTCTCCATCATTTAGCTGGGGACCACCTGGGACCCCCTCAAGGATCACTGGTGGTCCCTGGACCACTGGTTGAAAACCACTGGTGGTGATACAAGGACATAAGAATGGAAGGGAGTGAGGTTGCTTGGAATAGGTGAGTCTGCCTTGGCGGTGTGCCGTGTCGGCATGCCAGTGGTGGTATGTCGATGGTGGTATGTCGATGCCAGTTTAAATGTTCGCCTTTATTGACAATGGCCCGGTTTCGCAAAGGACACATGGTGTAAGAGGTATGGTGTTGCACATGCTCAGATGCCCTCTAGGCCGCACACAGAAGCCTGTGAACAGGCCTCAGGTCTACCATTCTGAAATATTATTTAATAATATTTGGACTGCTGGACAGTTGACAGTAGGCTCTCTTTACTCTTAAAAATATATATATATATGTTTTTCTTTCTTTTTTAATATTTATATATATTTTCCCGGCCCTTGCCAGAAAAGACTTACCACCCGAACTATTTAAAGGATCACCGTGCCTCCTTGCCTGATGTGAACCAGCCGAAGCAGAGAGTGACTGGGCTTTTATTGGCGCTACATCTTCTCCCAGAGCCTTTCACACACAGAGAGCAAAACCACAGTGATCAAAGCCCGATCTTGCGTCAGATCGGGGGTTTTGTCGGCGAGCGCCAAAAATGGTCCCCGACAGCATAATCGGAGCAAATATCGGGCAGTGTGTACGAGCCATTAGCCAACAAACCAATTCTCCGCTGGCCATGATTGCTTGACGGGCGTGGTGGTGGCATCATGTTACTTTGCCTGAGGATATAGGTACGTATATGCCGCCCACTACCTCCCCGAGGCGTGTCTCACCTGCCTGGGCGTCTCTCTGCCCAGTGTGGCTGGTTCCCCTGGCAATGCACTCACCTTTGCGAGGGTATGTTAGCGATATCCCACAGGTTGTAGAAAGAATAAAGTGTCTATAAATAAATTCAAATCTGATTAACGTCCAAAAACCTCATTTGAGGTTAAATATGAGGGATTCATGTTAAATGCAACCCCAAATGAGTGACACTCGTTGGAACAGGGTGTTGTCACTAGAAGGGAAGAAGAGAACTTAGTCTTGTGTGCGTTGAGCTTGAGGTGGTTGGAAGAGAGTCATGAAGTGATGTGCTCCTCAACCTGTGTGGCAGACCGAGGGAGGGGAGGAGAAAAACTGTTGTGTCATCAGCCTAATAGCACTCACACCGGCATCGACTTTGTCAGTATGACAATGTGTGTAGCTGTGACCAACACCTGTGTTCCCTGTCGCGTGCAGCATTCCTGCAGCCAGCTTGTGGGGTGTGGCTTACGTAGTGGACTGCTGATGAGCAACTGTAGTTTGTTTGGGAAGCGGACCCTTTTCTGGCAGAAAGCCCTCAACAGAGACTTCTCACTTCTGCCAAACAGAAGGCCTCACTGTGATCTTTGGCACCCCTCAAGGAAGACCCGAACCCCAGGTTGGGAACCACTGCTATAAAGGGATGTGTTCAGCAGTCAGAGCTCCCTACTGCCCAGTATCTGCACAGATTCCCATTTCCTGTCCACAAACATCATAGTTTGGGACCAAAACGTCTTGCTGCTGCAGCCCGTTTTCAAGTGCAAGCTTCTGGGAACTCAGATTATTCTTCACAATAATGGGAGGATTGTTGTGAGATGGAGTCAGCAAATCTGACACAATTTTGCAATGTTCGTTTACAAGCAATTAATATCTGCCCATACTAATAACCACAGGGGAAACGACTGATTTGTTTTGTGGATGCCAATCAAAATGAGCTTCATTCATTTGTGTACACTGCAATTAACTGAGACATCCACAAAAAGGACTCAAAGACAATGGTGCGACTTTCAACAAGTCAGAAACTTGCTTGATCATGCCTGGCATGCTGAGGCTTTCTTTTATTATTATACAATACACGAATAACACAAGCTTTTGTACAAAAGCTCTGTACAAAAGCTCATTTATTATTCATGCTGTATGCTAATGTGGCTTTGTGCCTGTCTGCTCCAAGGGGAGGAAACCAAATATTAAAGCCAAGAATATGACAGTCTCACTGAGGCTGAGATATGATCGCTGTTGATTGAAAGACATTGTGGTTGACATGTTCCCTCGTTATGCGGTGCTGCTTGGCAGGCTAGTGCAGATTGTGATTGATTTCAAAGTTGTTTTGAAGTGAATTGATGCTGTTGGTTTGGGTGAAATTTCACTTATCATTGTTTTGATTTTGTTTTTATTAGAAGTTAATTAATTTGTTTGGACAAGATGAGATAAAACCTGTATCAATCTCAAGTCTGTATAATCCATCTTTGGTGTCGAATGAATGATGAATTAGGATGTGCTAGCCTTTGCCTCTCTACTGGCACAATGAGCTATCGTGCCAGTAGAAAATGCAGCAGGTGAAAAGAAGCAGCTTGGCCTGGGCCGTGGCTCAGCGGTCCAGGCACCTTGGCTGGTAACCCAGTCTGGCAGTGTGCCGCGGGTTCGACTCCCGATCCCGACGGCCTTTACTGCATGTCATCCCTCCATCTCTCTCCCCATTTCCTGTCAGCCTACTCTCTGTTCCTCCATAAAAAATATAAAATAATAATAATAAACATTAAGAATGAAGTCAGTCCGCTGCCCCCCAGGTTGGCAGAGGAAGTGTAGCGCCCCCGGATTACATTAGATAATTGACACTGCAGGGTGAAAAACATTGGTTGCAAAATTGTGGGATAAAAAAATTATAAAAAAATCTCTGAGTAGCCACCTTCCCAACCCCATATCATGTCTGAATTTATGTGTTGAGATGTATTTATTTATTTTAATGATTGACTTTAAATGACTTTTATTCATCCCTGAATATATAATAAAACAACCTTTGAAAGAAAATAATAGGCAACATGAAACACAAAGTTCAAGGTTAGTATTCAAACGTCACAACAGTCCATGCAATTCCTTTCCATCTGGTGACAGTAACTTTTCTATTTTTCTCCTGTGTAAGGCAGCTGCTCTCATTTCACTTATAAGCACTTGGCACTGCTTATGTGATTCCCAATCCCACCAACAATTGTTTTGCTTGGAGCAGCCGGTGCTAAAATGAGACCGTGCATGCCCTTAATTCATAGCAGATGGAATCTAAATAGATGTTCCTTGGACTGTACGAGGTCACAGTGGAAGACTCAATCGGTGCACGTGGGCTTTATTCAATTAGCTGACTCCTCTGAGCCTCACAGCAGCCAGGTGGGACTCAGTTGTAATTCTGTTTCACTCTGCTGCAGCTGCATTCAAAGAAACACAGTCTTACACAACAGCATTCCCATGTTCTGATCCCTTATAGTGGAAGAACTAATTGAATGTGTTTTTGGAAATCTTAAATGAATAGTCGTTACTCATGATGACCACAAAATGCCATACTATAGGTTTTATGCAGTAGGTATTATGCTTGCCTGTACTTTCTATAATTTTCTAATTTTTACTTTATTTATAATCTTGTTGTGTAAACATTCTGTCCCACCAACATTTCACTGCTTGTACCTGTATGAGTGAGTGACAAATAAACCCGTCTTGATTCTTAACCATGGTCTCTTCATCAACAATGATTGCTATTGGTGTGGCTAAGCACTCACTGGAATACGAAACGTCCAAATTCTAAAGCTTATTAGTGTTATTAATGATCTTGCTAATAATATGCGCTGCCTTACGCCCTTCCTTTAGTCTTGAAGCCTGAGTGCCTGACTGAGGTTGATGATGGATTGCTGGAGTTGTGTTGCCTAAAATACACAGATGAGATATTTCATCATGAATAAGATGATGAATGAGCTGACATTGCTTTGGTGCATTGCAGCCTCCCATCACTTCTCATCAATCTAAACTCAATCATGTGCCCGATGAACTGCAAACTCTCTATATAATTTTAATTGCAGTCTATATTGTAAGGGAGCATTGCAAAGGACAAATAAATAAAACCGGTGAAGTGACTGCTGGGTGTTTGATATTGTTTTTTTGAAGGCACATCGGCGCACAGTAACATATTCAGGGTCAACCTCACAGGCCCATTTGGGCTCACTACTCAATATGGCCAAAATGCTGTATTCCAAAATAGCAAAACTCTTGTAGATACAATTCTTAAAGTATAAAACAAGGGTTGTTTAATACCAGGGAAAAACTAAGAAATAAAAAATAAAACACTTAAAAACATGCATCATATCACAATATTAAGATCCCGGGCAATATTTAGTCTCATAATCAGTAATATATTGTATTATACATCAGTATATCAGTGCAGGACAGGTGTAAATATATCCAATAAGACTCAGGAGATTAATATGATGTATTGGGAAAATAGAATAGACGGTGTAGTTCACTACCATATACAGATTCACTGGCCAGACGTTTTGGGAGAATGTGTGGGTGGAGGATTTCTAAGGATTTCTCCCTCTTCTTGAATGTGTCATGGATTTGCAGTCACAAATCAATTGAGCATGCATGCTTTTGGTGATTTCTCCAAACTTTTTATTTTATTTTTTATAGGGTAGCCGAGCCTTGTTTCACTTTCACAACTCATAAATATCAAAGAGCATTTTGATGCAGCTCATTTCGTCTGACCTGATTCTGAGCTTATAATAATGAAACAGCGGTGCCATATCGTACATCCCCAAACATTTTCTAACCATAAATCTAATTAGAACGAGCATCCACCCTTACTAAATTTATGCACGAACCCTGGAGCAAACTCTAGCGTGGGGAATGCAAAGAGATATCTGGGCGGCTAATGGGGGTGGTTAAGGAGCTGAGGTCAGCAGCTTTGATTGAGCTAAATTCCGTCTTTTGGCTTTGCAGCGCAGCGCTCACTGTGAGCTGGGCAGCAGCCTCTCTGGGGACCCCGGCAAAGTGCTTAGAGAGGTGGTCAGCGAGGGATAGCCCCTCGTTACAGAGACTGAGGAATCGGGGCCTGTGGGCCTGCTGCTGTATAAGTGATGCAATGGAGAATGGAGGAGTTGAATACTTAAGAAAGAT
Organism: Electrona antarctica; assembly: GCF_951216825.1. Lineage (NCBI taxonomy): Eukaryota > Metazoa > Chordata > Actinopteri > Myctophiformes > Myctophidae > Electrona > Electrona antarctica. The sequence goes on from NC_136794.1 coordinate 32,826,782, forward strand.
CCTCAAATAGAGTGGCCTGTGAAATGCCATGGTAAGCAAATATATACTGAGTTTTAATTGGTGTCCTACAGAGTCACTTCAGAAATCGCACCCAAAAAAAAGGAACCACTTTTGAACCATATTTCAAAAATAGCAGAAATAGCCAATTTACAACATAGGCTACTGTACATTGCACGTGTAGCATTGAATGCGTTTCGCAGCTTGTTTGGCTATTTTCGTTATTAAGTGGCTTTGGATTGAGAAGTAGGCTACTCAGTCCTGATCTAAAATCTGAATTAATTTATAATATAAATAAAACGGCCAGGATGGCTGACGACAGTTTGCTGCGTGCACTCCCCCATCTCTCTCCCCAGCCCAGTATACTGTAAATCTATCAATAAAGGCAGAAAAAGCCCCAATATAACATAAAAAAAGAAATGCATAAAATAGCTGAATTTGAGGTTAAAGGATGTAAGTGATTTTATTTGGCTAAAAGTGTTAAAAAGCTCTATATTGTGATAGTAGGCCTAATCATTGCTATAGAGTGTTTGTTCAGTAACAGGAGTCTCCATGTCACTCCAGCTTTATATTAAACAGAAAATGCATTTTCAGAAACCGAAAATGAAACCATGAAATACCAATTTTATCCAATCAGGATAGAGAATGCAGTCAGGATACAGAATTGTAAGTGATGACACAAAGAAATGAGCTGACAAATTTGGAACTGGAACACTATAAAGATGAAGCTCATAAATAGCTATAACTCTCTCCTGTTTGGCTGACATTTTGTCACCTATTTGAAAATATATATCTATAGCAATGATTACTATCAGAATATAGTGATTTTTACCTTCTAACAAAAAACTTTTTGTTATAACCAAAAAATATCACTTACTCTACCTTAAAATGGAAAGGCTATCGGGAGTGGCAATAGAGGGTATGCACGTGACATCATCATCAAACCCGGAAGTTATGCAGGAATGCCTACTGACTGGCAAAAAACTACTTTCTGGCCTTGACAACCCATGCATCCAAACAGAAAAGTCCTATCCGATTGCATTAAACAACGTTAAACAATGTTAAACTCACTTTGCATGTTGCTTTGCCACTCGATTTGCCACTCGATGTGCCATTCACTTTAAGCATGCTCATACCCTCTATTGCCCTCCGCTGGGACCCCAAATTACGTCCTGATTTCTTGAATCCGCGTTCTCTTTTCCCCCTCCCCCAGCTGAAGTTCAGACACAGGAAAATTAGTCCTGGTTGAAAATTGTCTGTCCTTGTTCTTCATCCTTCTTTTCTCCTTCATTCAAAATTTCTGTCCTGGTTCTTCATCCTTCCTTTCTCCTTCATTTTTCATTTCTTGATGCCGCAAAGCATATGGTCTTCACAGGACCCTAACTGATTTTGAATCGTAGCCCAGCAGGCGATCCCTGTGGCTTTAGCCATAAGACAGTGACTTTGAGATGAACATATAGAGTTTACAAGGGCAGTATCTCTGAATGCCCCCCAGACATCCGTCAGCACAGCTGGCCTGGAGGAGAGCCCCCGCTAACAGGCTGCACTGGGAGTAACAGACACATGCCAATCATTGGTCCACTGAGAGCACTGCGCTCAGTTAGCATCATAACCACTCAGACTCAGACTATAGTGCCAAGAGACTGCTTATGGACTGCATAGAGAAGAAAACTTTGCGATAACTTAAATAGCTACAATATGACCATAATTGGCAAGTTCAGCATCAGCAGAGTAAGAAAGGGGCAATTCTCTTGAATGCTGCCTTCGAGTGCTCAAAACTTTTTTATTTATTTACTCAAATTAAATAAAGTCAACTTTATTTGTCACATCACCGACTGCACGGTTCAGTCAGAACTGCTATTTTTGGCGGAAAAAAGAGAAGAAAAAAACAGACAAATACAATAAGGGACCAAGTCCCTTCAGGACTGCTTGGTCCCTTAAAGAAAGAAAGAAAGAAAGAAAGAAAGAAAGGCCTTTTTTCCACCAAAATAACTTTGGTTATAGAACTTCAGTTTATTTTTTCACATCTGCATCTTCCAACCTGAATAGTGACACGTCCACTTTGGTTCCCACTTCAGGGCAAGAAGAAGTATTTTTTGGTTGCAAATCCTAACCAACTTTTAGGGATCTGAACCAATGAATAATACCATATAATGGAGCCAGTATAGCTCTACTGGAGCGGAGGACGTTGTTGTTGGGTGCATATGTTTGGTCCGACGTATTAACAGTCCGACAGGCATTAGTCGGACACCCTACCCCAAACCCTAACATAACCCTAACCTCACAGGGAAGCTACGGGTCACACACGTTACCGCAGTGAAAATTGTTCTCCGCATTTGACCCATTTCTTGGAGCGGTGAGCCACAGTGTACGCCGCACTCGGGAATCATTAGTTGATTGACCCCCAATCCAACCCATTGACTGAGTGCCAAGCAGGCAGAGATGGGCAAAATACATTGAAAATGTATTTTGTTACAAAATACAAATACTGGGTCACAGAATGTATTTAAATACAAAATACAAATACTGGTCTGAGAAATGTATTTGAGATACAAATACGTATTTTGTATTTTGAAAATACATGAAAATACATTTTCAGATTGATTGATTGATTGATTGATTGATTGATTAGGCCTACCACCAATTTACATTTAAACCAACAATAAAAAACAAGATAAGTAAACAAGATACTAATGACTAAGATGAATAGATTATCAATTAAAGGAGCATTCAGTGATTTGGAAAACCCCCCGGTCTTCCCCGGTAACAAGATGTGCACATGCAGTGCCGATTCTGGCCTCCAAGGGGCCCTAAGCATGATTGTAGCAAGGGTGCCCCCCATGAAAAAATGGGGGGTTTTGAAACAGTTTAAAACAGTTTTAAGTAGACAAACAGAGCAGAATAAGGTATAAACATTTATTGTCTGTCTGTCTGTCTGTCTGTGTATGACAGACTGACTGGTATAAACAGCGCCCCCGCGGTGTAGAGGGATGGTATGACAGACTGGTATAAACAGCGCCCCCAGTGGGGAGGGATGGTATGACAGACTGGTATAAACAGCGCCCCCAGTGTAGAGGGATGGTATGACAGACTGGTATAAACAGCGCCCCCAGTGGGGAGGGATGGTATGACAGACTGGTATAAACAGCGCCCCCAGTGGGGAGGGATGGTATGACAGACTGGTATAAACAGTGCCCCCAGTGGGGAGGGATGGTATGACAGACTGACTGGTATAAACAGTTAGCCTGGTTAATAAACCAGACCGAATCAGCCGTTGGCAAAAAAAATTTGCCTACCAGCGGATTACGGTCTGGCGAGGCTCAGTAGCACGCCTCTTTCCTACAACCGAGAACAGGTCGGACCAATCGGGACACGGTATGCAATATGGGCGGGCTTTGGTACAGTGACGTTCAATGCTTGAGACTTTTGACTGACAGTAGCTCTGACCAATTGCGTCAAAGAGAAAATGTTTGAACCCGCCCCCCGGGAAATGAAATCCAAGTGGAGCCAGCCCAGACTAATATACCGCGACAGTGTTGTGTGATATTAGTCTGGCTTATTAGCCAGGCTAATAAACAGTGCCCCCAGTGGAGAGGGATGCTATGACAGAGAGACTGGTATAAACAGCGTCCCCAGTGGGGAGGGATGGTATAAACAGCACCCCCAGTGTAGAGGGATGGTATAAACAGCGCCCCCAGTGGGGAGGGATGGTATGACAGACTGACTGGTATAAACAGCGCCCCCAGTGGGGAGGGATGGTATGACAGAGAGACTGGTATAAACAGCGCCCCCAGTGGGGAGGGATGGTATGACAGACTGACTGGTATAAACAGTGCTCCCAGTGGGGAGGCTGTGTTGTGGCTTTAGTCGCAAACTTAAGCATAGCCCCTGGAAATTATAGATACAAACACAAGGATAAAAAAAAAACTCAATTTGTATATATATATATACACACCCCCGCCGCCCCCCCCACTTTGAAAGGGGGGGCGTTTCCGTGTGGTGGAAATGTCTACTACGATAGGCCTGTCCTTGATTCTGATCACTAAGGTACGCTGTTGGCGGAAGATTTCACCATTGAGCAGCGTTACACTCACTGCGCAAATAACGTAAAAAGCCCCCACGGCTCCGCCCGCCCTGTGCTCACCGTTCCTTGCCAGGCCTCAAACGGCCTGGCCAATCAGCAGCGGCTATCCCGCCTCTAGCTGCTGCTGATTGGCCAGGCCGTTTTGTGGCCGGGCATCAAGTCTGCCTGAGAGTTCCCAGATGGGAGCAGGAGGGGGGAACCCAGTGTACTCTCTGCTGCCCCATCTGGCGGAGTCAGGTTATGTGTTTTGCCCCTACAGTTTAAACCTGAGGCTGTGTAAAATGACATTAAAAAGTATTTTATGTATTTGAAATACAGAAAATACTAGATCTGAAAGTATCTAGATACAAAATACATCTCATTTCTTCCATCCCAGCAAAATACAAATTACAAAATACAAAAAAGTATTTCAAATACGTATTTCAAATACATGTATTTCAAATACTGCCCATCTCTGCAAGCAGGGAGGCATTGCACTGCGCAAAAAGCATGGAATACGGATGTGTACTGTATATTACAGGAAACTCCCGTTAAACTTTCCAACAAACTCCGGTAAACTCCCGAATTGTACCATCACACCTGTATATTACCGTATATTAACTGTATATGCCCGCTAAACTTGAGGTTTATGGGCAAAATACAGTGCCGTTAACTCCTCTTTTCACACAGTAATTGGGTCCCATTTTTACAGTCTTTGGTATGACCCGGCTGTGGATCAAACCCCCGACCTCCCATGCAGTTTCAGGGTGGACACTCTAACCACAAGGCCACTGTCTGGTCACTGTCTTAACCAGCAACGCATGTCGGGAGCCACAGGTGAGTCTTAACCGGCCACGCATGTGTCAGACTGTTACATGTCGGACTGTTAGTAAGTCGGACCAAAGTTTGCGCCCCGTTGTGGATTACTAACCCTTTCCTAACCCTAACCCTAAATGTTACTTACTGATTTGAATACACCATTGAACTATAGGCCTACCTAGGCTACTTAAACTATTTAGCTTTAGTCTAGTGTTAGCCAACTAAACATTAACACTAGCATAAAAGGAACTAAAACATAATTGCCCAGACTCTTCTTCAACAAAGATGGCGAAAGCAAACATTCTTTGTTCTGTATTTATACATACATACAATTGTATGGTACAAAACACTGAAGTCGTTCAATCAGAAACAGGTGGCCTACTAAACGAATACAAAATTATACCAGCCTATAGGAAGAACACACATTTGAAAGATTACCGTGTACATAGCAAACTAAGACAGACAGACAGACAGACAGACAGACAGACAGACAGATACGCAAGAAACCAGATTACTTCAGACCTAAACTAGAAAAAGTGCCCCTCGGGGCACAGGTCTCCACCAGGGCAGGTCAGGTAGTGGCCTCCTGGTGGCGCTATAATAGGCCAATGTGAAAAGGGTGGGATATATTCCTCAGCCTAGTAAGAAAATGTGTGAAAGATTTCACATAAATTGCATGCTGCGTTCATGATTTGAGGCTTTTGTTCAAAACGGGGCAATCTTGAAAACTGTGAAAGCCAATTATAGCCAATTAGGATGGAATATGAAATATCGGACATATTGAACAGATTCTGCAACGTCTATTGTGTCTGCAATGTCAGGACTGTCTCTAATGCATTCCTCTGACTGAAAAATGATGAAAATGTTGAAAAAATGATACAAAATGTTGAGAAATGTTGAAAAATGTTGAAAGATGTTGAAAATGTCACCCAGCAGCTTGGATTCTGCAACGTCTATTGTGTCTGCAATATCAGGACTGTCTCTAATCCATTCCTCTGACTGAAAATTTTGAAAAATGTTGAAAAAATGATGAAAAATGATGAAAAATGTTGAAAAAATGTTGAAAATGTCACCCAGCAGCTCAGATTCTGCAACGTTTATTATGTCTGCAATGTCAGGACTGTCTCTAATGCATTACTCTGACTGAAAAATGATGAAAATGATGAAAATGATGAAAAATGATGAAAAATGTTGAAAAAATGTTAAAAATGTTGAAAAATGTTGAAAATGTCACCCAGCAGCTCAGATTCTGCAACGTCTATTAAGGTCTTTCTCTGTTCCCATTTACCTCCTAGAGAGAGAATCAAAGTTAAGTCACTGAATCAATTACACTCCCAAGAATGTCTCCTCATTCAGAGTGTCATTTCAGTAAATAAAATCCTCCTAAGCTGCTGCGTCTCAGTGGCCCCATAACCAAATGGTCCACACCATTCAATAATGAAGTATCTTCAGTACAAAATTCTGATACTCCTTAATACAAAACATATTGAGTTCCCTCAATTATTAGCGGTATACACTATACGCAGACTGATGCAACACTTGTGAAATTAGCCTATAAAGCGTTGGCAGAGTCGTTGCATTAATTACCAAAATTCATCTTCTGGCATTCTTGAGTAAGGCAAACAGACTCTGTGCAAGTTCTTATTTATTCACATCACTGCAAGTGTTACCCCCCCACCCCTTCCCCCCAGGGGACAGGAGAAATAGAGGCTTCTGGAATACAGGGAAAAGAATAAACGGTGATACATGCATATTACATATCATGTATATACCATGTATATTTATGCCACGGTTCTCTGCATTATCTCAGTTCCTCAGAGGCCTGCCGCTCATTACGTGATGCATATAGAGGCAGTCATGCAGTGGTAGAAAACCCCCTGAAAACCTGGACCACTGCATGCAAACAAGTACGGCGGGTATAGTCTGTGCGAATAACGGTTGATACAAAGGTGTCAAATTGCTGAACTCCCAGAGCTTTTTTAATTAGAAGTGTATGGTACTGACAGAGAAAAATGAATATGCTCATTCTGGAGATCTTGACTGAGATGTAGGATTAATTATGCTCCAAGCCTGTTGGAATCTTCCGGCATAATTACGACTCCCATTCATTTTAACTTCTGCCATGCACTGTCTGCAGTCATTTACTGCCACCTCTGCTGTTTTCAAACAAATTAGAGTGTCATATGGTTGAAGACAACATTACCAAATTGGAAATACAGAAAAAGTTTCCGTATGGAAGTGTAGAACGATGCTTTATAGGTGTGCCACTCAGGGTTGAACTCATCATGTTGCTGTTTTTTGTAAAGATATTTTTGGGGCGTTTCTGCCTTTATTGGAAGGTACAGTTGAAAATGACAGGAAACAGGGAGAGTGAGATGGGGAGTGATGACACTCACTCAGGTCGTTGGGCTAGGGAAACCTGCGACTCGCTGCCAGGCTGCAAAGTCTATGCAGTATGTGCCTTGACCACATTAGCACTACTACAACTCATTGTAAGAGAACTATGAGGAGTAAATGTTAATTTGTAAACATATTGTAAATCTGTGCTAGACATGATGGCTTTTTATTTCCCACCTCTGCTACAGTATAAAGGGCCTTTCAAACGGGAAGCGATTTAACGCGCCTAAAGTCCATTTTCAATGAGACCTGCGCTTTTTTTCCCTGTACGCGCGGAGAAGTCGCTTGCACGCGGGGTTGCACCACTTACTTCACACGGGTGTGATTTTTTTATACTCTTTACAGTGCAAGTCAAGCACTGTAATGTGCTCTCCACTAAACCTTTTCTCCGAGTATGACAAGCCTCTGCTACAAACAAAACCACCAAACTCGTGTGAGCTTGGGATTTGCAGGGAAGCTATAGGTAGTTGCTCATTAATCATCAGTCTCTTTCATCCTCCAAGCTTTGGGGCTTTGTCTACCATGTTTGTCTTTGCCCTCTGGCAGTCCCCTCCACCCTCTCTACTGATGCTGACATTCCTTTGGAGTGAGAAACTCCACTCATCTTTCTGAGCACTCCTAGGGTCAAAGACGTGCAAAGAGGCTGAGTTACGTAAAGTGTAGTCAGTATATTTCAGGCGATAATAATCGCTCCTGATAGCATTGAATTTATTAGCATGACATCAGAGCTACAAAGAATTTTGAGTTGAAAGAAAAGCAAGAGGTAAAGCACTTGCTCACCACCGCAGAGGCCTGGGTTCAATTCCCGGCAGTGGAGGCTTGGCCAGGCACTCCAACTAACCTACTGGCAGTCCTTCGTCAGACACTGATGAAGACCTGAGTGTCGACAAACGTTTGTCAGTTGTTTGCCTTGCTCAAAGACAGGTGAAACCTTTTTTCCTTGATCGTCTGTACCACTGGGGGAGATCTTAAATCAATCACGACCTTCCTATTCTATTCTACTAAAGAGCACCTGTTGAGTGAGCCTTTGCATTCATGCAGCGCTACCTTCTTTTGTTATAGCATAATGGCAGTGTTTGTACGTAGGTGGTGGATATGGTAGCTCATTGTGTTGTTTGCACCTGTTCAGCATGAAAAACAGGAGACAAGGTATAGGCTGAGAGCTGGTGAAGGCTGCATCAGACAAAACGTATAGAATCTGCAATTATTCTCCTGTAGTACAAAAAGTAGATTTTCTGTGACCTTGAGCTGACATGTCTTCGGGACTGGTGCACTATATTCAAATACTGACCTTTGTATATAAACTTATTTTCTACTTGTATGGCTATTCCATTACACAATTGTTTTATGGAGGGAACACGAGGCTGACCTTACAGTACATCATACCAAGGAATATGATATAAAATAAGATATGATATTCCTTCCTGTTGAGCAGGAAGGAATATCCTGATCATCAAACATTTGTCTTTAACTCTTTATGCATCATGTGTTACATTTGATACTTAAAGACAAATGTTTTATTACAATGCAACCCATTTATTTTCAGGTGAATATTAAACAGGTTATGTACAATGAAATAAAATGACTGAGTTTGACATTGATATTGAAATAAATTATACAGCATAACTCCAAAGTGACCTTTCCATCAAAGCTGTCATCTGCCCTTCACTAATCAGTACTGTGATGGACATGCTCATTCTGAAGGGTGTTTCAGTTGTGTCGGTCATGATAAGGTCATTCATTCACCCACAGTCTGTGAAAGTATTTTTAGCACTTTGGACACATTCCACTTTATATATCACAAGAGCAGCACTGCACCCTTCATTCTTCAATTTGGGCTTGATTGACAGGTGGATTAATTAGTTGTGAGGGGCTACAGAGCTGTTGGAGACAGAGGTTAGAAGACACATGACACTGTGGGACTTTGGCAGTCAAACAAATGGCACTATTAAGACATACAAGTTCCTCTCCTTTGTAGAAAACACTAGAAAACGTACAAAAATACCTCACTGTTTCTCACTGTTCAGTTGAAAACTTTACAGTGCCTGTATTGTAGCATGGCTGGCTGGCAAATATTAAAATGACAATGCACAGGTGATCCTCAGGTCACGCTCACCTTAAGTTTCCTTTCAGTAATCAACACAGTGTCTATTGGATCGTGACTTTGCCGTTCCAAGGTGAGATTACTGACCTTGCCCCCCAGGGATATAACGGGGGGTCCCACCTTGCGACCTCATTCCTCCATCTTTCTGCGTTGTAGAAAGATGGAGAAGATTAAGAAATCACAGTGGCTGTTGAACCTTGCATTTCCTCAGACGGACACGTTTTCAACTTTTACCAGGAATTTCACAGCCCCGAATCAGTGGTTCCTGCTCACAAACGATTCGCAGAACAGAATGTACAGTAAGTCTTCATACCCAGGACGACAAAACTCCTTGAGCCCTCAGGCCACTTGAGTTTGTCCTTCCTTCTCCACTAGCTTAGCACCTAGCACTTGCTGCTTACTGCTTAACTTGCCCCCTTGCTAACTCCTAGCTTGGTCTTGTCATTAGACACGAGCCTGCCCGGCCACGAGCCTAGCCTGCTGCTCTCCTCCATCTAGCGTTGAACTTTAGTAGCCTATCTGCTACTCAAGCCCTCAGCCCTGTTGTTTACCTGCTAGCCCTACGCCCTGCTAGCGCCTAGCTTTAGCTTTCGTTCGATGGACGATTGCTATAGCCGGCCCGGAGTTTTAGCTCCTAGCCTACTAGCCGAGTCGATAGACCGCTGGTAGAGCAGCACGAAGCCCTTTGCCACCTCCTTCAACTCAATGCTGCTGCTTCCTCTCGGCGCGGCCTACTACAACTTCCGAAGCCTGACGCCTCACAACATTTTATTAATGTTTTGAATTAATAATGATAGGCAAAATGTATCAAACAAGAAGAAGAAAAAGGACCCATGGAAATGTGCCGCGACCCACAAATGGTTCCTGACCCTGTGTTTGGGAACCAGTGTGCTATGTGGTTTAAGCTCTGTCACTCTGTGGGGTAATTGCAGATGCTGCACATCTTTCTCACTGCAGCCCCAGCATCCACTCATGTGTTATGAATATTACTCCTAATGGCATCCAGTGGAGAGATCTGGCTCCCACTGTGTTATTTAAGACTGGCAGCACCAGTGTGTGTGTGTGTGTGTGTGTGTGTGTGTGTGTGTGTGTGTGTGCGTGCGTGCATGTGAGGGGGGGGGTTGGGGGGGGGTCACAAATTAAATGTCACACGACTCTCATTCAGACCGGAGCTGTTTCATTGATAAGGGGAGCCCTTCCCTTAGAATTACCCAATAAATTAAAATGCTTTTGAATAATCCTCCGTGGAGCCGTCCCCCGGGGCTTCTTTATGATCCTTTAAAAGTCATCAGTCTTTCCCCGCAAACCCCGGAGCTCACTCTGTCTGCAGGCTTCCAGTGCGCCGTCACTCAGAAAGGAAAATGCGTATTTCGTCAGAGAATAATGAAAGTCTGTGAGCGATTGCTGGCCAGCTGTTCTTCAGATTTCCCGTGCAGTGCCCGAAGAAGTACAGACCGTAAATGGTGTGATATGTAATACATGTTCGTTCTGTACTACATGTTAAGAGTGGTCAAGTTTTTAACTAATAAATACAATCAGGTCCATGTGTCTAAATGTTTACACACTCGCTGAGTTAAATCGAACCTTAGGACTTTGCACAGTACAGTATATCAATAGAGGGTATGCGCATGCATAAAGTGAATGTCAAATCGAGTGGCAAAGTGACAGGCAAAGTGAGTTTAACATTGTTTAATGTTGTTTAATGCAATCAGATAGGACTTTTTTGTTAGGATGTATTAGTTTTTTGCCACTCAGTAGGCGTTCCTGCAGTATTTCCGGGTTTGATGATGATGTCACGCGCATACCCTCTATAGGCTACTCTCCTGCAGGCCTTCTCGAAGTTTGTGCTGTGACATATAGGGTGCCTTGCCTCAGAATACTTTGATAACATTTGGAATTTATTAATGTTGTCACCACTTAGTTCTTCTGTACTAAAGTTAAACTGTACTTGGTGCAGTCTTTTTCAGCCTACAGTACACAATGCATGTATATTAACACATTTAGCTGGGGACGCCCTGGAACCACTAGTTCCCGGACCCCACTTTGAGAACCTACGGTAGCTCATACTTGTAACCTATTTCATAGCGTTGTTCGTATACGTTTTATCCATTTAAGACAGGACACACCTCTATTCCATTATTAATTATTTGCCAATTATCTTGAGGTCATTATGTAGAAACTCAAATGTTCTGGAACCCGTATACATAGTATTTGTTTCCACTGCACTGCTAACCCCAATAAATCAAACCACAAGCGTTGAGGCACATTGATGAGGTTCACAGCTTAAGAAACTTTTTGTAATTTCTCTTTCTCCTCTTAGTTATATATTCCTTTTGAAACTATAGCATATAACAGATGAATAGCTCCCCTGCAATAACTCGACTTGCAGCATCTTCATTCAGTTTTGTTGTCAAAGTTCTTCATTTCTTCCACTGTACATCTAAGGTGGATGAGTCACGTTTTACTCACAAACAGTTGACAGTTAATTTATTCTGCATGCATTCATTGTATTGTGAATGTAACACTGCACTTTTTCCCCGTAATGTGTAGTGCTATTATTTAGAAGGGGTGGACAGGCAACCGGGGAAAATGTTTTGATTAAAAGAACAAAAATAAACTGATAAAAAAGCAATATATACGTATATGGATATTAAAGTTTGTAATTGTTTCATTTGACTCTGGAGGAATGTAGGAGTTCATTTTCTTTCCCTCAACCAGTCTGTGGAGGAGAAAAAACATTCTGGATCTCTCTCTCTCTGAGTGTGCCAGTTGCACAATGTGAAAATTCGGTCACAGCCATTCATGCTCACTAGATTGGCAGCATCTTGGAGAAAGGGTAGCCTCAGGTGATGGCAGATTCTAATGGGAATGAATCATCACTGTTCCTCATTTGTCAGGGTATAAAGCCCTTTTATACACCATTCAATTCAAGACCACAGGCATGCCTTTTGTTGGAGACTACTTTGAGCAGGAAAGCTGTTGGTCTTGCATCCAGGTCGTGCTGTTCCAAATGGAAGCGATGCAAAGGGATGTGGGAATTGGATGGAGTTGTGCTGTGAGTGTGAATGCCTGAATGAATTCCATTCTCTCAGATAAAAAGAATTGTCAATGTAAAATGTTCCTGCACATGCATGTTCTATGGAATTCAGCAAATAATTTAATTGTCTATACTGTAGATTAATCAATCAAGCATTCATAATGATATGCTATAGAGCGGTATATGGATTCGTCACTTGCGCAGATTTTATTTTCCCTGGGTGAGCGGTTGATGCTGACCAGTCAGTAAATGCAACCTGCAGCTGTACACCCAGTTCTCCTCCTTCTGGGCTGTCTGGGTTCTCACTGGACCCCAGCTGGCCAGTACCGGTCGGCATGCAGTCGCCAGTCGGCCCTGATAAGGAGAGGAACGGAGGTTGGGAATTATGCCAGCTTGGATCCTGGAAGTGCCTCTGGGGGGGCCAGATGTGGAGGTGAATATAACCCTGTCAAATGCACATACAGTATGGAGATCAACGTGCACTTTTGTGCATATTTCATAATATGTCCATTGTGTCATCGTGTATAGGCCAATTAAACCCAGACCACCATTCGGTGACTGGTATTTGGGGCAGCATGTCATCACATTCTCCACAGTCGGTGATGGGTCCCTGCATCCGCAGTGGGACCCCTCTTCTCCACCGAAACGTCCCACATCTGTCCTCAGGCAATTGAGGGTTGTCCACTCCTTACTGGAGGGGGGGGGGGGGGGGGGGGGGGGGGGGGGTGCTGACCAGGAATATATGTGGTGTCCTCGATGTAGCCTGAATGGTTTTATTTAGAAATTAAGAAAGCCCTACTACTTTGTTGTTCCAGACAAGAGTGTTTGTTTTTGGTATATATAATAAATGTTTGCCCGTTATGTTAATTCTCAGCGTGGGAGCATGACAGCTGTGGAACGATGGTGGGCAAATATGTTCCTCATTTATTTTCTCATTGTCAAGCAGCCAGCCTACAGCTCCCTTTGCTTTGTTTACCTTTGCAATCACAGCAGATGGAAGGCAGACAACGAGACAAGGCAGTTGGAATTTAATCTGGCAGCAACTTATTCAGTGAATCTAGTACAGCGAAAGAGGCAAGGGCTTCATAAATAATCTCTTACAATTTGCATTCCGTAAACTAAGTTCATACTTTAATATTATGTATTAGGTCATTAGTATAGACTATAGACTATATAAGAGAGCCCATCATTAAAGGGAAGACATCTCAATTCAGAAGTCAGGAATATATGTCGTACATTTTTTGTTCATGTTTTATGGTCCAGGAAAGTCCAGGCAATATTCCTGAGCATGGCAACTCCCTCCCAATTATATAGAATAGGTATTCAGTCCAAGCAAAGATTGTGAAGAGAGGTTACTATAGTGCACATAAATTCCCAGACTTTGGGCATCATCAAAATGCACAATACACTTTTTTAACTGAGTTAAATGAACACACTTTTGCTGTTATGTAAGTCCTACCGTGGATTTGAACCCAGTTTCCTCCGCAAGTGCTAACATTTTTAACATTGAGCTAATGCTGCTTGCTCAGGGGATACATTTAATTGTGACCATCTGGTCAAAATGTGTCAGATGCTGTGTCTAGGCGATGCCCTTTGACACAATATAAATGTTTTAATAGAAGAGAAGGGAGACAAAATATAACCACTACACCCCAATTATATAAGTTATATTGTATTAGTTCATACCCGTTTGGGGATATGACATATCCAAAGTATATGTATGCAGTTTGGGTGGTGTGTATACGACTGTGCATTGCATTTGTATTGCTGAACATCCCAAAATAGGCTAGTAGTAGCAACTATTAGCACCATACATTCAGGTGAATGATTTTCCAGCCAAATGGCATCGCAGAATGACACACCTTCCAGCCAATCACAGCACAGAATTACACACTTTCCAGCCAATCACAGCGCGCAATGTCTGAGGACGCATTCTGAGGACGCAATCTCTAAACATTTTAGGTTTCATGACATTAATTTTCATTTATTTTTATTTTTCGTTTTTCTTTTAGGTTTTATAAACTCAATTACACCCAAAAAACTGAACTTTGAACATTCAGTGGACTTTCTGTGGTCTGGAGTTTTTTCTGTGGTTTGGAAGCCTTTTGAGCTGCAATGAAAACAGGCTTTTTAGTGAAAACAATCTGCTGGCAAATCCCATTGACATATGAGATTGTCAGGCTGTGACATCACAAACAGCAGGAAAATCAGAACACTTGTTTGAGCCAGAAAACCCCAGACCACAGAACATCTACTGAATGTTAAAAGCTCAGGTTTTGTGGGTGCAATTGAGCTCAGAAAACCTAAAGAAATTAAGAAAAATTACAAAAACCTTTTATGTCACAATCCCATAATAGATTGGACCAAATTAAAATGTATTCATTAAAACAAACTTACGGTAACACTTGCTATGCATCCGATGTTTAGCATGTCTGTGGGTAAGGTTGAGATACAGTATTTAAAGTTCACATTTCCAATTTAGCAGTAGATTATTATTCAGTTGTAAACAGTTGCATAGCAACAGTGGAGTCATGCTGAGTACTTCCCACAAGCATCTGTCTAACACTGCTCGCCAAATCTGGCTGGTTGACTTGGGACCCGACCTCTCTGGCTTTCTGAGGGAGTTGTCATAAATATTGAACAAATGGTCAAGGACATCAGCTTTGGGAATAATAATAGCTAAGAATAGACTAGGAGATTTGCCTGGTTTGATACGTCTTTCTAACCCTCGAAAAACCTTGTCATTCAGAGACAATGCACACAGACGACTTTTCACGCATTTCACTTTGAAATTGCTGAAGTTCATTATATCTAAGCTGGCAATGAAATGCAAAGCAGAGATTATCAGCATCAGTCCTCCGCCTCCCTTGTTGTCCCACTCGCTGACAGCGAGGTTACTTGGGAAGCACTGTTGGCGTCTGACAGCTGTCTGCACCCTAGCATCTCCTGCTCCTCCGGATATGCTTCATGGGCGTCCCAGGACAACCTGTTTCCCATCTGCCTGTCAGGGAGAAATGGAAGTATATTGCCTTTACGGAGATGGAGAACTCCAACAGGTAAATCATGGGGTAAATGGGGGAGATGATGGGTCGGAAAGACGAGCAACAACTATAGCAGTAATTTGCTTAGCGATTAAATCAACTTTTTTTGTTTAAATAATCGTGAAGGATGACTTTTTTGGTCACGATGCAATATATTCTGAGCTCGTAGATCTACGATAAAAACATCTGCTCCCCCAACTGCCCCAAAAAAGAAAATTATTATTTTATTAAAATATAGTTTAGTAAAAAAAAGAAACGCATGCACGTCGCACGCACACGCACGCACGCACGCACGCACGCACGCACACACGCACACACACACACACACACACACACACACACACACGCTAATTGAATAGCTTAGTTTGACTAACCCTATGGTGCAGAGTATATGTAAATATCGGGTATGGAGTCGTAGACATTAAGTGAGTGACATGATTTTCCTAGTTGCCAATTTTGTAGGTGGCGGGGAAGATCACAGACTATAACAATCCATCACTTAGGAGTGGGTGGGTGCACACAACATTTTGATTGCAGTGCTGTATTATGGTTTTAAATGTTCCGGAAAAAGCATTGGATTAAATTAGAGATAGTTCATGGTGAGACATTTTAAAGATGAAGTTTTTACTTCTGCAATATCCCATTCCAAAGAAACGGCACATACCGACTGTAGTTAGAAAGGCTATACGCCTGAATGAAATTGAAAGAAAATGAACAATTGGGAAATATTTAGGTCCCAGATGAATGCTATGTTCTTGGAAGGGGATGGAAATCTGACAGGCAGTTACTGGGCTGCCCTTACATCTCAGTCACGACGTCGTAGTGCCCTACGCTTGTCTGCAGAAGCAATTTGTCTTGGATACAGCCACACTGTAGCGGAATCAATGAGGGCTATCAAATGCATTCAGTCAGACCTTTGTGCCACTGGTGCTTGCGAGATGTCGACATTAACAAAATTCTAATTCTAATACAAAGCTTTCTCTATTAGGGCTGGATACATTGTTTATTATATTCGCTTCTATCTACACTGTCTGTCTGTCTTGTCTGCCTGTCTGTCTGTCTCACAATGTAATGTGTCACATCGCAATGTGCTGTGAGCTTGTAACTGTCATACGACAAAGTATAAAATAGGACATTAATTTAACAAAAATCTAATAAAATGGAGATAAAAGGTTTCTGCCTGACAGCAATGATATCCTTTTTAAGAGGGTGGCATGTGTTTAAGAGTGGAGCCATGGACAGGATGATGGTTATCGAGGCTGACCTCTGTGACTTTTTCATCATTGAAGAAGCTGACTCCAGCATAAAAGCAAGAATAACTGCATGTCTAGATGATACGAATAAAGGAGAGAGAGTCTGATACACAGTCATGTGCAGAGAAGACTGCTTAGTTCAAACCAGTTTTGTGGCAATGAAACCACTTGTCCCCGAGCGATTAAGCCACATGCCCTGTAGCACAGAAGGCAAACCGCAATTTGTAGTTGGATGAAAATACTGATCCAAAGCTATACTGCTCATTTCAATATAGTTGATTATTTGTCCTCAATTGTCTCCCCAAACTGCAGCTTTATATAGCAACGATTCTCTCATTTTAGGTTTCTTAATTAAGATGAATTGAGGGTGTTTTTTGTTTTAAGCATTCTTTAGACTGGTGTGTTCTGCCGGGCTAATTCTGATTGAACTGATTTAATTGCCTTTGATCCTTCCCATCACACTTCTCCCAGCCTCACGCACATTGTGTCACGCGTATTCTTCACAACCAATGGCCTTTGAACAGCACGCTCCCCGCGGCAGGCTTCTGCTCCTATTTCAAGGTTCAGCAAAGGCATTGCCGGTGATGGGAAGATTCACAGTGTGTTTGAACAGGCGGTGGAGGTGATGCGATGTGATGGCACAGCGCATAAGTGATGGGCTGGACACTTCTTGCCTTGGTCTAAAGCAGAGTCTAATGGGCGTCTGACAGCCGGCAGCAAGACAACATTGAACGCGGTGGTCGTTAGAGGTGGATTAATGATGTGGCAGCAGGGTAGAGGACTGGTGCAGAGGGACAGGCCTCTGGTACAACATATTGATCTTTCTTTCTGATCATTGTCTTCACAGCACATAAAGCCAATTGGCTGTCTTGGAGGCAATATAGAACCCCTTTTTCCAAGGTCTGTCCATTGCAGCCAATGAGTCACGACTTTCAACATTACCTCTATTTGTTGTAGGCTATAGTTCTAAAGCTCCATTAGCAGACATGAAGCTGAGCAGTCTTCTGTGTGACTCTGAAACACAGCTGAAGTTGTGCTGAGAAGATTATCGCATTGATGACACTTGGCAGAAGCAAAGCTATGATGTGTAAAATATGTAAAATATATATATATATATATATATATATATATATATATATATATAAATAATTGTCTTCGTACAATAAATAGTCGATCTACAAGTTCACAATGTGTCACGATGTAAGGATAAGTGAAGTACTTTGACGAATTTGCCCCAGATGAGGACATCATTGTTAATGTGATTAGCATACATTTTTCATTAAATTGTGATATAATCAAACATAAATATCAGACTCTACATTGCCCAAAAGATCCTCACCCGTAATGAAAATGAATGAGCAGAATGGGGATAGCAAAATCGGAGGCATGGATATCGCCCATGTTTCAGTAGGCCTACAGTTTCTCATGTAGTCCTACTGACCAAAAATAATCATCACTTTACAATATGGGTGTAACAAGACAAGTGTGTGTTCTACAAAAGTCATTATTACCAGCACGGTAGTGCTGGTAATCATGGCCTAACTACAAACATCAAGAGGCGGGCTGGCGGCTCTTTATGCTGTATTGGTCTCAAGGATCTGAACAAACTGAGGTCCAAATTGTTCAGATTGGTGCAGACTGCAGGGAAGATCATAAGGGTAAGACAACTCCCCTCTCGTCAGTGATGTTACCCATGTTTTAAATGGCGAGTTTGTACTTCTGCCCTCTGGGAGAAGATACAAAGAACCAAAGTGGAAGTACATCAGATTTAAGAAATAGTTTGTACCAGCATCAACTAAGATGTTGAACGAGGCTCTGAAACAGCAGTAACTGTGTGAGGCTAGATTATCCACATCATGTGTGCAATTGTGTAATGTTGTGTCTTCCTCTGTAATGTATTTTGTTTGTCATTGATGTTTTATGTGTGGCTGTAGCTGGGGTGAAAGCCCAAGACAAATTTCCCTTGTGGACAATAAAGTTTACCTTGACCTTGATATTGTATCCCTGACCCTGTGTAAAAAGGGCCCTGAGTCACAGCGCACATGGCCTGTCGCTGTCCACCGGCAGTGGTGCTGAGACATTCACCAACCGATGCTTGCAGAGCAACTTTCTTCCCTATTATATCATGACTGGCAACCTGTTCTTATTTATGTAAAAAAATAAAACTTGTCTTGCAGCTTTCAAATTGTGACAAATTGTGTTAATTAAGATATCAGCTTACAGTCGTGAATTTTTAAATCATTTGATAAGAAAGGCCCCTCGAGAGTGCTCTGTGCTGAGAGTCTAGCTACACTCCTATCACTGGGGTATAATTTCTAAATGTGAAGACTTTACTTCCTTTTTTTTTAACAAACTGCTGCCCTTGCAGGTGGCTATGACATTGTCCTCGTTTGCCGGCAAAATAACAATCTTTGACTTCAGAATATACAAGTCAGCTTCATGTAATGGCGGCCATAGACTGTGAGGACGTGCTAGGCCAGTGCGTGTCAACAGAATGCATCATGGGAATTGTAGGAACACAGTGCAGCTTAAATAAAATTATCTCTGTCGATATGGAAGTTTATTGGTGTTTCAATAGACCCTGCACATCAGCAATTAACTGAAATGGATATCAGCAGCAGTGTGGTAGTGTTCTTTAACCCTGAATACTTAACATTGACTGCCATTACAGACCACCATTGACGCATCTGCTGTATACGTCATTTGGTGTTTTCAGCGTTTACGATAGAGGGCGCTCCTCCGCAACCTGTGAGTGATCCTAGGACCTCCTAAGAAGAGGACACCTGGAAATAATGTGATAAAAATGCTTTCTGTTAATTCCCAGACAGCGTTTTTGGTGAAAACAAGCTATATTCAACTGCCAGTAATTAAGAACAGAACACTTTTTTCCTCAGATGAAAGTGGAGACTCTCTTCTTTCTTTTGAGATATTTGGTGTTTACATAGACATAGAACAACATGTTATGTGGGTCTTGAAAGATTAGTTAAAGAAAAATAAAGAAAAATAAAAAAACGTTAAAAGAATGCTTGCAATGTAAAGTAGGAAACCCTGGCAGTGAATGAATGAATTGACCAGCGTCTCCCAGTGGGTATTACTAGGCCTCCTATAGCTTGTTTGCCTCTACTCTTTCCAGAATAAGGATTCAACTGGTTAAGTAGACAGGCCTCGATCAGGGCATAGTACAACTGACTCTTGCTGTCTATAATCATCGTCTTCAGTATGCATGCCAATTGGCTGCAATGGACGCAATGTTCCACCCTTTTGCAAGGTCTGTCCAAGTCAGCTAATGATTATTTTCGAAAAACAAAGTAAGTCAGCCCACAGACAATATGACGTGGGACTACACCTTGCTGGTTATAATGAATCAATCAATCGTAATTGGTTTAGCTGTTGATAAAAAGACAGGTGTCTGACTAGGATGTATGTAGTTTGGCTGATTAACCTCTAGCTAGATTGAATTTTTACAGAAACCAAATTAAGTCCGGTAAACAAATAACTTCATAAGCAAGTCGTGCACGCACACTGGATTTCCTAATAGGAAACCATGAGGCACACACCGAAGCCACTGGGTTGTGTAATTAACTCCACACTTTCCATTCAAAATAGCTACCCGCTAAGATAAAAATAGAAAATAAATTGTGGCTGAGGGAAAAATCTGCTGTATCTATGAGGGTGACTGTGTAATTTTCTGTGGGGTGAAGTGCATCCGTTCTCACACTGTTCAGAGATTAATTCACTTTGCTGCTTTTCCATCATTATTCATGTATAGCTCAACTCTCATGCTGTGGAAATCTAATGGGTGACTGATTTCCGTGAGCGTTTGCTTCACATTCAGAAGTGTTATGAAAGGTCTCCAATGATGGAACACTGTATTCATGTAATGAGCACTTATACAGTGTTGGCGGCTATAGCCTAAACTCTGAAGGATGCTCTGAAACTCTTCAGTGTTGGCAAAAGTTCAGTGAGAGAAGCACTCGTATATCATAATAATACCAGCAAACATTCAGTATCGACCTTTTAGGTAATAGCACTTTACTTTTGCAGTTTCCTGTCCAAAACAATAGGCTCTCTGCCCTGACAAATTAAATATAATTTGCTCACAAGTTCATCTTTTCACCAACATTTCTCCAGCCAGAATTGTGAGCATTTATTGTCAGGGTTGAGTCATTATTTTGAGGAAATCTTTAGTTGTTTTCATTATGATTGGTGCCCTTGGACATTACAGAGACACAGGGATAAGGAGCTAATCTGGGAGCCAATCTGTGCCTTGGCTTTCTTCATGTGAGCAGAATTTGAATTCTCAGCATGCCTGTAGGGAAGGTGAAAATTATTCTGGAGCCATTACTGTGGCCCCATGTCGCTGGGCCAAAGAACTGACTGTGCAGAAGGACACTGGGTCAGGATAATTACAGCCATATTGCACAGAGATACTGTTTTTTTATCTGACATCCTTCAGCTGTATAGACTATATGGAGGTGCGTATCTGCCTCTGAACTGAGAACCTATGGCTGTTGAGGGAAGGGGGGTGGGGTGCCTTTCTTACATTTTATCTTTCAAAGCCGTATTTCTGTCTAAACGAATGGTATGGTAATGTGAACGCTCTTGGCTGAATAATACCAATTTCTAAATTTAATCATTGCTACTTTGCCCTCTGTCTGTGCCCTCAAAGATCTACAGACACTTAGGAAAGGCTAAGTCTTCAGCTAAGGGGAGGCTTCTTACCTTGTTCGATTGGTACAGTGAGGAGCCCCACTTTGTGGAGTGCAAAGAAAGTCAGGAACAAAAGCTCAATATCTCTATCGCACCCTTCATTTGGAGACGCCAGCATCAAGGTGGAAGAGTTCCTCGCTGGACCTCACCTAGAACGAAATGAAAACGTTGCAGTCTCCGTTGGTGACGATGACCTCTTGTGTGCCCCTTTTTTCTTCATAATGTTACACTCCTTTCTCAGTCTCATCATATAAGCAAGACTTTTGACCGTTTTAGATACACCTGGAATCTTCATATAGTAACTATAGTATATTGTTGCTGTCACTTTACCGTTACCTTTTAGGAAATAATAACCTGTGTTCCAAACTTCCAATGGATCCAATGTAATTATTTAGCCACTTTTCAAATATTTTGAATTTAGATTTTTATCTTTAACTTCACAACACATTGTGAGCTTGTAGATCATCTATTCTTGCTACTTTTGTGTGACACTGTCATACAATGAAGGATAATATATTTATTATAGCTGGTTATTATAGTTATTTATTATATTGTTCTCATAGACTCTAGAAGAGCACCAAAGTCATGAAGTAATTTACACATCCTACCCGGGTCACATTTTCCCCCATTTTGAATTCCCATAGACGTGTTTAATATTGCTTCATATAAAAACTATGTTCCAAAAATAAACAAATGAGCATGACTCATGGAAATGAAAAACTGGTGTCAAGCTTTCATAAAATACAAAACATAGATTTGTCTGTCTGTATTTAATTGACTTACAATTATTTGTATGTCTGTGGACTACAGCTCGGCATTCAAGACAGTAGTTCCTGTAAAGATTGACATA
Organism: Electrona antarctica; assembly: GCF_951216825.1. Lineage (NCBI taxonomy): Eukaryota > Metazoa > Chordata > Actinopteri > Myctophiformes > Myctophidae > Electrona > Electrona antarctica. The sequence continues at coordinate 32,849,053 of NC_136794.1, forward strand.
AGGCTCAGAGATCTGGGCATGCGTCCGGTCTTGTGAGGCTGTATACTGGTCTGGACTTCCTGACGGGCCGTCACTAGGTGGTGAGATTGGACAGCATCACATCAGATTCAATGACCCTCAACACGGGGGCCCCTCAGAGCTGCATGCGGAGCCCTCTTCTCTACTCCCTTTACACACTCGACTGCATGGCCATACAGTATGCACAGCTCCAATATCATCATCAAGTATGCTGACAACATGCCTGATCGTCAACGCCGATGAGACAGCCTACACTACAGGGATGAGGTCAGGTCACTGACACAATGGTGTCAACGTCACACTCAATGTCAAGAACACCAAGGAGCTGATTATCAACACAACGACAAGAAGCGGAGAAGACAGCCACGCGCCCCATCTACATTGATGGTGTCGGAGAGGGTCAGTGACTTCAAGTTTCTCAGCATACTGAGGAAGAATTGTGGTCGAATTACGTATTATATTGTTAGGCCTAATCCGACCTTCACTTTTCCCTTATGTTGATACAGTAGTATCAAAAACCAAATTAAAAGGTAAGGGACAAGGCTGTCAGGCCGTTGAAAAGGTGCAGTTGCCAAATCCTCGGTGACACAGGTCATCACACTTTATGTATGACTCCAGTCCATTGTCATTAGACTAGCACTGTGTGTGTGTGTGTGTGTGTGTGTGTGTGCGTGCGTGCGTGCGTGCGTGCCCTAAATAATTGATAGAAGAGATTTGTCAATGGATTCTATTCTATTACTATTGGCCTATGCTAGCAAATAACAATACAAAATTTGGAAAAAATACATGCAATAATCCTGGTCTCTAAACTGCCTCCCCCTGGCATATATTATCCATTCCCACACGTTTCATATCTGCTGTTAAGTGATGCTAGTTGAAGTTGACTATGCTTAATTTGACATTTGGATGCTGTTGATGAGACTGTAGGCTACTTGCCATTCATCTAGTAGCTTTTATGTCTTTCCTCACATGCACAATAGAGCCGGTCCTCAGTGCAGATTGTGTAATTAGCTGCAACCTTTGCAAATGAATTGCTAGTTCCAAGAAGATTACGATCACAGCACATTCTTTCACCAGCCATGATGACCTTGCTGGCTGTAAGCTTGTCCTTGAATCTATTAGCAAAAGGGTACTTGAGTTTGGCTCATGTGCTTGCATGGTGAGACATAACAAATTACATTTTGAATGTTTGGAACAAAAAAATCACACCTGTGTGAAGTGAGGAGCGCTCCTATCATCTTACAGTGATGTAATGATGATGTAAAACAAACAAGCATTAAATTATCTTTATTGTCAATGGCGTTTAAAAAAAACCATTGAACATTAAACATGTATATAGGAAAACATGGGGGTGATTTGTCTTCTCTCTCAATGATGCACCTATTTTTGTGGTCACGTACGTCAAGATAAGTCAAGCCAAATTTTCTCTGAGTCATATTCAACCCTAACTCATTCCATGCCACGTAACGCCTTTGGACGCCTCCCCTTTAACCCTAGCGTCCCTATTCTGGGGCGAACGTAGCCTATATACAAGCTCACCACATGCCACATTGTGACACATTGTGAGCTTGTATATCTGCTATGACATTTGGTGTAGAGGGAAACCAGTATACAGAGAGTTCTGTATACTGAATGAAAGCATTGTGCATCAAGTGTGTTGCAGAATCCTAAGGCTATTTTCCAAGTCTGAGTGCAGCTTTCTGCAAGGGCCTTTCTTTGCCAGTGTCTCAGTGCAGTTCAGTAATGTTGCAGCAGAATGCGTCACGGTATTGGCTGCCATTTTCAGCCGAGCCCACGCCGTGGAAGTGTCAAGCAAGTGTCAAGCAAGTATCACCTTCATAATATGATCCAAGCCCGATTCTCTCTATAATTTAAATTGCATATATATTTTGTTTTTGCTCCCACCTGATGATCCCTTATCTGAGGATGCTGCTGGGCCAGCCTGTGGCAATTCCATCACTAACATTTTTGAGCTACCATTCAGTGAATAATATGTCTACAAGCCAGGCATAATACACAGTATCATGATCCCTATCCGTACATACTCCCCTTTGACATGAGGTGACTACTGTAACACATTACAGTGCATTTGCACTAATGTCAGGAGAGATGATTATTTGACCTTCACCCACATGCAAGTCAAATCGAACCATTCTGGAGTTTGCACCTTTTCGATAAGCTGCCACTGCCCTCTCATGGTTTTGGACACTAGCATGCATGGGTCATAATTCATCATGCACCCCCCAACCCATGTATGTCACAGTGCAAAGGCAGGAGCTTTAGGACCAAATAGCAGACAGATAGGCGCAGGCAGATGAGTTTCAATGCAAGGTTTTTATTCAAAAAAAAACCAACACAAGGAATACAAGGAACTGGAAGTACATATACCAGGAATACACTAGGAGTTACATCATGAATACACGAGGAGCTGACCACTACTGACATAAAGTGACGAACTAGCAATTAAGGGAACTGAACAAACAGGGGAGTAAAAATAGACACAGACTAACTAGGCACAGGTGAAACAAAACTCAAAATCAAGACAGGGATTGGCTGGGGGACTAAGAGGACACAGGTCAAAAACAAAGACTAATCACAATACAGGTTAGACAAGGCAGGTACAGAACTACAGTGGCAGACAGGAAGGCACAAAACAATACTACAAAACAAAAGGTACACAAGTTGAAGGTGAAACTCAAACTGGAACTAAGACACAGGGGAAACACAATACTTCAAAATCACAGGAATACAACAGAAAGGTAAAACAATAACTAAAACCAAGAACAGGGTACACAAGAAAACATAAGACCTGTCACAGACCGTGACAGTGTATGACTGGGCCTGAGCCAAACTCATCCCTTTCAATGCTCCACCAATTAGTTTAGGGTAAACAATTAGCCCTGAGAGACCATTATGTATTCAACTAAACCTATCAGCGTTCCAACACTCCAAAGTAAATCAACGGGCACTCAGCTGAATTTAACCCCCACGTACAGTCAATACAGGGGTCTTCAACAGGGGGACGGTACCACTAGGGGGTCCTCAGATATACTGCTGCAGGGGGGCGGTGATAGGAACTTAATTTTTGAGGGGCGATATCCCCTCCTATGTCCAGCTTTTAGTGTGTGTGCAAACACAAACTTTGTCCTAACATCAAATGCCTTTAACATTGAATGGACAATTTTGAGTGTTTGTGTAAACACAAACATTGTGTAACACAAACATTGAAGACGAAGGTGAGGACGCAAATTCTGATTGGCCGGAATGAGATGGTGTATGATGATGTATAAGAGCGCTCCTCACTTCACAGATCACATGGGTGTGCTTTTTGTGTTTAGATTAACCAATTTAACCCTAGTATTCCTATTCTGGGGGGAACATTAGCCAAAAATATGTAAATGTATACCATTAATATGAAAAGTCACAAGGCGTCGCAGATGCATTGTGAGATTGGCTATTTTTGGTGTACAGGGGAAATAGTTTTGATAGCACATCAGTGAGCTGCATGCAATCCTACCTGGAGGGGAGAGAACAGATGGTGGAGGTGAACGGAACCCCCACCCCCTCCCAGTGAGCTGTGGCGTTCCACAAGGGAGCATACTAGGGCCTTTACTGTTCCTAATATATGTAAACGACATGACAACAGCTTGTGACTGCAACTGTTCACAGATGAGTCAGCACTGCTGGTCTCGGACAGGAAGAAACTGCAGGTTGAAAAGGCCCTCGGCACTGAGCTCGGTAGAATCTGCACCTGGCTCGCTGATAACAAACTATCTTTACACCTGGGAAAAACTGAATCCATTCTATTTGGATAAAATAGTAATCTCAGCAAGGCAGATGGCTTGGTTAGAGTGGCTGATAATATTATCACACGAAAAGATGAAATTACCTACCTAGGTTCCGTCCTGGAGCCTAGGCAAATCTTTCCGGTGATAAAATGCCCACCAACGTAATCAAAAAAGTCAACCAAAGAACAAGATTCCTATACAGGATCTCCTCACTGGTCAACAAAAACACCTTGAAGACCCTAACAGGAAGGTTTCTTCGACTTCGACTCAAAGGCCCTTAAAACAAGGCTCCAGACTTCACAAAACAAACTGGTCAGGCTACTACTTGGCCTCACTCCCCGAACCCACCTCATCCCTGCCCACTTTGACAGGCTGGAATGGTTTGGGTTGACCACAGAGTACAGCATCTTGCAATGGGTCTGGTCCACAAGATTCGATACACCACCAAGATACCCATGTACCTATCCAAATACTTCCTTAATGTCAACGAAGTCCATACCCACAACACCAGAACGAGTTCAACAAACCATGTGCAACCCAGATTCGGCACAAACAAGGGACTAAATTAATTTCGCTCCTATGCCACCAAAATGTGGAACGCCCTACCAACAGTCATTTCACTGTGAACATAGATATTCCGTGCATAGATGTGCCACACAATGGTAGCTCTCTGAGGCCTGGTATGGTAGGCCTCAGGCCTATCATACCGGCATGACTGGTCAATTAAAGAATGCTGAATTAACTAGCTTGTATTGGTAACTTTGACTGCACAATAGCCTCTCATTTAACCTCCTTGTATAGGCCTATATTTATTAACTCACAATCAAATGTTATTCCATTTAATTCACTTGCACAATGGGACAGTAGTGTTTTCATATAGGCCTAGCCTACATTTACCTTGCCGACGTCACTTCACCTCAAGAGAGATATAGGCTCAAGAGAGCCTATATCTCTTCACTCTTAAAAGAAAATTATACTGTGTGTATATATATATATATATATATATATTAGGGATGTGCCGATGAGACATTTTGGCCGATATCGATCTCCGATATAATGAATTGGTGTTATGGCCGATAACCGATATTACCGATGTCGATATGATCTCATTCTGTATTTAAAAATTATAATAATTTTGTCCATTCTGAAAAATACATGTAACAGGGTGTCTGCACTGCAGGCTTAGGCAAGTCATATTTAACTTAAATACCTTTATATTTAATATTGTGAGCTTGTAGATCTGTTCAAGCTGTTACTTTGGGCGTGTTTATCTGTAAAGACATCTGTAAATCGGACCGATTAATTAATCGGTCTGATTGATTGATTAACCGATGGCGATTAATCTCCCATCACTATTATATATATATATTGTGGCATCTCTGCGAGCTCACGCCAGAATTATAAGTACCTTGCCATGGTAACCAGCCAGCTAGCAGATGCCGGCCGGTGAGATACGCATGGCTTAAAGTTCTCAGTCCTGGGGACGGATTTCAGTCCTGAGGATTTCATAGGGGTCATTTAATGAGATCAGTGCAGATTTGCAAAAAATCATTTTCAGTCTTGGGGTCTTTTTTTTTGCTTTAAGCCCTGGATACGCCCTCGGCCGGATTCTCTCCAATACTTATGTGCCTTAATTGTGTCCTTGGACAGCTGGAGTTGATGCGCTAGTTCTGATAAGCAGCAAACAGGTATAAAAGCCACTGTTTGTTTTAGTTTCATTGCTGGCTGGTTCACATCACATGGAAGGGCAGCGTGTGCCGTACTCTCGCATCTGGGTGGTAAGCGCTACACATTCTCTCCCCCTGGGTTACGCACTGCATTGTTTGATGATTGAATTGTGTATCGAACGTATTCACCACAACATAGCTATTCATGACCCGCTGTTTTTCTACTCCTATAGGCTTATAGGAGCGGAGCTTAAAATACACGCTGGAGCGTGTGGGAAATGGACAAGGAAACCATATAACCTACCTGTATCTTACATGGCTCTATGGATCGAAACCTGGAAGGAAAACCTCGTATCTCCATGGGAAGCGCCTGCATCTGTTAAGGTCGTAAGCAAACCGTTAAACTTCTACTCACCTTCATTGAACTTGAAGAGGCACCCCCCTGTGTTACTGCCTCTCCTACGAGACGCGCGCTCCCACCTGTGAAAAGAAGAAGAGGATTTAAGTTAGGAAAGAAGACACCATTGTGGTTGTTATTATTATTATCGTTTCCGCACCAGCCAGCCTGCGGATTAAAAAAAAGACACTTTCAGTTCGTTTAAAACAGAAGAGATTTATGTTGAAACCTACCGTAAGCCTGCAAGGAAAGAAGAAAGGAATTTTTTTTAATGTTTTTTTTTGCGGCTTTCGCCTTTATTTTATATTTTTTATGGAGGGACAGACAGTAGGCTGACAGGAAATGGGGAGAGCGATGGGGGGAAGACATGCAATAAAGGCCGTCGGGATCGGGAGTCGAACCCGCGGCACACTGCCAGACTGGATTACCAGCCAAGGTGCCTGGACCACTGAGTCACGGCCCAGGCCGCCAAAGGTGAAGTTTACAAATATTGAGGGTTTAAGCCAGGGATCTGAAAACACATGTATCTAATATATGTATCGGGCTCCCTCTCTCTCTCAGCTAAGGGGTTCTTGGCCTGAACATTTTTGAAAACCTCTTATCTAACACATTAAGATGACTTGTGGGCGCTAAAAGCATTCACCACTGTTCTGTTATAATGTGAGTTAGAACAATATAAAGTATACCGGTAGCTCCTCTCAGCCCAGTCTAATTAACTTTCTTTTTTTTTAAATCGTAAGTGACATTTCATATATATTTATTTTCTTTAAGAGGGGCCTTCTAGTGAAATTGTCAGCAAGACTTGACATTTTCTTGGTAAAGTACATTGTGAATGCATTTATTGGTTCACTGATGTCTGACATTCAGCGTGGTGTTACATGCACTCATGTAAAATGCAGGAGAGACGCTGAACACTCACAGGCATCTGAAACTCTAATCAGGTGTGTGTGTGTGTGTGTGTGTGTGCGTGCGTGCGTGCGTGCGTGCGTGCGTGCGTGCGTGCGTGCGTGCGTGCGTGCGTGCGTGCGTGCGTGCGTGCGTGCGTGCGTATGCTTGCATGTGTGCATGCGCGTGCGTTCATTTTTCAGCACATTTTCAATGAACCTCTTCATGCAGTTGACTCTCAACGTTTAGGTCCATCACAAAATGTAGAAAACAAAATTCACCCGCATTATACAGATCAAAATCTAGTTAAATGTTTTGAGACAGTATATTTGCTATATTCCTCTAATATTTGTGTGACCCTTTTACACTTCTTAGAGTTGCATTAATACTGAGAATGTTAAATGGAGGATCCAAATGATGATGTCAGTGTTCATCCCCATATATGGAGATCCAGATACTGTCATTATTCCCACCTGATGATCCAAATGATGTCAGTGTTGATCTGCCCATATGGGTATCCATACCTGTTTTCATTGTGCATTTGACTTGGTCAAAGTTCAACCCATGCCAAAGTGACCGCACTCGCCCAGCAGTCTGACGTCACCCAGGCGGATGCGTGCACACGCTGATCTGCCCCATATAGGTTGTCTCCATATATGGAGCTCTAGGTGGAATAATGAAGGCTTTCACCTAGAGCTCCATATATGGAGACAACCTATAGCTATGCCCCCATGCCAAAGCGCCAGCGCTCACCCAGCAGTCTGCCGTCAACGAAGCGCACGCGACCTCACCTCGGAGAGGTCGCTTCTCACCCCCAGGCGTCTTACTGGTGTTATGCTTACTATGAAAACCTACAAAACCTGTCGCTCCGTCAGTCACGCCTCCATATATGGACGTATACATATACACACAGTATAACGCTTGTGACATGTCACGCCACCATATATGGTTGTCAGTCCCGCATGCCTCGTGACATGCTCCATATATGGCCGTCTCCATATATGAAGATTATGACACTGACATCATCAAACCCTGGAGAAGACTGGATCATCACCTAGATCTGTATATATGGAGCCGGCTAGCCACTCTACATCTGACCTGACCTCAAACCTCAAATCCTTATATCTCCGGAGCTGACCTGTTCTGATATTCCATATGTTGATCCTTCCCCACCCGTTCTTCCTCTTCTTCTGATGTCTCCCTTTTGCCTGGTACCTGTCCATTCAAACTCTAGTCTAGATGGGCCCGCTAGAGTTCTCAACAGCCCTGAAAATTAAGGCCCGTCCCTACCTGGGCCCTCATCAAACGCTGTAATCTCAAAACACTGCCCCTGCTACCACCCTTAGATCTCCATATATGGAGCTGACCTGTTCTTCCTGACATTCCACCCATATGTTGATCTCACCTCATCAAACCCTGTACACTGAAGACACGCTCCACATATGGCCGTACAGAATTCATTCCATATGTTGATATGACCGCCCATGCAAAAGCACCAGCGCTTGGCCAGCAGTCTGCAGTCACCCAGGTGGATGCGTGCACGAGGGATGCTTCTCGCCCTCAGGGAGTCTTACTACGGTAGTTAGTTTGGTGTTGGTTTAGTTTGTAAGAACCAATGGTTCCCGAGCCATGTTGCCCATACAGTAGGTCACTCTTATTTATGTATTTGTCTATCTAGTTTTCATTCCGATATCCGATTATTTTCAGGGTCATATCTGCCGATACCGATTCTGACCGATTCCGATACTATACAGAGGACCACAATGGAAACAAGCCGGCCCAAAGCCTGTTAATAAAGTATTTAATCAATCAATAAATGACATATACTCTTTTGTATCTGTTTTCACAACTGAATGAGATGAGTACACAAATTAAATGTTTTAATTATACATAATTTATTTATTTTTACTTAAAGGATCATTCAGTGATTTGGGTGATTTGGAAAACACCCCGGTCCGCCCCGGTAACAAGATGTGCACATGCACGCACTACAGTGGGGGGGACACGCAACAGGCCAACAGCACGCATACCAAGGCCCGCCCCAGCTCGATCATGATTGGCGGAAGGCCCCTCTCTATCCTGATTGGATGAAGGCTGGGCCACCTAGCCAAAAACTATCTTTTTGACCCCCATGGGTTAACTGGGGACGGAGGAACTCCTTATAATATGGTCAGCACACTCTATAGTAGGGAGGATTATCACAACAAAACAAAAAAAGTGATATTTGAATTAAGTGAAATCACTGAATATACCTTTAAGATTTTACATCATATTTGATGTGACATTTGTTCTAGACTAGAGTTACTAGACACTTTTGAACTCATTGATGAATTATTTTTTACATTTTTAATTTAAAATAATTATTGCTGGTGAAAACCGATTAAATAATCTGTATTATTTTGAGACCGTTCCGATACTGATATGGCATTAATATGACCGATATGGCCTATTCCGATTATGCTAACGATGAATCGTGCATCCCCAATAAAAATACATGTTTGTGCACACATTACACTATCCAGCATGGCACACCGAATGCCCATAACAATCACAAACAAGTCCCCTTTGTCTCTCTCTGAGTCAACAAGGTCTCCTTAATCCATCTTGTAGTAAGAAGGGGGCCTTGCTGGGGTTGTTGGCACTCATTCTACAGCCACAGAAACACGTGTTCCTCAGTGGGCTCGGCATGTTAAACAGCTACAGGTCACTTCACCCTTGGATCTCTCCCAGTGGATGTGACAGTGATAAATACGCCTATGGCCATGGGGTAGATGCCACTTCCTTGTGGGAGACCATGGGAACACATGATACCACAGGTGGGTGATCTACAGCAGGGGTGGGCAGCTTTGATGATGGAGAGGGCCACTATATATTTCCACACCAACTCCAGAAGGCCACATTGCATAAACTGTTGGGCAGAAACCTCTTATGTCCATATATATTTTCCAAATGAATGGCCCTACTTCGTCAATGATGTACAAGCTCAAAAGCCGTCAGCGACGAGGTTTGAGCATGTGGACCTGCAATTTTTTATAGGAATCCGGATTTCTTTCTTTTTTTGCTAATTTAGAATTCGAATCCTGAAAAGCATTTTATTAATTGAATTTCAAATGCATTTAGTTACTTATGTAAATTGTATGAACATAAATACAGATACATTGGACATAAAAAAGACAATACAGAATATTGAATATTGAATACTAGTCATTAAGCTACTAATAGACTGAAGTAATTAAAGCAGGTTATGTTTGCATGTGTGGAATTGTAACAGCTGAAATCAGTAATATATCAGTATTCTGCCACATGTATAACTTCAGTGGCAGCTAGCCCACATAACGCTCTAACAATGAATGAACATTGCAGGAAGCTTCATGTAATTGATCATTTTTGACTACCGGTATCTTCTTACTACACAGTAACATTGTCAGTGGTTGTAACTCTGATAGTGTACATGTGTTGGTTGTGTGTACACTATCAGAATGAAATGGATGTATCGCACCCCGATGCGATCATATTTTGCAGTTTGACCATGGTAACATTTGCATCCGATGCCAACATTGCACCAAGGCAATGGTCATTTACTGTACTATTTTCTGCCTTTCTGTATGCAAACGATTTGCCGTTCTGCTTCCTGATTGGTTAATCAGTGCGACCAGGTTTTTTTTCGACCAATGACAAAGCTTCTAGGAACATCTTTCAATGCAGATTGCGGCCCCTAGATGTGTCACAGAGACTACATTTTTTTGGGAGCGTTCTACCCATTGCTGGCTGTCTGAATACCAAACATTTTTAAAATAAAAAGTCTTTAAATAGTTTTTATTATGTTTTGATACTTGCTTTGGTACAGTATGTTTCTCATGCCAATAAAGCCCTGTGAGTCATACCGATCGAGAAGATAGACAAGCAAGTGTCCGTATTCCAGTTGCATATCGACAGTGTGCCTTCTTTGACAATGCCAAGGACGAGTTAGACAGTTGTTTTTTTTACCTGACTGCCAACATTTTCAATGTTGAGTGTATGGCCTGTATTATGCCAGAGGTTGTCCCCAACAACTTAAATACTGTTGCTTGGCCATGTGCCTGCCTTTGGAGCTGAGAATGTGTTGATGTAACGTGTGTACTGTAAGTATTGCTTATAGTCTGTTGATCACTGTTATTCAAGATGTTATCTCATAATATTGTCAAACCAAAGACACATGTTTAGAATGTGGAGCAGTCAGTAGATTTGGTCATTGATTGATTGATTGATTGATTGATTGATTGATTGATTGATTGAAGTATTTATTAACAGTTTGCCCACCGCAAACTGTGATCGCACATTTCAAGCACACAAACAAGAGCGGTTTGAGAGCGGTTTTGAAGGAGTCAAGGGATTTGCATGTCTTAATGACCGTTGGTAGGGCGTTCCACATTTTCGTGGCATAGGAGCGAAATTAATTTAGTCAATTGTGGACCAGACCCATTGCAAGGTGCTGTAAACCAGTCAAAGTGGGCAGGGGTGAGGTGGGTTCGGGGAGTGAGGCCAAGTAATAGCCTGACCAGTTTGTTTTGGGAAGTCTGGAGCCTTGTTTTAAGGGCCTTTGAGGTGCTGTGGTACCAAGAGGTGCATGCATAGTCGAAGAAACCTTGTACGAAGGCTCCTGTTAGGGTCTTCAAGGTGTTTTTGTCGACCAGTAAGGAGCTCCTGTATAGGAATCTTGTTCTTTGGTTGACTTTTTTGATTACGTTGGTGGCCAATTCATCACTGGAAAGATTTGCGTCCAGGATGGAACCAAGGTACGTAATTTCATCTTTTTGTGTGATAATATTGTCATACACTCTAACCAAGAAGCTATCTGCCTTGCTGAGATTACGATTTGATCCAAAGAGAATGGATTCAGTGTAAATTCGTACATACATTTTTTTTGTGGCAAGATACTTTTCAACCTGTTCATAGACTATTTTTTCCATCACTTTCGAGATGGATCTAAGAATAGAAATAGGGCGGTAGTTGCCGTGTTCTAATTTGCTCTATTTCTTGTGCAGAGGGGTTACTTTGGCCAGTTTGAAATCTTGGGGGACCTGTCCCTGTTTGATGGAGAGGTTATTATGTGGGTGATGATTGGCATAGATATATATAAGAAAGCTAGATGGCTCACCCGTGCTCTGGCCAATGGAGAGCGACGTTGCTACGTGGCGGCCATCAGTTTTTTAAGTACCTCCTCTGTTGTTGCCATTGCAAGTTTAAAATCGTCTTTACAAACACCTAGGTTTTTGTAGAAGGCTTTGATGTGCTCTACACCAAAGCGCCCAGAGTGGGAGGGCAGTTTGTTAACCAAAGGTTATAACATAACCAGGGTTATGTAAACAAACATTAGCGAACAATACGCGTATTGTAATATGACAGGTCTATATAACATCCCAATTGTTCTTATTTACAGAAAACTCTTTCCATACACTCACGAGGCCTGTGCCTTTAAGGCGATGACGCGGCGCACTCCCGCACGAGGGCATTAAACCCTGCCGCGACTTCCGCTTCTCACCCCGGAGAAACCCTTTTCTTCTGCATAAGCAAACGAAAAGGGCCACCCGGCATATCTATCGCAAATGTCTTGGTTAAATAACCATGGTTATCATATAACCTTCAGTTATTTTAACCTTTAACCTTTAATCAGAATTCGGTCTGATTGGAGGGATAGGTTCATAATCTCAAGGTCCATCGGGTCCCTGACCCAAGGACCTTGCACACTTGCCAGGAGCTGGCAACCGAAGTTGCCCAAACCCTGACCTGACCATATTGGTCTCAACCCCCTGATATGTCCCTGAGGACAAGGGGGCCTGAGGGTGGTTCCCACGCTCCTCAGCAACTTGCAAGACTGACCATACTGGTCTCAACCCCCTAACTGATATGTCCATGAGGACAAGAACTAGGGGGCCTGAGGGCGGTTCCCACGCCCCTCAGCAACTTGCAGGACTGCATGAGCCACCAAGGGCTCAGTAACGTCCAGGTTGTAAAACCTTGCAAAAGTTGAAGGCGACGACCAGTTCGCCGCTAAACAGACATCCTGTACCGATATGCCCTTGCCCAGGATGCAGCCACACTGCGGGTAGAGTGAGCCCTCAACCCCACAGGTGGTAGAGTACCTCTGCTGGAGTAAGCCACCTGAATGGCCTCCACAATCCATTGGGACAGCCTGACCTTAGTCACCGGCTTCCCCATGACTCTAGTACCCCATGCCACAAACAACTGACTTCCTTTCCTGAAGGAAACCGTTCTGGCCATGTACACCCGTATGGCCCTGACTGGGCACAAGGTGTGTAACCTCTCATCCTCAGCTGACACGAAAGGAGGGGGGTGGAAGAACCTCAGGTCCACTGGCACAATAGTGGCATTGGAGTTCTTAGGGACAAACGCTGGGTTAGGTTTAACCGTCACCCTAGTCTTGTCCTCATTAAACACTGTGCAGTCCGGACTTACAGACATTGGCTGTGGCCTGGTATGGTAGGCCTCAGGCCTCAGGCCTCCCATTCTGAAATTCAATTTAATAATATTTGGACTGCTGGACAGCTGACAGTATATATATATGAGACAAAAAAGGGGACTCCTGCACATCCAAAAAGACCCGTGGGAGGTGCAAGTCTAGTTAGCAGGCATATAGAAAAAAGGGAAAAAACCTTCCAAAGAAGGGACTGCACACTTCAGGGAACAGAGACGGACAACTTACTGCATCAACTTATTTATTAGCACGACGCGTTTCGCCGTGAGCTTCGTCAGGTGCTATGAGCTATAGCACCTGACAAAGCTCACGGCGAAACGTGATGAATCAAGCAACTTAAACACTGTCTGGGATGCTCACAAAAGCCTGAATAGCCTGGTTAAATGTCCCAAAACAGTGAAATATCCCTGTCTCTTTCTCGCTGTAGCCACATAATTAACATCAAAAAGGCTAAAACTCCTGTCTGGAACAACAAAGTAGAAGAGCTTTCTCAATTTTGAAATCACGCACGCATGCACGCATGCACGCATGCACACACATGCACACACACACACACATGCACACACACACACACACACACACACACACACACACACACACACACACACACACACACACACACACACACACACACACACACACACACACACACACACACACACACACACACACACACACACACACACACACACACACACACACACTCACTCACTCACTCACACACACACACACACACACACACACACACACACACACGCCTCTCTAATACATCCCCAGTCGTTAATCATTTAAAAGAAGTGGAGAACATATCACAAACTGAAGACTATTAGGGCCTTCCATAGGAAGGCACACTGAAAGTCTAATGGCTTTAGTAGAACTTATAGGAAGACATATTGGTGTCTGTTCTATACAATACTGTCACCCATCGTCAGATACTGTGCACCATATTGATAGTGTGTTTAATCTTCTGGTACAGAAACATTTATGGTTTCAAATGGACCCTTTATGGTCCACTTGTGTCCATTGGTATGCTGTCAGAGTTAAAATAACTACATTTTACTCACTGTGCAGTTGTGAGTACAGTACAGCCTAAATGTTGTTTGTAATAATGAAACAGTTTAACATCTGAATGTATACATACTGTACAGTATATGATCATACTTTCCATGAAATGTGTTTTCATGTAAAGAGTTTTGTTGCATTCTGTCAAATTGCCACTACTAATTCCAATAAACATGATCACCGTGAACATGTGTTCAGCAAGCCGTGTTAGTTTTTGTTGTTTTGCATTGAATAAAGTGAGCAACAGCTCATTACTGAGGCACTGTGCCCGCGCCACATCAGACAGAGGGCATTTTGTCAATAATTGAAAAATGTGCTTGCTATTCATTGCTTTGGAATAGAATGGCCACCTTCTCCGGCTCAGATTCTCATTACTGATTCCATTCTTCTCCTCGGAGGATTATGCACCTGGGGGCGTCTGTCTGTCACTCCCGTTTCACTGTAAAGCCTGGGGGTTGCTCAGGGGAATGTTGTGGCCCTGCATCTGTGTACAGCTTACAGTATCAGCATGAGCAAGGACAAGGCCCATCAATATTATTCTGTCATCTTATCCGATTGTGACGAGCTCAGTGCTGAATCACCAAGTTGAGAGCAGGCCACAAGTTTCGTCAAACACTCCACTTCCACTATGAATATGGATGTCCTCTCCCCACTTTGAAACTGTGAGCACTTTCTGTTTTCGGTGTTTACACGGTCCATGACAGTATTGACTTAAGCCAAGCAAGACCATGGGAGTCAGATTCAAACGCACAATCAATCCTCATTTCTGACACAATCACCCTTGAGCTTCATTATCTCTATTATGGTAAACAGGAGCAGTTGAGAGGGTACAGAAAAAACCTGCTAAATATAACGATGGGCAGTGATACAATTAGCATGCAATTAGCATAAAAGACTCATGAGGTACACCATACTTGCACCTGTCAGCTGTGATTAAAAGCTTTGTTTCCTCTCTTACTCACCTGTGTTGGGACGGCTGCAGCTGAGTGGGTAGAGAGGCCGCCTGGTATTCGGAAGGTCACCGATTTGTCTCCCGGGCCTGCACATGTCTACTTGTCCAAGAGTCCCTCAGCCAGACATACTGCTCCCCTCTGAGCGCTCATCAAACATCCATCTTAGCAGCCATCAGCAGTGTGAAGCTGAAACATAATTCAGGCCTCTATGTTCAGGTAACCTTGCATCACCAGGTGGAAAGCCGATGCGTGGTAGTAAACTCTCTCTCTCTCTCTCTCTCTCTCTCTCTCTCTCTCTCTCTCAAACACACGCTGTTAAGAGTTTAATACCGCGACTAAGACTACATTTCCTGTCAATAATAAGCAGTGTAAAATGTAGTTCATTGGGAGGTAAAGGGAGACGCTTTATTGTGAAGGGCCCTTCACGGCGCAGGCAGGAAATAGAGTGTTTAAACGGGGCTGCTTACTGGCTGGCTGCACGTTAGAGTACAGACGGATTTACTCAGGTGTGGCTGTTGTTAGCCCTACCCTGCAATCGCCTGATAAAGTTGAGTTTTGATTCTTTGAACAGTCAAAACAAGACATAAGATTACCACAGGCACTTTCAAAAGCTCCATCCACATGCACTGAGTGGAGGTGAGTGAAGTTGCATGTAAGGAATACCAAGACAACAACAGTAGCCAGCCATCATAAAGATGGACGGACTGTCACGGACATGCCCACATTAACTTTACCACTTGAATTGAAAAATTAAGAGACTATTTAATCAACTTTCCCGAATCCCGAAGCTGTCCCATTCATCACAGCCACAGACGGAAGGCACAACTATATGTGAGTAGCAGCCCTGCCCTACACCCTCCAGTATTTGATTAGCTCCGTTAGGAATGGTTATGGACATTTTGACATTTTCGATATGCAACCTGTGAGGCTACATTATGTATATTCATTGCCACAGGTATGCTGCAACTGAGCCACGTTGAGGGGTTTAGTCTGAAGTGGTATTTACGGTCCCGTTCTGCAGGGGGGTAGTAGTAAGAAGTAAGGGAGCGGTGGAGGGCCCGTGGAACATTCTAACCGCCACTGAATGCTGCCCAGGCTAAAGTTCAGGTGGTTCTCACGATGGAGTTGGCCTGATACCATCACCCAACTTATTATGCCTAATTTATGCTCCATCACAGAACAGAGCTACAATATGTATGCACCAAAAAACTGCTGATATACAAGCTCACATCCGCTTCAGTGTTGTGAGCTTGTAAATAAGTTATTTGTGGCACGCAACACCATCGTATGATGATCTATAAATCAGGCTTCAGTTCAAACTCAGATCCATCATCAGCCCTCTTGTCACCCATCTTGTTCCTTGTTAAGCACTATTAATTGTCCACACATGTAGGACCAGGCACTGTTTATTAATTAACATCCCATCCCCATTAGGTAGGCTATTATCAGGCATCTCAAGACAAATGACCCCTCCCATTAGACAGCAGGGTCTCCTAATGAGAGACAGTGGAACGTGTGTGGCTCCGATAAACAACTTTGGGGGTGTCCTGTTTGGTTATTTCATTTTTCCATTTTGCATGCCTGGGGTTCTTGTAGGAACTTGGTGTCTGCAGTGTAGTTAATGTGGTTTTAAAGGTGCCACATAAAAAAAACATGACAGCAATGGTGTAATCTTTCTAATCAATTAATAAAGCATCAAAGATGCCTGTCAGAGAGAGAAGGGCGAGTGTGTTTGTACACACAGACTTGCTTATAGTATCCCATTGATATTCCCCTTTTTACGATGAAGTCGTATTTTCAATGTATTTATTATGTACATTCTAACCATCCAGGTACTTGTAACTACAACAAACCATTAGTGTCTTAAGAAATGCAAACAAAAGGTGTTCATGTCAACAAAATGAGAATGACCCTTCGCTATGGTGCTGCCTCAGTAATCAAGGCTAGCAGCTAGCTAGCTTAGTGGTTAGCATCTTGGTTAGCTTCAAACTTCTTCATAAACATCACTACATTAGTAGTGACGTTTAAAACACCAAGACAACATTCTCACAATCCCTGGTTTGTTTTTATCAAGTATCTGGACTCAAACAAGCAAAGTATGCTATGACATGATTAGCATTAGCAACAGGCATGGGGCCTAGTGGTTTCACAACAACACTAAACTTGACTGAATTATCTTTGAGTGTAGTATTTTTAAATAGCTATGGGAAAAATGAATGGGGTCTGGAACGATGGTACCAGAAATTGGCCGCCACTGCTATGCCTATAGCATACACCGTCCATAATCATATAGTATTTCCAACACCGCTCAGACAAGTTGCATTCTTTCACAGTGACCACCTCCCCTTGAGTGGTTCACTTCATGATGAAGACCTATCAAGGTCGAAACAGGCTGGCAGTGATCGCCTTGTTATGTTTTAATAAAGGCTTCCTACACTTTACCTTTGAGTGTCTGGATCCTCTGTTTTTGTCTCTCATGTTTGATCCTGTTTGATCCAGGAGCACCACCGATGCTTTTAACTACGTTTAACCACTTTCATCTCTCGCGAGTAGCTACTTGTATTGTTTTCTCTGGTTCACTTCTTGATGAGCTGGAGCAGAGAGGGGTAAATTATTACGAGTATGACTATGAGTACTAGTAGGCAAGAGGGATCGAGCACTTATGTGTGACAACAACAATGTTGCTATGCTTCAAGCATTGACATTAGATCTAGGGATGTCCAAAACTATAGATATCAAATATCAATCTGCACATTATTATTATATGTTACATGTTTTAGTCACCTATCACTAACAATGGTGGTAGGAATGTGCAAAGTTCAATTAAACGTCTTGTGATTGCGCTCAAGTAGTCAAAAGGTTTATCTCATGAAATAACTTTGTAGAGTCACCTATCACTAACAATGGTGGTAGGAATGTGCAAAGTTCAATTAAATGTCTTGTGATTGCGCTCAAGTAGTCAAAAGGTTTATCTCATGAAATAACCCTGTAGAGTCACCTATCACTAACAATGGTGGTAGGAATGTGCAAAGTTCAATTAAATGTCTTGATTGCGCTCAAGTAGTCAAAAGGTTTATCTCATGAAACAACCCTGTAGAGTCACCTATCACTAACAATGGTGGTAGGAATGTGCAAAGTTCAATTAAATGGGTTGTAGTCAGAGTTTGGGACCAGGGGGGTCATGACCTAAACGTTTATAACTACACAGTTTAGAACAATTATTTTCAATGGTGCTGTGGGATTCAGTGGGAACCAACACACGGGCACCGGTCACGAGGACGTCCCACATTATCATATGTGGATGTACTCAAGAACGACGCAGGGGCGCAAAGCACCAACGAGCTGGCCAGATGTATGGAGAAGCAGGTTGGAAGCGACAATGGAGGGCTTGCTCGCCTGAGGATGACCTAGAGAGAGTATGGAGATATATTTTGTATTGTGAGATAAATGTCTGACATGATCATAAATAGGATATTTCTTCGAACATGTTGCCTGGGAGCAACATGTTAGAAATAAATCATATCTGGAGATAACTATGTCTCTGTCACTGACCATGTATTCAGTGACATTTTTGGAAAATATTTGATTACAACAAGGTCATCAATACCTTTTATTAATTCCTGGATTTTTGCGATTTCTGTGCCATAAATCACGCTGTCCATAATTATGCTGGAATTCATTTCAGTCCTCCACAAGAGAGACACACAGCAGACTTAGTTAAGGGTGTCCTCTCACGTCAATCCATTTCATTATAGAAAATTGGGTCAAGAGGATGACATGGTTTGTCTTGAATGCAATTTTCTTGAGGCACCAGTCACTTTACACAAAATGCGCCTCTGCCTCTGTCTGTTATAATAGAGCTGAAGGATAGTCAGCCATGTTGTTTATTTTGGCCTTCGGCTGGACGACCACAGTGCTCTTATCCTGGATCATCTTTCAGTCTGTGTGCGAGGCTGAGCACCGATCTGAATTGAAATTCTTTGCAATTGCATTGCCCAGGGCCATCAACAAAACCACACACGCACACACGCACGCGCACACGCACGCGCACGCGCACGCACACACACACACACACACACACACACACACACACACACACACACACACGCACACGCACACGCACACGCACACGCACACGCACACGCACACACACACACACACACACACACACACACAGTGTGTGTGTTGGGAGAGACGAGAGAGCGGGGGAGACGCGCTGCACTCTGATCGAGACGGATATCTCAAAGGTTATTAATTAAAATTAATTAGAAACAAATGGTTTTCGCTCGGAAATTCCTGCCGAAGTTCGAGTCCTAAAAAAAGGGCTAGGGTACAGCCTTAACACACACACACACACACACACACACACACACACACACACACACACACACACACACACACACACACACGCACACGCACACAGGTGCATGCATGTGTTTGGTCCGACGTACAGTACTAACAGTCCGACAGGCATAAGTCCGACACACTATACCAATAACCTGCCATGGGTTAGTTGTAACCGGCCACGCATGTCGGGAGCCACGGGTGAGTTTTAACCCGGCCACGGGTTAGTTGTAACCGGCCACGCATGTCGGGAGCCACGGGTGAGTTTTAACCCGGCCACGGGTTAGTTGTAACCGGCCACGCATGTCGGGAGCCACGGGTGAGTTTTAACCCGGCCACGGGTTAGTTGTAACCGGCCACGCATGTCGGGAGTGGCAATGTTGTCGGACTTTTGGGGCCCTGTGACCATGGTTCGCAGGCGTATATGTTGTCAATAACATGACGCACGACTAAGACAGTAAAAGATACCCCCCCTCCCTTTTTTCCTATGGGGGGGGGTCTTTTCTTCCAGAATGTCAGAACAGTACGGTGGCAAGTAAATAAATAATGTACAGTATAGTAGCTGCATTGAGTGCCTCCTTCATAGCCTGATTGTCAGACTCTCAGTGCGCTCAGTGGAGTGGGCGGGGTCTATGGGCTGGAAACCAGGCTACCTCCTTCCTCCAGCATAACCTGACCTATCTGATTCAGCAACAGAGAGAACCATAGATATTATCTCTATTAAAATGTGGTGGACACTTGACACTGGACAGTAATGAAGTACATTTACTAGAGTACTTTACTTAAGTACTGTGTAGCCTACTAATGTGTAGCCTAAGATCATCTGCACTTCACTATTTGGAATATTAATGCACATCAAACTCCTTTTAAATGAAGACAGGTCAGGTTGAGAATCACTGCTATAGGAGATTCAGATAAGTCTAGTCCATGTTGTTATCAATAATTGACTCCATATATGTAAATTAGACATACCATTTAGCTGGGCTCACATTATGTGAAATCACATAATATCAACGAACCTGCAGATTGTCACAAGCTTGAGTGCAGACTGTTTTGAGTGGTGAAACCACTCCCTTACGGAGCTATGTGTGTGGCTGGGTGGCTGGGTGGCTGTGTGGGTCTGAGCACGAAATCAGCATGGCTGTTTTTCACCACCTGTGCGCAACCTCATTTTTTATTTTCGGGTGTGCCAGTACAGTACAGTGACAGTACACATACACACACACAGTAGAGGGTACAGTAGAGGGACCCCCATACGGTAACTGTCATTTCTCTACCGTTTCGGACGCGGGGCGGCTCGCCGGAACCGGGCCGGCTCCCTGGGTGCGTTCCTGTGGGTCTGGAACTCCCCCCATCCCCTCCCACACGGAGTTGCACCACTCACTTCACACGGGTGTGATTTATGTTGTTGTTTATACACTTATCACACACGCACACTTTCACCCACCAACTTGAATTCAGAACATAATGGTGTTTATGTTCATTACACTCATGTGCATATTGTATGTGTGCACGCACACACGCACGCACGCACACACATGCACATCCATTCTGTGGTCACCTCCTACACTACAGTATACAGCTAAAAGGTTAAAAAGCACACAGGGCATGCATCTAAAAGTCCAACTAGGCAAATGCTGTATTAAAAAGAAAAGTGTTTACTGTATAAAGTGAAGGAGACAGGTATGCGTAATGTCATTGTATCAGAGATAATTCCATTCAACTGGTTATGAATTTACTGGAAGAGAAGAGGAATAAATGCCCTAGCAGTGAACATTATGTCCAGTCAAAAATGAATCAATGCTGATGAGCAAAGACATTTCATATAATGATGTTTGAATGGAATATATAGACTTCAAAGTTCTTTAAGGCAATGTTTCACATTAGCATATTCATTTCAAAAGGTTCATGTCTTCCAATGGATTTCAGTTTTAACTTGCAGTTTTAACTTGCATTCACAATGGTTCGGGCTTCTAATGCATGCATTGGCATGTCAGTATACATTTTCAGAGGGCATGTGTTATTCATGTTGTTGTTCCTTTATCTTTAACAAGGAGAATCATTAAATGCTTTTTTTAGAGACATTGCTGTAGCCTAGCTATTTTCCGGCGGTATACCATAATTATTCCCTGTACGACAGGCACATAGGCTATGATCTTGCGTGTTCAATGGATGAATTGATTGGACAGTATATACGCTTTTTATCCAAAACTTCGGAACGGCATACTACGTATGTAGCGTATAACGGTAGACTAAACTACACCACTGGTTTAGACTATGGCCCTCATTTATCAATCGAGTGGAAATTCTGCCCCAAATTCGAGTGTAGGATTCGTAGTACACCCACGTCGGGTCGGCATTTACAAAGTGATCGCAGACAGCTGTTTCTTCCTTAATTTCGTTCGGACGTTTATAAATGTGACGGCTGAAATCTATCTGGCACGCCCTATGAAATCAAGCCTCGCCCTCGTTTTTGCGACATGAACAACATGCAATACGACCTGGAAACCATGGTTACAGGAAGAAAAAAACTTTCTTGCTGCCCCTGCCCCCCTCCCATACACACACAGACGCACGCACGCACACGCAACTTGTTGTATCTTAAATAAATAAACCTGCATGAATTAAATAAAGCTGTAGGACTACCCTGTCTGTTTCTCCTCTCGCTTCGCTTCCCTTGCTGCCCGCAGCCCGCCTCACCCCCCTGCACGCACGCACGCACATATCGCAATTTGCAAGCAACTGTCTCTGTGTTGTTAGTTGTAGGCCTATATTCAATTATTAAAGTCTTTATTCATTTAATATACAACAAGATATATTAGTGAACGAAAACCTGAACCTGTGAACCATGAATTATATAACAAATATGCGCGCACACACGCTGCTGTTTTGCAAGGTGCATCTCCTGTCCTGTCCTGTCTGTCTCTCTATCACTGTGGTCCGTCCGTGACACCGTGACCAATTGACCATGCAGTTTGCACGTTCAGTCTATTTAAATTGCCTCGCTGTCAACTGTCAATTATATGAATATCTCAGCCAAAACCGTAGCCTTATGTGACACTGGACAGTGGTGGTGGTGGTGGTAGGCTGCAGGCTGGCTTAGCCTATAGCCTACTATCTCCGATGCGTTCCCACTTGCGCTGGCACGGCACATTTGGCATTCGAGCGACGCGTCGGGTTTATTAAACGAGGAGGAGATTGCACATACTGTAACTCCAGAAAGACATCGGCCTGCTGTAGATTAGGCTACAGTAGGCTACCCATGTTGGGACTCTCCGCGCTGCAGCACTGCACTATAGCCTACTCTCCAACGTCCCGTCATGGAAATATTTCAGAACAGACAGGCCAAATCCTCGCATGTATGCGCTCATCATGCAAAACACTGTTTAAATGGCTTACGCATCTAACTTGCAACATTGTTTTTAAATGCGCGATTTTAATTGCTTGCTTGTAAAGTTGGAAATCTCCTACTAATTTCATATGACACAAAGACACATCGTTCATGTATTCCTTTACTTTTTTTTTTTTTTTTACATTTAGCCCATATACATACAGTTTTATATAAACATTTTAGGAGTGAATACATATGTTTCGATGCCTGTGACAGCCTCTCAGCTGGTCAAACAATGCTGCTCCGCTGTTCTACGACAGAAAAACAGGTGAGGACAAAGCGTACGACAGCTCCCGACCAGACGTGGTTTTTGTCTTGGCTCAAGTTCAAAATCAAACGTTGGCGCAAATGGTAAATGCCGAAAATTGCGGTAATTTCGGCGTACGCCCATATTTTGGCGTACGCACGGTTGATAAATGAGGGCCTATAAGTTCCATGCAAAACCTCAAGGGTTTCCTATAGGAGACCTCTTTTAAATTATTAAGCTTTGCCGACTGCTGTTCTGGGTTCAAAAGTTCATTCACTTCTTAAGATGTAGTGGTATGATTTTAGAGTGTAACTGAATAAAAATAAACTATGCAGAATTATGTATATTCTCTTTGGCATTGTGGTCATGCCATGATTGAAAGAATAATGTTTGACAACTACCTTTAGTACACTTATACTGAAAGTCAAACAAGATTTGGTGTAAAACAGGATTCTGTTATCATGGGTTTTCAGATTCAATATCCAGTTTATCCACGATTGTCTTTCAAATTGGCTTGCAGGAGGCACTCGTGCTGCACAAATGCCACAAATCACAGGCGGCGGTGGCTCAGGGGTAGAGTGGCTGGATGGTAATCGCAAGGTTGCCAGTTCGAACCTGTCCTTGAGCAAGACACTGAACCCCTAATTGCTCCTGATGTGCTGGTTGGTGCCTTGCATGGCTTTCGCCGCCATCTGTGTATGAATGTGTGTGTGAATGTAATGCACAATCTATGTAAAGCGCCTTAGATAAAGGCCCTATATAAAGGCCCTATATAAATGCACCATTTACCATGAACGCATCGTCTGATTGCCATGAAACTTTGCACGCACACTCCTCGTAGGTTAAGGGAGAACCATGGTCAAATCAGTCCCATGGTGGCGCTATTACAGCTTCATGTTTTGGCCTATAACTCTTGAACCGTAGGTGTACAATCACAATATATTTTTCTCTGGACTCATTGGATCATATCCATCCTGGCCATTTGTGCCAGACCAGATTATCTGCCATTTCACATTTAGCCTACTACTCCTACTAAATGTGTCAAAAAATCACAACAACCTGGCAGTGGCGTGCACAGATAGACACTAGGGGGTGCTAGAGCACCCCCTGCCCTTTTGGCAATGTGCCCATTTGAAAAAAAACTAAAAAACCTTTTTTTTTCAAAAATAGCAGACCTACAAGCTCGTAGCGCGCCACTCGGTGGCGCGCTATGAGCTTGTAGATCTGCTATTTTTCAATAGCTAAAGCATAACATAATGCTAACACCAAAAGGGGTTCCCGCCCAAAATGGGTTAAGGCAACCGGCCGGTTCCACGCGCTGCACAAGGTGCCCTTTTTTAACTTGAGCACCTGCCCCTCTAAATGTCTGTGCACGCCACTGCAACCTGGCCTGGCAGAGACCTGCGCTCACGTTTCTAGTTTAATATGAGATGTCCTCCAAGATAGTGGAATGGTATAACTGTCAGCAGACAGTTGAAACGCTGTAAATGGTCAGACAGAGGCTAATTCCATGGCAAAAGGAATTAAAAACCAGACCACTGTACTTGAATCAGGGCCAAGGGCTTTCCTCGAGGATGCTGGAAGATGCACCTGACTTCTACAGTAATTTCTCAGGGGTATCAGTAGAGTCATGAGAGAGATGAGAGAAGCTATACATCGACCATTTGCAAAGAACACAAATACAATGGAAACTCTGGGTTCCAATAGGGAGTCTAAATCGCATATCTACAAGCTCAAGCAACATGCTCGACAAGGTGTCGCACAGTGAGTTTGTAGATTTGCTATTTTCACTATTTGTTCTACCACCAAGTATAGGCTACAGGTTTAAGTGGTATACTAGCTCTTCTATAACTATACTTTTATTGAGCATAATGTTCATAAGATACATCCAAATGTAAAAAGCACACTACCCCAATGCTAAAATAATACGGTCTGATCAGTCGTACTGTTTCAATGTTTTTGCATGTTGAGTAAACTATTTCAGTTTCACCAGCTTTATTGGGCTGCAGGGCAATATATTGGAAAAATGGGTCAACCTCAAACAAATTGCAACACAAACTCTTTCAATGTAGATCTGTTTGAGTACTTATGCGTTGGTACTCAAAGTAGATTTGCTTATTGCCTTCTTGAATGATTTTGCTGTTAACAATACAACATGAGTCTTGAGTCATGAGTACGAGTCTTCAAGAATGCTGCTGCCCCCCCCCCCCTTCTATTTCTTATTGTGCATATTATTCTTATTGCTTATTGCCTTCCTGCTAGTTATTATTATTATTTTCAAATTGTTTTTATTGAAGATTTTTCAATGACAAAAAATTTGAATAATGAAGACCCATGCCCCTCCCAGACAAAATGAAAAGATAAAACATTTTCTCCCCTTCCCAATTTGATAAGTGAGCCAATTCCCCGTTCCCCAGCCTCTCTGCGAGTACTCCATCCCAATAAGTCATTGGGAGGGTGAAGATAGCCTCGGGTCTCCTCCGATACCCAGCTCGTCAAGCCACCATCTTCTTTTGACAGTGAAGGGTCTCACTAGGGGGTCGTAATGCATGTGGAGGTACACGCTATTTCCTCCCCCCCTGAACAGGTGCTCTGACCGTTTGTGGGGGTCATCACTGCATTATTATTATATTTAACATATTTTATGTAGGCTACTAAACCCCAAAATAGTATCCTTTATTCATTAACTGTCAAGTAAAAATGTATTGTGGACCACATCCAAGTCGATGTTGGAAAACAACACCGTCTGGCACCATGCATCCTGATCTTCATCGTGGAGATGCTGTCAAATTGCAGCTTCACTCTACAGACCAGCGATGGCCAGCACAGCAGGCTCAGAACTTCAGAAGTCTGCAGAATGGTGTCCCCTAAGGGTCTGTTCCCTTCTGTCCCCAATGATCTGTTTAACAAATACATGACCCACTGGATATAACATCTAGAAAATATGTTTACGTGGACGATCTAGACATCATGCTGTGATGACCAACATGGGATCAAAGACAACAGGGTGGCCGTAGCTGAATGGGCAGAGAGCTTGCCTCAGAAGCAGAAGGTCCCAGGTTTGACGAACGCACGCGCGCACACACACACACACACACACACACACACACACACACACACACACACACACACACACACACACACACACACACACACACACACACACACACACACACACACACACACACACACACACACACACACACACACACACACACACAATTCTAATATTCTATTCTAATTTGCTGCTCTTGTTACCTGCCTTAATCCTGATGAGATGCTTCATGCTTTCATGTCATGTAACCCTAGCATCCGTATTTAGAGCATGTCATTGCATCGTGATACGTTCCTCCTAGATCGGATATTTTTGTAGATTGGCTATACTGTTTGCCATTCTATAAAGTAGGGCTTAAGTGGTTAACCACGGAAGAGGAGAAATAGAAAGGAAATCTTTTGGGGCTAGTCTGGTACTGATAGTCAAATTAGCTCACAAGAATTCTGATGAGATCCCAGGTGAATACAGCACTGCAGTGCAGCCATGTCCAGGCTCATCGAGGGAGGACCTGCGGACATTTCCAACAATTCTGTCCGAGTCTGTGTCATTTATATCAAAGGTCAGAAGGGAGAAACAAAATTAAATGGACAGAGTCGTGTCGTGGCTGGCAGGGCAATATGGAAATCTTGCTCTTTTTGCATTTAGTGCTGCTGTCACGATTATGTTTAAACTGCTACATTTGTATTAACCACTTAATGAGTGGGGTGGGTTCCCCTTAGCCTGGTTAATAAACCAGACCGAATCAGCCGTTGGAAAAAAATTTTTTGCCTGCCAGCGGATTAGGGTCTGGCGAGGCTCAGTAGCACGCCTCTTTCCTACAACCGAGAACAGGTCGGGCCAATCGGGACACGGTATGCAATATGGGCGGGCTTTGGTACAGTGACGTTCAATGCTTGAGACCTTTGACTGACAGTAGCTCTGACCAATTGCGTCAAAGAGAAAATGTTTGAACCCGCCCCCCGGGAAATGAAATCCAAGTGGAGCCAGCCCAGACTAATATACCGCGACAGTGTTGTGTGATATTAGTCTGGCTTATTAGCCAGGCTAGGTTCCCCTGCCCAGGCCGGGTTCTATACTTGGTCCCCTCCTTTTTTCC
The DNA here is from genome assembly GCF_951216825.1 of Electrona antarctica. Lineage (NCBI taxonomy): Eukaryota > Metazoa > Chordata > Actinopteri > Myctophiformes > Myctophidae > Electrona > Electrona antarctica. The sequence goes on from NC_136794.1 coordinate 32,876,431, forward strand.
CTCTAGATCAAATGTATGTACCGAAAAGAGCCGATCTACAAGTACAGTCATGTAGCAAGAACGTGCAACGCGTTGTGAGCTTGTAGACCTTGAACTGCGCAGAACAGGGGGGAGGGGACACCACTAGGGTTCATGTGGTTAAGCCTAAAATGTGGTACTGGATTTACAGCAAAACACAGAAATTAAACATGCCAATGAACAACCCTCATCAACCTTGCTCTGCGATCTATGAAGATCTAAGTATGATTCAAAATTAATTTACATCCTCAACCTTGCATGGCCAGATGCCTCTAAAACGTGTATGAACTCATAAATGCATTAATGGGGTATTAAGAAAGTCATCAAAGGAGACAATGACAAATGGCTATAATTAATGCCTTAAAAGAATCCATGTGCTGATCTCCGTGCACTCACTCACTCACAAAATCTAGAATCCGATGGCACAGTTGCACAGCCCTAGCATCCCTATTCTGGGGATGCATTCAGCACACGATTATTTGGTATTGTTTACATTTTTGAGTGGTGCAACCACTCCTATAGACATCCCTGGGTCTGTCTGTCTGTTCAAGCACGAAAAAAGTGTTTGTTCACCACCAAGTGTCACTGTTGCACAGCCTAACACAGACACAGACAGACACACACAGGCCAGGGAGGAGGGCTTGTACAGTACAGTACAGTACAGTACAGTACAGTACAGTACAGTACAGTACAGTACAGTACAGTACAGTACAGTACAGTACAGTACAGTACAGTACAGTACCACTCACTTCAGACAGGTCTGATTTTGAGTGGTGCAACCACTCCTAGAACCAGCAATGTCCGTCCGTCCGTCCGTCCGTCCGTCCGTCCGTCCGTCCGTCCGTATGTCTCAACATATGTTGAGACATGTCTACAATATGAACTGTAGCAAGTATATCCCCAATGTTGTGGAGGAAACAGGGAAACAAAACAAGAATTTATTCAGCTGCATTCCATGGTTCACACAATTGTGGATCTGATAATTCTTCCATGGAATTACCTCGTAAACAATGTCCGACTGACAACGAATAGGATTTGTTTCTCTACAATCCATTCGCTGCCAACTCTCTGCCCCTCTGCCTCAGCCAAACTGGCTGCACATCCAACAAAGAGTATTGGTCTTAGAGCAAAATATGATTGTGGAACTATATCCATTTATATTTCTTGACAGTGCCTATTGTAATATCTCCCAAATCAAATAAATGTCATCGTTCATCACATGAGCCAGTCTCCTCTTCTTTTGAGAGGTAGAGACCAATTCAATCCACTTTGGCTCGACATCCATCAGCCTCATTCTCTGTAATATAACTTTTAAGAGTCACATTCTGCCTCATACACCGTTCTATATTATCCCTTCACTAGAAATATCCCTTCACTAGAAATAAAAAACGTCTCCACATCTGTGTTTCGTGGGTTTATCATGTTCGTGAAGGCCAGGCTCAATACACTACATCCATCAGTGATAAAAGGGTAAAGCGAAAATGCAGTCACGCAGTCGTAGAGGCTAGATTGTTTTCAAGGTACGGCGTATGTTGAAGTGTGTGTGTGTGTGTGTGTGTGTTTGTGTCTGCGTGCGTGTGTGTGTATTTGTGTCTGCGTGCGTGCGTGCGTGCGTGCGTGCGTGCGTACGTGCGTGGCGTGGTGTGGCGTGGCGTGGCGTGGTGTGTGTGTGTACGTGCGTGTGAGTGCGTGCATGTGATGTGCCTATATCGTCTATGATATAGCTGATGAATGCAAGCATTAAGAACACAGTAGGCTATATATTATTTGGAAACTAAAGTTTTTAAAATCTGAGCATAATTATGCATATTTGAGTAACGTTACCTTCATGAATTAGTTAATAGAGGCGGTGCATGGATTGGGATAGTACAACAGCTGGGGGGGGGGCGTCAAAACTCAATTCCATCTCCAGAGATGTGGAACAGGGAGAGTCGTAAAAGGCTTTTCACACCGAGGCAAAGACCACAGACAAGCACATCAGGCAAGGCGGCAGCTAGGCCCATGGGACCCACTGTCACTCTCAGCCGAGGTCACCCGGTCTGCTTGTTTTCATGGTCACTCTGTTTTCCCAAGGCATGTGAATTATATCCCCCCAAGAAAGAGAGCCGCCACCAAATCCCCCCTGCCTTTTAGTGCACTAACAAGTTCAATATGAGAGTAATTTGGGGCCTCGTGGCATTGTCCGTTTTAATGGCCGACTGTAGCCCAGGAGAGCACAAGTGCATAATTGACATATAGCTAAGGCCCTCCCCAAACTGCTATGGACCAATCACAGCTAAGCATAACATGGGTTAGACAAACCTCTCCACCAATAGTTTTCCTATATGATAAAACATCGTTTTAAAAAAGAAATGCCACGCACATATTTTTCCAGTGCATATGGCAGGCCTTGTTGACGGATTTGGAAGAGATTTTGAAGGTCTGGTTCCAAAAATGAACCAGTATTTAATGTGTAAAATTCATGATATTTACATTGGAATGAATGAGCCCGGCTGGAAAGTGTCCAAGTGGGAGTGTCTAAGTGGGAGAGGGTCTTAGCTATAGGTCCATTGGGGTCAGAGGTGACAATGGGTGCATGAAAAGCTAGTGGAAAATCTGCTTCCAGAAAAACGGAGACAAACACTTGAACACTGGTTAGTATAATTGTTCTCATGAAGTATCTTGCATTGACTCATAGACATAGGCTCAGAGGTGCTGTACTTCTTACTTATCGCATGCATTCTTTCTCTTTTGATTATGAGCAAGATCCAAGTTTTGGTTTGTACAAGTATTTTTAAATATATTTTTTTAAGCCTGCAGTGGATCTAGCAGCAATATCTACATCTCACTCTGCATTATGATAACTTTGACATTCTAGTCAGACTGTGCACTGGATCATATCAGTGCTTGGTTTTTGTCTTATCAATGTATCACCCATGTAAAAAAAAATCACACAATGAGGCGAGAAATAGGAAATGCAGTAACATAATCTTGATTTAAATGTGATCAGTACTTTGTACTACAGCCGACTGTATTGCACTGGACTGACCTCATTGGCATAATATTGGACTATTTATTTACCTTAAAGGGGAATACCAAGTAACATTATGAAGTACATATTTGTGATGTCACTGAGATGTACTTCATAATGTTTTCAGACCTCCAGTTCTAGGCAACACAGAATGGGGGACTTTTTATTATTTCCACACAACAACTCTAAGGTTATATTAATGACATAAAATGTTGAAAATGTGTGGTATTCCCCTTTAAATCCTTTCAAAATCAATGAAACTATGTTGTTGTTATTAGTGATTGGTTTATTAAGTAGCCGTGTAATATGTGGGCTAATGAACAATGAGACATCAATATTGGTGTCCAGGGCGCCCATTCTAATTAATGTGCAGTTACAATTTACAATTACAATTTTACAATTTAGGCATTCATCAAGAATCATAAGCAAGCTAAGAACCTAGCATCCGTCTAAAAGTGGAATATCTATATAATGAAACTATATGCGAATACAATAGGGCTCTATTTTTGTCCATGCTAAACCCCTTATCCCTAAACTTCTTTGCCTTTTCTTTTTTTTTACTATATGGTATGTCTACATAACATCTAAATTGCATAAGTTGAGCCTTTGCATACGCCTGTAGTCGTCGAGGCTAGGGCAAGTGCTACCTACGGCAAGTGCTACGGGCTATGAAGAGGTGGGTTTTCAGACTACGGCGGAAGATTGGGAGTGACTCACTCACTCACTCACTCACACACTCACACACTCACACACACACACACAGTAACTATAACAATACAAGTATAGTTGCACCACTCACAGTTCGCACGGGTGCAATTTTTATAAATACATTTAGTAAAAAAAATCAGACTTGTCTGAAGTGAGTGTTGCAACAGCGCCCCCTGTTGGTACCCTAAACATAAATAGGGACGGACGGACGGACGGACGGACGGACGGACATTGCTGGTTCTAGGAGTGGTTGCACCACGCAAAAATAGGCTATAATCTGTAGCAAGTGTATTTAACCATGTAAGGAGTGAGCCCATCTCTGTCTACTCTATTGATTTCATCTTCAATCTTGAAATCTGACATAATTATTATCAGCTCGTTGGTCAATAATTTGCTTGGGGAATTACACTTGGGGAAGCACTGTGTATTTCTCAGTCTGTGCTTACTTAACAAGTCAAACCAAATATATTTTTTTCTTAATTAGGAACTGAACAATTGTGTTGCAATGGCACATTTTCAAACCACCTTTTTGGCAATGCAGAGTACAATAGTGTAGTGTAGTGTGTGCACACACAGATACCACTGGGAAATCTTTCAGATTCTAGGTACTGTAACCATTTATGTTGCTCCACGTTGGTAAAACTATACATTGCTCTATGCTGACTTTGATGATTTATTTATTTCCCCTGTGATCAGGTGTGCCTTAATGCAGACAGAATGCAAAGAGTGGAGATCAAAGACATTGGATGACATTGGATCATTATTCCATGGAGGAGCTGGTCCTCTGTCAGCGCAGAGCTGTCCAAACAAATATTACCCCTGTCCCTTTCTACTTCAATGCAATGTGCCAGAGTCTCGCTTTAATATCGGAATCTGTCTCCATAGGTATTCCGCTGAGAATCTCTGAGATAAATTTGTAAGAGCATAGCCTGAAAAGGACTCGGCACAAGCTGATCCACATACATCTCAGGTTTGTGTGATGAGTGGATGTGAGGACATATCAAAAGTTAAAATTTCTTCTTTTTTTTTACAGTTCAGAGGGGTATATTCTGAGTGAGGCAAAATCTCCAATGTCACCCACAAAGAAGCAAATCTAGGCCCAGTGTTGAAAGGTTTTCTGATGACAAGCTTTATTTCACTGTCGCACTCATTTGGGACACATATTATGCCCAAGTGAGCTAGCGTGCGCCGAACTCAGATGTGAGTTCATGCAAGATGCAAGATTTGACATGCTCATATACGAGCATACAAGAGTAAAATTATTTGGTTTTGTTTCTTCAACATTGTGGTAGCAATAACAACAATAACAAAGAGGTAACAAAAAGGTGTGTGTGTGCGCACGTGCGTGCGTGCGTGCGTGCGTGCGTGCGTGCGTGCGTAGCTGTCAGTTTCTTCACTAAGAGCATACTTCAATGAAGACAGCCTACATTGAAATGTATAGAATTCATAAATAAATTCAACACTCAGCAGATTAAGCCATACTTTTTGCCATTTAGACTTATGATTTGTTATTTATTTTTAAGTCAAAATATGAGTGTCATCTTCTTGCAGCAACAATGAAAAGGAAATTAAGTACTGGCACCACTTTTAACGGCAGTGTTTCAATGGGAGTGTTTGAGGCTTGGTGTTGGTGCAGTACCATACACTACCGTACATGCAGTAAATTACACAGAAGGCCCTATACTACTGAACTGACTGGCTATCATCCCTGAGATTACATAGCCTATAATTACCGTTTTTTTTTTACCACTATGGGGTTGATGCTGCCTAGCAATCAGTGTGTGGCTGCTTCTCGCTGGTCCAGTGAGCCAATGTTGCAGAAAGGTTCTGGGCAGATAAGCAAGCACAGCCCTCTGATTACAGAGCTCTCTCTCTCTCTCTCTCTCTCTCTCTCTCTCTCTCTCTCTCTCTCTCTCTGTCCCATTCAGCCCTTTTGTGACACTCCGAGAGCACAATTAGTCTCGACGAGAAAAGAGCTCTCTTATACCCACCTTTTACCTGCTCCCACTTCTGTCCTCCTAATTCAATATACGAGCAGCAAATATGATTGCTATGCAGGTTCCAGACGTACTGATCACAGCGTTCCTTTGTTGTCTGCTTGTAATTGAGTCACAGATGAGTGAGTGTCCTCCCCCTCATGTAATGAAGATACACAGGAGATAGATACCCTGGTGCCATCAGCCCATATTGCTCAGTGAAACGCGGCCATGCGACTGTGAGGGGCAAAGAAAGGCAAAGAAAGGCTGGGGGGAGTATGTTTTTGGAATTTCTTCTGTTGCTTTATGTCCTATACAGTTGTTTGAGGGATGTAGTTCACACATATCTCTGCTCTCTGGAAGAAAGCACCTAACTCCAAAATGTTAATTTTTCAGGAAATGAAAAAACATCCAACTCAAGTGGAGTTTGGAGGATTTTTGTCGAAGTGCTATTTAATACTTTTCATTGGTTCAATATTGTTTTAACCAGCACAGAGATGTAAAGGGGGTTCAGAAGCATTGATTCATGAGGAAAACCATCATTACCAATGTTTGACCAATACTTACTTTGATACCAAACCGACATATTAGTCTGGCTCTATAGTCACATACAGTACCACCAAATTATCTATAAGCTTCCATTGTCTCTAATGTCAATACATACATACATACATACATACATACATACATACATACATACATACATACATACATACATACATACATACATACATACATACATACATACATACATACATACATACAAGTCATGTATAGTAAAAAAAAAAGAAAGAAAATGAACATCACCTAAAAATATTGTGATGTCATGCAACACAAATGGCATTTGCTTAGCACTGTGTTGGCCTACTAGTAACCAAAACATAGTACCAAAGTCATAGTACTTTCAGCTGATTTAACAGTCAAAGTTCTTCAATCACAAGTTACAGTAAGTGGCATTTCTATTTTCTATTATACATATATAATAATCTGTGGCTATTATATGTTAATCGAAAATGATACAGTAAAGGCAAATGTACCATGGAGACATGTAGCACAACGGTTCATATTTCTTCATTATATAGGCGATTGCTCTGGGACCAATTGAGTTTTGCTCTGTGTGTCTGTGTGAGTGTGTGTGTGTGTGTGTGTGCGTGTGTGCGTGCGTGCGTGCGTGCGTGCGTGCGTGCGTGCGTGCGTGCGTGCGTGCGTGCGTGCGTGCGTGCGTGCGTGCGTGCGTGCGTGCGTGCGTGCGTGCGTGCGTGCGTGCGTATAGAGAGAAAGAGGGGGAAGACAAAACTAAAAGACACTTATAAAAGAAAAGACAGGCGTGTGATTCATGAAGTGTGACCATGAGAGAAATAGGAAAGTGACAACCATTTGATTAGGCTGTTATGGTGGAGATTTAGTATCGACATAATATACAGTACCAGCTGTACAATGAGTGGAAGGTTTTAATTCATCGGCGGTGGAGGCGATTGAAGCACCGAGGGCCACTGCAGCACTGCCTGTGTGATTACTGTGTGTAGTACTACCGTAATGCATTATAACCACTTTGAATGTGTGAGCATCAGCATACAGTATATGATGAGCTGTACACCAGATAGTGTATTAGTGTGATATGCCACTTTCATGAGAGACACAACTGTTAGGATCATCTCTAATGTAGCACTGTCATTTTGTTGACTGTTTTGTAAAGCGATGTAGAGTACCAAAGTCTGACGTCAAAGCCAGTGAAATTATGACAAATAAATGAAAAACGTAATTAAAAAAAAAAGGGGGGGGGGGGGGGGGGGAACACGGCCCCCTCACGCATAAGAAGGCCAATATCAGTCACCAGAACCAAGGAGGGTTGTTTTCCATGTGTATCTAGCATGGTTAAGATTGTGTCTTACGTTACAATGGGTTTATGTAGTATGGGAGCGTGTCGGATAACATTTATATCAAATATCTTAAGCAACTTAAAACTGTCTGGGGTGCTCACAAAGACCAGCCGCCAGAGTAGACATTAAATAGACCTCAAACTTGTTTGAAAGTGAATTGAAATATCCCTCTGAGTGGTTAAGTCTACAATCATGTTGTCTTGTCAACTTGGCTTGAGGGAAGAGATTAGGGTGGGGTACGTGTCTTCAGGGACAGCTCAACACATTGCGGGGGCCCGAAATTTAACCTATAGGACCTTCTGTATACCAGGCAGGTTCTCTAACCATTCAGCTACGGCAGCTATTGGCCCTCTGTGCCACTGCCTGGACAACCCAGGAATGGCATGTTCGTTGGTGGGGTGTGCAGCGACGAATGGCAATTAGGATGGACCAACGGTTTCCGACGAAAACATGAAAAACCATAAATGATCTGTCGGCCCGCCGGTCTGAGAATGAGGCAGACATTGTGTCAGTGTGCCCAGACAGTTGCGTCAAGAAGTGGCAAGATGGCCCAGGCGGTGGCGTAACCGTCTGGGCACCCGACTGGTAATCCAGTCGCAGTGTGCCACGGGTTCGACTCCCGAGCCCGACACGGCCTTTACTGCATGTCTTCCCCCATCTCTCTCCCGTTTCCTGTCAGCCTACTGTCTGTCCCTTCAAAAACCAATAAAAGGCGTAAGCCGCAAAAAAAATATCTTAAAAAAAAAAAGAAAAAAAGAAGTGGCAAGATGCCGCTGGTTTTTAAACAGCTGGTGGATGGACATTATGCTCTGGCGCGGCTGCAACTTAGATTAGATTAGATTACATTTATTGTCACTGTACAGAGTATACAAATACTTAGACAATGAAATGAAGTGTGTACAAAGAGTGCACTGAGCCGCTGCAACTGAGTGCGCCGCCACTAGTTTCGTCCTTGCAGAAAAAAATAAAGAAGTGGGAGGATGCGGGGGAGGGAGGCAGCGTAGGGGTGGGGGGCATACATCACATCACATTACAATTGTCATGGTATCGTGCAGGCACAGAATGCACTTGGGTGGGGGGCAGGGCGGGTTGTAGGTCTGGGCAACAAAAAAAAACACTACCCACACGCCAACTTCACTACCCACACGTCAAGTTGCAGCCACACACGAGCGTCATTTCCATCCCCCAGCTGTTTAAATACCAGGAAGAGATGCCTGCTCTAACCGGCATCTTGCCGCTTCTTGCCGCTACTGTCTGGGCGCACTGTGTTCGGAAGCTAAGGTTCCCTGATTGGCCAACCCAAACCGCCGGCTTGGCGGATTGGCAGAGTGTCATGTCACGTTTGCCACTATATAAGTCCCTGATTGACTAACCCGACCCACCGGCTTGCAGTGGTGGAAAAAGTTCTCAAATGTTTTACTTAAGTAAATGTATCGATACTGCAGTGTAGAAATACTGTTACAAGTAAAAGTCTGCATATTCAAAATGTACTTTAGTGAAAGCATTGGCAGTATTGGCATCAATGTACTTAAAGTACCAAAAGTATTAAGTACTTATTGTGCAGGATTCCCCATTTCAAGTTTTCAAATGTATAATAATCTTTGGAAAATAGCAGATCTACAAGCTCAAACAATGCGTCGCATTGCGATGCATTGTGAGCTTGTAGATCGTCTATTTTCAAATGGTCTGCTATATATATTGAAGTGGTTAACAAAAGCTGCAAAGTAATTAGTAACAAAAGTTTTCAAATAAATGTAGTAGAGTAAAAGTACAATTATTTTGATCCGAGATGTAGTGGAGTAGATTTGGATTGGAAAAGTACAAACACCTCAAAATTGTACTTAAGTACAGTACTTAAGTAAATGTACTTAGTTACATCACACCACTTGCTTCACATAACTCGTTACCGCCATGCAAGGACATGAAGGCCACATGCATATTAACATATTCTGAGGATTTATTTTTTTACTACACGTAATTAGTCGAAGTAGTAAAGTTGAAGCACCCTGTTACTTTATAAGCATATACTCATCCAGAAGAAAGAATGAAAAAGGGGAGATGAAAGGCCAATGTATACAGAATGATTAAAAAAAGTGACATTAGAGATTTAAGACTCAGCGCTAATTATGGTAAATTATGGAGAGTTAATGAGAGAGACAGAGAGAGAGAGAGAGAGAGAGAGTGAGAGAGAGAGACATTTAGCGTAATTATTCTGTGTGAGATGGCGGATGACTGATTTAACCTGTTGTGCCTTGATCAAGTCCATGTACAACAGGTGCGCAGCCACACCCAGCTCTGAGTCCAGTTATAGTTTGACTCAAGCCAGGTGTGACTGCTTTAATCAGTCATTATCCATCTCACAGTCTGCTTTTGAGGACTGCAGTGGTCTTCATCGGGGACAGAGTGGCATTCCGACGCACAGCCATTCCGACTAAGTGGCTTCCGCGTGCGGTTAGGGTCAGGGTTCGGGTTAGGGAGGGTTAGAGTCAGAATGGCGACTCGTTGGAATAGCGGTTTTCATCTCCTCTGGAAGACACACACATTGTGATTCTGATTTGAATTCATACTGTACACCTCCAACTGAAATGTCCTGCTGTGGCAGAGATTATTACTTTTTGTTACATATGGCTGTAGCCCGTTGTCTGATCTCTCGAATGTAGGGCTCTTATTCCTGGGCTTATATTATAAAAACAAAAGGGAAAAGAAAATGTGCGTGGAATCTTAATTCCATCACCATCCCTCTCATATCTGAGGCGGAGCTCTGAAACCCGGCCAAGGTCAGCGATAAAATAAATAAATAAAACATGCATCCGCGGATTTGCTTGGTACGTCGTGCAAGATTTAGTAGATTGCAAGAGGCAATTACCGCGGGGTCGCAGAGCCTCGCGCACGGAATAAGCCGACACAAACTGATCAGGATTATGATGTCCTAATTTCCATATATCTGCCATCGGTCTGCCAAGAGGTATGACTGACTGATTGAAATCTCAGAGAATACACTTACAGGTATGTGACAATTAGCATACCTGGCGGGTCAAAAATGTCAATCAAAACACTCAAAAGCACTCTCTGGTCTCATAATTATGCTGCTGCTGGGTTTTATTTTTCCCTATAGGTTTTTTTTATGGGGTTTATTTGGGGGGGAGGGGGGGGGGATCCAGTGTTCCCTTGTGCAACTTGCGCAACATGAGACCGACTATAGTGACATTGTGTCACTCTGCATGGCTTTATAAAACCTGATCAATCATTATTAGGAAACGCTTGTCTACAAAAATGACAGGCGGCGTTAACCTTGCATTGGCAGATGCTTGTTACAGCCTCGGCATGCAGTATACGCGTATGCAGCGAGAGCCATAGCTTTGCTGCCTCTGCCCTTCAGAAATACATGACGGGGCACTTTATAAAAGAGAGCTCGATGAGTGGATGCCAGTTTGGCAGCTGGCAACCGGGCAAGATGGATGTGCTATGTTGAGGTGCATCGTCTCACCCAGTCAGAGCTGGACAGAATTCTGCTGCCACAGCACATGGGTGCGAGGAGCACAAATTCACACACACACATGCGTCCGCACAAACACCTAATTCAACAAAATGTTACCAGAGACATCACAAAGGAGGGTCAGTGCTTTAGCGCAGTGTTTCAAAACTTTCTGTGCCCAAGGCACACTACCACTACCAGTACTGTACACTTGTATTCATAGTGGAACAGATCTACTAGCTTGCAACGCATTCACAATGCGACACGTTGTGAGCTGAAGGTCTGCTATTTTCACCAGGTCCAAAGAGAGATGCGAGGTTGAATGAGTGTAGAGTATATATTTTAGAGCTTGGATCTTTATTGAGAAATGAGCGCTGATATAGTACAAAAAAAAATAACATGGTTGTCAGTTGTCACATTATCCCAAGGCACACCTGGACTTGCCTCAGGCCCTCATGACACATCATTTGGGAAGCACTGCTTTATGCACTTTTGTGATCCCAAAGTCTGCAGTAGTGCATGCTGTGTGAGGGTAGTTGGGAAAATAAGCATTGAAAAACTCAGGGTCACATATATGAATAGGTAAATAAAGATTATGTCTGAAACCCAAAGATGAATGTGGCGCAATTGTAATGCATTGGACAAACGGGGACGTGGGCCCGCTAATGCATGCCATCCATCTCAGAGCCAGGCAGAGCGTTCATCTCCGTCCATTTGTCAACAGGGGAACAATGTGTGGATCGTTGGGAAGGGATAAAATAGATGACATGTATCAATAGAAGACAGAAACACCACTGGAAAAAAATAATGGTGCCATTTCTCCTCTGTGGAACAAATGATCCTCTCTGTGCCCAAACCGTGACAGCCTACACTAAATCGTGGCTCTGCCTATTTAAAATGTCTCCCCTTTTTTATTTTATCAGCTCATTGAGAAGCTAATGTAATGCATGGTGGTTAACTTACTTTCACTTGGCTTTGTTTGGAGGCAAACAGGAGCCAACTATACTGTTGCTGGCTGCCAAAACTGTCTGTGTATAGATCGTGTCTGTTGCCGTGCACCTGTCTGAAGGGATATTCCCCTGACTCAAGTCCTTGTGATCCAGTAAGAGCCAAGAGGTACACCGTAATGGGATTGAGGATTGCACTGCATCATGGAAGAATGCTGGGTCTGGGCGGTTTTCAATTAAAGCTTCAGCCGTTTATCATAATAACTTTGTATTTTTTCCCTCTGCAGCCTTACCCCTAAAGGTTGTACACTGCTATTGTTGTAGGTCATCAGCAGAGCAGTTGCTGCCGCAGCAATATTGAATTATGAAAATGATTTACTCCACGGGCTGGGGATGTGTGCCTTCCACTCTCTGGGATTAGGCAGACAAGAATTGTTCTGGCATGGACCGGCCACATTGTAAATCTCGGAACAGTATAATCAAAAAGGGTCAGCGCACATGCTGACAGGGTTGCACGACTATACAATCCTACCACCGCATGTGTGAAAATCATACATCATATCGCTTGATCAGACAGTAGCTAATTGTTTTTGCCGGCCAATTGTATATGGCTGTCAGGCAGAACGCTTGCACTGTATCTCCATATTTCATCTTTCTGTTATTATTATTTATATCAATCATTGCCCTATATCAATCATTGCCCTATGTCAGGGTTCTCAACCTGGGGGTCGCGGAATTATTAGAGTTTACATACAGTAGCACACATAGTGCATGAAATTAACTTTCCTTAATGATTATATGGTTTCAGTATTTATTTATGATGTATTTTCTCTATTATTAAGAATATTGTAGTCTATTTGTATTGGTGGTGGGGAGGGGGGCGGGTCAGGGGTCGCGAGACATGGCCAAAGCATTTTTGGGGGTCCTGCCCTATGTTATACTTAGTTATCAGTGTCACGCAAGAGTGGCGAAAATAACAGATCTACAAGCTTGTAGATCTGTTATCCTATGTATGAACATTTTCATATATACGCCCAGGTACGCCAAGTTGAGAGTTGCTAATTGAGTCTGTATATCCATTATAAATATTTAACCAATGAAAACATGAACAAAAGCGTATGACGAATAACTACACTGGATCCGGGACACAGGTTATTTTTTTTCCCATTTCCTGAAAGGTAACAGACTTAGGGCTACCCACAGCGCGGCCCGCAATTCAGCCGCTGCCCGAAAATTACGAATATAGGAGCTTTCTCTGCTCCTGGTATTTTCGTCCAGCGTCACCCACTATGTTTTTTGCCGACACCGGTATTTGCGCCTAAAGGTGTGGTCATGGGCGTGTTGGCACGCTTTCCCCTAAATTGCTATTTTGGTCACACACATTTGGGAAAGCGACAGTGGAGTTTAAAACCACCCGTAAATTAGTTTGGTAGAGCGACGCTTGGACTTGGAGTAAGGCTGCGTCATCTCTCCTTATTATCTTTGTAATTTTCCTATAATCAGCAGAAGTGAGTGCCTTCCTTGTGTCCATTGTGTTTATAATTGTATAGTCAAAGACACATTTGTTCGTTCAATTTCATCATCCCATAGTGCAGCAAATGGCGTTTAATCCAATTGACCGACCTTTACTTTCCGCTTGATACCGTTTCGTAGAGATGGCCTACACGCTCGATCTATATACCAAATGAAAGCCCGAATTTCGTAGTTTACATAGTAATTTTAAATGAGCAAGATTTGAGCGAGTTGTGACTCAATGAAAAGACGAGTGTTCTTGGCTCGGTGCGGGGTGGAGAAAAAAAAAAGAACGACACAAGGAGGGGGGGGGGGTCAGCAACGCAAAACTCTTCCATGGGCTATAGACCGTAAGGCTATGAAGCAATAAGGGATCAATTAAAGGCAATGGCACGTGGACTGGTGATTGGTTAAATGTGGTTTAATTATTGGAACGCCCAAACCACACCTATGCATAATATAACGGGTAACGGAGGTGTTTAAGGGATTTAGACAGGTAACCAAAATACCAACTTTAGTGGGGGAACACCCTTTCCCCACTCCTAAATCCCCAAATAGTGGCTTTAGAAAGATGAGACAAAAATAGAGCCCATAGCGTTTCTGCCCAACAGCGACGACATATTGTTCATTAAAACCCTAACAAATCTAGTCAGGAGGTAGAAAGAAAAGCAGCCAACGCAGCATGAACGATCAGAACGACGGAGGTGTGACAACAGAAAAGATATGTGGATGTAGATCAGACTAATAAATACTGCCCATGAGAGGAGAGGAGACGGATGCATTAGTTTAATTCACTTTGGTAATGACAGCGAGGCTGGGCTGTGCCAAAAGCAACGCTCCTCTCTACAGATGTGCCCAACACACGCACGCATGCACACATACTGAACATGCATAGGTCTACATAATAAACAAAACAAAAAAACAAGTCATGTAAATGGTAAATGGTGCATTTATATAGCGCCTTTATCCAAGGCGCTTTACATAGATTGTGCAATACATTCATCCATTCACACACACATTCATACACCGATGGCGGCAGAAACCATGCAAGGCACCAACCAGCACATCAGGAGCAATTAGGGGTTCAGTGTCTTGCTCAAGGACACTTCGACACTAACTCTGGGGAGCATGGGATCGAACTGGCAACCTTGCGGTTACCATCCAGTCACTCTACCCCTGAGCCACCGCCGCCATTATTATGTAGTCTAATAATGTCGAGGCCTCCCCCTTGCTGTCCAATAATTATGCATCGATGGTGAGTTACTAGGTCGTGAACGAAGCCGCACAAAAAAAGCAATGCAATGTTCAGTTCCCGCTACACATGAACAATCTGAATGGCCACCGTGCCCACATTGACAAACTGGCTGTCGACTAGGCTGCTGGAGGTCTATGTCTCCTTTGTCCCCAATAAGTTGCAAACTTAAGTACCTAACTGCTGTGTGTGTGTGGGGGGGGGGGTTATTTCCTGGTTGTACAGATTGTTAAAAGATTCTCTTGCATGTAGGGATACACCGATGTATCGGCCACATATCGGTATCAGCTGGTATTTGCCGTTATCGGTCAATATCGGTATCTGCAAATAAAGCTGACTTTAACCCCAATGGCAGCAGCCGATAATTATCGGTTGTTGTTAAGCGTACATTTTGCGTTGGCTATGTTGGTATGTTGGTTATCTGCAGCCTACCAAACTGTAGATTCTGAACATGTATTTCTTATATTGAAGATGTATTAAGTTTCCCTGGCACAAAAGGGGTACAACAACAAAAACAACAATAACAAAATAAACATCTATCATTACCAATATCGGTTATCTAGTCTACTTGCCAGCCCATAGAGCCCCATTGTGAACCCGGAC